>NC_052052.2:58771824-59128074 GCF_903992535.2 Arvicola amphibius | reverse complement strand
CCTGTGGGATAGGGGCCACACAGACGGATGGAATGAAGGGAGAGGATCGAGGTATGTTTCACAGTTAGCCTATTGTATATCTGAAGTGAAATAGCGAATACGACAAAGCAGGGACGTGGTAATCGTCTAAGCCCGGGGGACTCTAAGGATTGCCTCAGCAGGCTTTAGAATTATTGCAGCAACGCTTTTCTAGGGTTTTAATCACTGTGCTGGGAAGAGTTTTTTCTTTCCCCATCTCTGAGGACCATACTAAAGATGTGCACTCCAGGTGAAATTCGGACCTTCCAAAGGAAACAAGTGAGGTTCTATGCCACACAGTTTCCTCTCTGTACAAAAGACGGGAGAAGTTTGCAGGCACAGGAGCTCCAACTGTGGAGCGCCAGGACAATTTCTGCTCAACTAGCAGGCGAATGACAGAAAACCAGCCATGCTGCCCTCCACGGCCAAGCGGATTCCTTTACAAGGGAAAATGCAGGAAAGCAAATTAAAAGGTGTATTGTGTAGTATTTGGGATGGGACCGAGAAGCATGCTTGTCAATATCCTGTCACTGAGCTAGCTACACCCTCAGAACTCTCTGACTTGGAATTTCCGTCCACGCTCTTAAAGAGTTGTTCTGGTTGGCCTAACCTCCTGAGAAGCTGGGCTTGGAGGTTTGAATGAGAATGTCCCTCCTATTTGAACACTTGCTCCTCTATTGGTGGCACTACTCGGGGGAAGTTGTGGAAACTTTGGAGGGTGAAGTATTTTTTTTAAAAAAATGATTTATGTGTGTGAATGCTTTGTCTGAATGTATGTATTGCATCATGTATGTGCAAATGCCCACAGAAGTCAAAGGAGGATGTCAGATCTCCTGGAACTGGATGGTTGTGAGCCACCAAGTGGGTGCTGGGAACCGAACCCAGGTCTTCTGCAAGAGCAGCCAGTGGTCTTGGCTGCTAAGATATCTCTCCAGCTCGAGATGTGAGAAAGTACATCACCCAGGGTGGATGCTGAGCCTTTACAGCCCTACTCCACTTCTGGTTGGCTTTCTTTGCTTCTTGTCTGCCTTTGAAGGTGTGGTCTCTCAGCTTCCTGCTCCTGCCTCCATGCCTGCGGAGTGCTGTCAAGTTTCTCTCTCACAGGGGAGAATTTTCTTCTCAAAAGTTTTCTGACATGAGAGCCACCCACTGTTGAATTTAATTCCTGCTAATGACAAATGTTTTGGCCAAAAGGCTTTTTTTTTGTTTTTTTTTTGTTTTTTTTTTTTTTTGTTTGTTTGTTTTTTTCGAGACAGGATTTCTCTGCAGCTTTAGAGCCTGTCCTGGAGCTAGCTCTTGTAGACCAGGCTGGTCTCGAACTCACAGAGATCCGCCTGCCTCTGCCTCCCGAGTGCTGGGATTAAAGGCATACGCCACCACTGCCCGGCGGCCAAAAGGCTTTTAAGTTAAAGTAAAGGTCCTTCCATTATGAGTTATTTGGGCATGAGAATTGCCACCCTGGAAGTCAATTGAAAGTGGCTGCATAGATATTGTATCTCTAGTTCCAAAGTTTAGATTTAACCATGGCATTGAGCTAGCTGTCTACAAGCAGTCTGGCACACGCATTGGCTAATAGGTCCCCAGAAACCTGCTTAAAATGTTCTGAATGGGGGTTGCCACTCATGCCAGCTTGTGACAAAAAAGTGTTTTGTGAATGAATGTGTGGATGCATGAATCCCACCTCCCCAGCCCCAACGATCTGATGTAGACCTGAGAGCTTTACATAAGCAACAATGTTCATCTGTTTTCAGAAACACGTATGTACACATGAGCATATAATATAGTCTCATTTGATCTCGAACAACCTGTGAAGGACAGTGTGGTGTGGGGGAAGATGATTTTGATGACTGAAGAAGCCAGATCTGGCAGACTTGGTCATGTAATGTCAGGAGAGACATGGACCTGAGAGCCACTTGAGGTTGTGTGCTCTTAATAGGATCAGCATCCCTATGATAGGGACAAGCACCTCCCAGGGGGATGGGCCAAGGAGGAAGGACCGTCTCACTACTGAATGCAGGCATTCAGCTCAAATGCCCTTCTTATGGAAGGAAACCAATAACAGCCTACATTACAGGTGACACTCATGTTTGAATCTGCATTTTGAAAATACCCTTTCACCTTCAGGATTGCTCTGCCCTCTGCCCCACCCCTGTATCCAAGGGCTGTCTGGAAAACTGCTTTTCATCTCTGATGCTCTGAGTCCTCCCTTCTGAAAGAGGGGCTGTTGGAGCATAACTTCCAAGGAAGCAAATGAGGTGCAATCTTGTGCTTCGTCGTCAGTCTGGCTCCTTCATGCTACATTGAACCTCAAATGTCATCAAAGCAAATTGTTGGCGGGGTCAGGGGAGAGAAACCATTCCCATACTCAAAAGCATTTACTTCAGTAAGACTACCCATATTCCCTTATGCCCTAATTGATATTTACTTATAATGTGTACCACACAAGGAGTGACTCCATTTCAATCACCTTTGATGTTCAAATACCGAAATAAGCTTTGTTATTCCCTAAAAAGAGGGGCTAACCAACTTGTCCTGTCAATAGCCTGCTTGCGTCTCTCTGGAGGTTTGGGGTCTTTACCCCTGTCACCTTATTAAACTGTGGCCCATGGTCCCATTTTCTCTCCCCTCCTTCTGCCTATTCACTTCCCTGGCTGAAGCTGTGTGCAAACATTTTTCTTGCTAATTTAAACTGATGTATAACTTGGGACAGCCAGAAAGGTTACACTACCGCTTCCAGGGACACCACCATCGTTTGAACGCAACAGGCATGAAATGACGTTCTTCAGGGATCAAATGAAAACTTGTAAAGCTTGTTTTGTAGCTCTTTCCTTTAAACACCAGAAGCTGGGAGAAATAAATAACAAGCTCTGGTGTCTGGTAAGAAAAAAAAGAAAGCTCAGCAAGAGAGTGGAAGTTGAATCTTCATGTTAGCCCCTCACTGCCATTCACACGGTGGAGCATTGAAAGGCTATGGAATAGAGAGACAGATGGCTCAGTGCAGAGATGATGTGGGTGTGTGTGTGGGTGGGTGTGTGACTGTGGACAAGGGCCCTGTGTGGGCAAATGTCTCAGCTTGGAAGCCAAACGTCAGGCCAGCCTGGCTGTTAGCACTCACAATGTTTTTGAATTATGTTTCTTCAGAGGCAAAACATATCTACGTTCTTAGCACGGTGGCGGAGAGAATCCCTCAGATGACATCAGCTGTGTCACATGGAGCAGAGACTCATAAAGTCCACTCTCCTGAGGCCAGGAAAGGGCTCAGTGGGTTAAGGGCATGTTTCCCCAGCACGAGACCTGAGTTTAGATCTCTACACACAAGCTGGGAGTGGCAGCAGATGCCCCATCATGGTACCCAGGGAGGGGCAGGGACAGAGACAGAAAGAGCATAGAGCTCACTGGCCAGTCACTCTAGACAACTAGAGTTCAGTGAGGGCCTAGCTCAAGAATACGTTGGAGAGCAATAGAAGGCAGGCAACATCAACCTGTGACTTCTACAGGCACACACACACATGACACACACTCATGCATACACACATATGCCCACACGCAGAGACACTCAGACACACAAGACACCTACACATACATACACAGGCAAATATACACACATACACAGGCACATACACACACATACACAGGCACATACACACACATACACAGGCACATACACACATACACAGGCACATACACACACATACACAGGCACATACACACACATACACAGGCACATACACACACATACACAGGCACATACACACACATACACAGGCACATACACACACACACATAGGCACATACACACACACCAAGGCACACATTCACTGAGCCATACAGACACACAGTGCACGTACACACATACACAGGCTCACATAAAGACACAGACTCACAGTCTCTCTCTTTCTCTCTCTCTCTCTCTCTCTCTCTCTCTCTCTCTCTCTCTCTCTCACACACACACACACACACACACACGACACACACAGAGGCACACACATACTCTTTGATGGGAGAGGCTGCCAGGCCTGTAGTTTAGTGGACTGTCAGGGACATGCAATATGGCCACTCCTTTTAAAGGAGCTCTCACTTCTGTTGAGCCTACAGTTCATATTCTGGGTCTCCCTGAACCAACCAGCCTCTCAGATGCTCACATTCCCTGCACTTCCGCAAGCTGCATGTGTGTCAGAAGCTTATGCTAAGCCGGCTTCACGGCTTGTGGTGTATACGCACAAGGACACTTGATGAACGCCCTCCGTAAGCACAAGCAGAGGGGCCTGTTTCCTTTAATACTCTGGGAAGATTCCCCTCCCCTGTGCTTCACCAAGAGCAGGTCACAGATTGTGGGGCAGAGGAGCTCACACAGGTTCCAGAAGTCCCTCAAGGGCCACCCAGGGGCATCATTACTGCCTTGACCAAGTTTGTTCTCTTTCTTCAGACTTTAACTAGAGCATCTAATACGCATGCTTTGTGAAGGATTCTTCATCTCTGGTCGGCACACCTTCCTTTTCCCCCTCTTTGTTGCCAAAAAATCTCTTCTGTTCTGGTTTTTTTTTTTTTTTTTTTTTTTTGGTTTACACAAATTTACAAATAGATTAGGAAGTCTCATGCAATATCTTTTTGGGGTTTCTAGGTTTGTGCTGCCTTTGGAGTGTAATTAGGGAAGAATGGGCATCTCCCCGACACACCGCCTTTCACTTTGGTCTTCTCTTATGTTCTTCAGGAAGGTTGATAGCATCAATTATTTTTGCTGCAAAAAATTTTAAATATTTATTTCAAGTTTATTCTTTATACTTTGTCAGGCTTTGTTGGTATTTTGTGTCTTGGTTGTATCTGTTCTGTCACTTGTACTGCTGTGCCACAGGGGGGCTACTGAAGCAGGCACAGCGAGAGGCGGCCGGAAGTACTCTGGAGTTATAACCATTTAAAGACTTATTGACTCTTCCGTTTGGGAATTTCTTTGAACAAAAGAACTCTGCTAATTTAAAAAAAAAAGGAAAATCCGTGATCTACGGTTTAGGGACGATTGTGAAAAAAAAATGTATGTTCTCTTTTTTGTCTGTGAAGCTTTGATATGAAGACCTTTTGCAATCTAGGTCGCTGGTGATGTCACCTGCTTACCCCCCATCGCCTGAGCCATCAGGCTACCATGTAGCAATCATAGAGGGAAAGAGGGCACAAAAGTTCCCTTTGAAAGGCATGGCCAGTATGCAGGAAGGTGAGAGGCCGTGGGCTCTGCTGGGGAAGTGGGCTTAGCCCAGGGGAGTCTGCCTAACGGAGAACAAAGAGTGTATCCTGCTGGGAAGGTGGAGCCAGTTGAAGATATTCCCTTACAGCTTTATGAAGGTCTTGTCAGGAAAAGCATCCTCAAGGAGTCCATCTGGGGGCTCCATGGGGACCTGCTGCTGTCCTAAACCATCTCACATACTGCTCCTACATATAAAACTGTTAAAAATGAAGAAAATGTAAGTCCAATCTTTTATCTCCACAGCATGGAGAGGGTACTAGACTTACAAAAGGGTTTAAAGCAGTGGAAGAGGGGCTATACTTTTTTGCCTTAAGATCCCCTTAACCTCAAACCTTGCTCTGGGTGATGGATTACAGGGCTCGGGAGGAGAGTTGGGGGTGGGTGTGCACTCTGACTGGCTGACTCAGTCAACTTGCTTCTTCTTCTTCTTCTTTTTCTTTTTTGGATTTTTTGAGACAGGTTTTCTTTGCACCTTTGGGGTCTGTCCTGGAACTAGCTCTTATAGACCAGGCTGGCCTCAAACTGTCTTCTGAGTGTTGGGATTAAAGGCCTGTGCCACCACTGCCCGGTGACAACCTACTTCTTAGACTTTTGCAGTGGTGGTATTTTTTTTAAACTATTTCCATGGAATGCAATAAGCAAATATCAAAGGAAAGGGAAGGAAAGAAAAATATATACAGCATATATATCATAACAAAGACACTCACCCACATATATACATATATGGGTTTGTTTGAGCCAGGCACTGGGAGTAGAACACAGCCTGCTTCAAATTCTGTCCTGCTGGACATATAAAGGTTGGTGTAGGAGTCCCCTCTGTGTGCTGTGATTACCATTAATGAAAAAGAAACTGTTTTGGACCTATAGCAAGGCAGAACTTAGGTAGGCAGGGAAAGCTAGGCTGAATGCTGGGAGATAGAAGGGCAGAGTCAGAGAGACACCATGGAGCCACAGATGGAGACAGGCATGCTGAAACTTTGCTGGTAGGCCACGACCTCGTGGTGATGCACAGATTACTAGAAATGGGTTAAATTAAGAAGTAAGAGTTAGCCAATAAGAAGTTAGAGCTAATGGGCCAAGCAGCGTTTTAATTAATATAGTTTCTGTCTGATTATTTTGGGTCTAAGCTGGCTGGGTGGCTGGGGACCAACAAGCGACCCCTCCCAGCAACAACAGGTGAGAACAACAAATAAATGCGGTGAGCCTTATGGAGAACTACAGAGCAGAGCAAAAGAGATGGGAGCTCTGACTTATTAGCATTGTTTTTATTTGGATAGAACTGTCAAGGTTAACTAAGACCTCTCTGATCAGGTAGCATTTGGAAGCTGACTCGATGGAAAGGAGAACAGGAGACATGGATGTTCAAGGGAAGAGGGAATGTGTGCAAAGGCCTAGCGATGAAACCATGCTTAGAGTTTGTAGGCGTGTCTAGGTAGCCAGAGATGTGTAACAAAAGGGAAAAACCAAGAAGGGGGAACAAGAAGTGACAAAGGAAGATGAAGGGAGGCAGAAGGGAAGAGGAGGAGAAGGAACAGAAATGAAAAGAGGAAGAGGGAAGGTAGGGAGGGCCAGGAAGAGGGGTAGTTTTGTAAATCACAGTGGACTCTGCATAGGCTTTGTTGGTGAGGGGGCTTTGAGCAGAGGCAGGTCATGACTTCCTTCCTTCCTTCCTTCCTTCCTTCCTTCCTTCCTTCCTTCCTTCCTTCCTTCCTACTTTAAATTCATTACTTTTGTATTGCTGTGATAAAGACCATGACCAAAAGCAACTTGGGGAAGAAAGAATTTATTTGGCTTACACATCCTGATCATGGTCCATCACTGAGGGAAGTCAGGACAGGATCCTGGAAGAACTGAAGCAGAGCCCATGGAAGAAGGTTGCTTACAGGCTCACTCCCCGTGGCTTGCTCAGCAAGCTTTGTTATACCACCCAGGACCATACCTCCAGGGTTAGCACCACCCATAGTAGGCTAGGCCCTCCCACATCAATTGTTAAGAAAATACCCCTGTGGGCTTGCCTACAGGCCAATCCAAGGGAGGCTTTTTTCTCAATTGAAATTCCCATTTTACAGCACCATGTCTGCCTGCATGCTGCCATGTTCCCTACCTTAATGAAAATGGACTAAGTCTCTGAAACTGGAAGCTGCTACTCAACTAAATGTTTTCCTTTATAAGAGTTGCCACAGTGACAGTATCCCTTTACAGTGATAGAAACCCTAAAACAGCAATCTATATTCTTAAAGCAGTTCAGTGAAGTCAACAAAATAGGAAGTAGTATTCTTATTTTACAGATGAGGATTCTCACACAGCTGGTAAAAGACAGAACTAGGCTTGGAATCCACAGGGCCTATAAAACCCTATGCTAGAATTATTTTCTGAAGATTCAATGCCCACAGTTTTCCATAAAGATCAGCAATCAACCTGTATCTTCTTGAGTAGGGTATATAACCTCATGAGTTTGATACTCCTGCTCAGCTAGCAGTAGGTCCCTAGGGTAGGGACTTTGGAAACTGTCCAGTATGGATCTAGATTGACATTTTATTCCGTGCCACCTTTAGGCAGACTTGGCCTCTTTTTGATGTCTGTGTCCTCTGCATGACGGAGAGTGCCCAGGAGAGAGACTCTGGTTCATGCAGAACTTGTGGCAGAGTGCTGGCCCGCAGCAAGCACCCTGCAAATGTGCGTGTTTCATTTTCAGATGCATTCAAAGCAGACGGTGTGTTACACTTCAAAACATTCCCCCTCCCCCCTGGCAGCCAAGTTTTAGGTTAATAAAGATGGCTTGTTTAGAAAAGCGTTAAAATCAGTATAGAACAGTGAGTTTATTAGAGGGATCAGTTCAGACAGGCACGGTGTCATCTCAGAGACTGAGAACTCTGGTCCCCCAGGACCATCTCATAAAGGAAAATAAATGCATTTCAGTCATTTTTCCCTCTTACTTGTCAGCATCCAGGCTTTATGCTGGCCCATCCATGTCACCTGGCAGGATGCTCTTGTCAGTTCTCAGGCAAATACTTAGTCAGCCCTGGGTACTATGGCCGGATGTCACTACATATTCTATGTACATGTGTTGTGTGGCTGTGTAAGGCTCTGTACACATGCACAAAGGCTCTCTTTTAAAGTAAGTTCCGCCTGTTCCTCTCTCTCTTCATCACTTCCCTTTCCCAGTTGACTATCATGACCTCCTCTTTCACCCCATCAATAAACTCCCTGTGGGTTTGTTGTATATCGTGATTTGTTCTCACTGCTGCTTAACTACAACATTTGGAGCTGTGAGACTTGACTGGCCCTCCCCATGCTCTGAGGCGGTGGAACCCTGAACAACAGTCAACTCTCCAGCTACTCATCTTTTAGCCCCCTTGATGTAACATTGGCTGTAATTGGTGAGTTTCCTTTCTCTCGTTTGGCATAAATGCTTCTCTGACTGCTGCGCATTCAGCACCCCTCTGGTGTCCTTGAAAGTGAGGGAACCCCCAGTCACAGCCTTCAGGGCTATGGCTGGCCCCTTTTGCTGACAGCTACCTCTGGCCATCCTCCATGAGTGAGGCCTCGTTTCTCAGACCCAAGTGTCCCTCAGACTTAGCACCTCAGCTCCCATTCTTCGCATGACAGCTCACAGGGCAGCTTGTGCCTTTCTCATCTCTTGGACCCAAGTGTCCTTTGCTCTTAGTCCCTCGATCCCCACCCCCTCCCCAGTGCTTTCTTGCTTCATCCTCACTTGGTAAGAAGCCAATGGATTTCATTTTTTCCTTTTCTGCCTCACTCATGGGGAATAAGCTTACCAAAAATATAAGCCCATTCACTCCTCTGGGATGTCTTCTAGAAAATCTAAAACCCCCACGCTTAATGCCCTATTTAAAGGCTTCTAAACTCATCTGTCTTTGTACTCAGAAATGGCCCAAATACCCCTTAGATAACAACTCAAAGTGTCCAACTAATGGCAGTTTAGAACCTGAAATTTTATGGGACCTTTCTAACTTCTGCCAGTGGATAGGTAGATGGAAGGAGCTACTTTATATACAATTATTTTGCTACCTCAATTCCAAACCCTCTCTCCATGCTTCACCACCTAATGTCCTCCTAGTTATGCGATCTGAGCTAGAAGAACCTCCCACTAGCCTGGACCCTGCTAACGAACCCCACCATTTTGTCCTCAACACAACTGCCCAGCAGTTCCTCCAGCTTCTTCCTCCTCTCCAGCAATGGGGCTGAGGCTGTTTCAACCACCCAATTCTCACCTGCTTTCACCCTTCCTGTTACTCATCCTTATGCTGCTATGGGACCCCACCCTATCCAAACCAACCCAAACCAACCTGGCCACAGTTCTCCCTTTGCGAGAGGTAGCTGGAGTGGATGGACTGGTTGAAGTACATGTCTTTTTTTTTTGTTGTTTTTTTTGTTTTTTTGAGACAGGGTTTCTCTGCAGCTTTAGAGCCTGTCCTAGAGCTTGCTCTTATAGACCAGGATGGTCTCAAACTCACAGAGATCCACCTGCCTCTGCCTCCCGAGAGCTGGGATTAAAGGCGTGCGCCACCACCGCCTGGCTTGAGGTACATGTCCTTTTCTCACTGGCAGAACTCCCTCAAATAGAAAAATAAAGCTAGGTTCTTATACGTCTAACTCTACCGCTTTCATAAAAGAGTTCCAATATATTACACAATCTTATGTCTCACCTTTCATGATATCAATCAATCAATCAATCAATCAACCTACCTACCTTCCTATATAAAATCCTAACTATCAATCTACTCCTTGAGGAATGCAGGTGAGTTTGGGAACAGGGCAGAGCCCATACAAATGAGATCATCAAACTAATGCAGCACATGTAGTCAGGGCAGAGACAATCCCCAACCGTGACCCCCCCAATGGGGCTATAATATTCCAGAGGGCACTCTAGCTATAGCTCCTTTACAATCTGCCTGCTGGTGGGTCTCCATAAGGCTGCCCTTAAACCATGAGGAACTCCAGGAAATTGTTCAGGACAGACAGGAAAACCCATCTCAGTTCCTAGGACATCTCACAAAGACCCTCCTACAACACAGTAACCTACACCCCAAAAACCCAGAGGGCAGACAACTCCTTATGACCTATTTCTTTTCCCAGAGCTTCCCTTACATTAGGGCCAAACTTAAGTATTTGGTGAGGGGACCCCTGACCCCACAGGCAGAAGTTTTAGCGCTGGCATTCAAAGTGTACCATGGGAGAGATGAGAAAGCCCATAAACAAACAAACAAACAAAAATACCAAATGCTGGCCAAGGCCATCCGACAGGCCTCAGTGACTGCCCAGGCTCCGTTGCCCCCTGGGGCTCAAGGACAACTGGGTCCCTGCTTCAAATGTGGCCAGGATGGTCACTGGACCCAAGTTTGCCTTAATCCCTGTGGGCCACCTGGGCCATGTTCAAAGTGATAGCCAGAGGGACACTGGTCAGACTGCTCCCACGCACCTAGTGGCATGGGGACGTCAAATGCGGACCAGCCTCCAGCTGACCGTCGAGATCTGGTCGTGGAAAATGAAAGGACCCGGGCTCTCCTGACCCGACCACTATCATCTCCGACAGGGAACTCTGGGTAGACATCACAGTATCAGGGCAGTCCATCTCTTTCCTCTTGGGCAGTGGTCCACATACTTGGTCCTGCAGGTGTTTTGGGGGACTCACCTCTCTTTATCTCCCTGGGGTTGGGGTAGGGGAACAGCCTCACAACCTCATCAGACCCCACTGCTCAATTGCATTTTCTGGGAGATTCCTCTTACTCATTCATTTTTGGTTGTGCCAACTTGTCCTGTACCCATACTGTACCCTTATTGGGAAGGGATCTTTTAGCCAAAGTGGGAGCTTCTATTTCTTTTGCTCCCCCATTCATCTGACCCCAGTCTTGCCAGAGGCCCCTCTCCTCCTCCTAGACACTCACCCTACTGGTTCCAACATGTTGTTTCCTTTGCCAGTCTTCCAGGTGGACCCTCAAAACCCCTCTGTTGCTATAAATCATTCCCCCATCCATCCTCATCCTATTATAGGACCCTACATTGTACATTACCCAAGCCCAGTAGCCAATCCCACTCCAGAGCCTCTCATCTCTGACCTTTTAAGGGGAAAAATGACTTTGTCTTACATCCTCTACTTTTAACAGCCCTATACTTGCAGTTAAGAAACCTTGAACCACCTGGTACAAGATTTCCAGCTCATTAATGCTGCTGTGGTCCCCCTTTATCCTGTGGTGCCTAATTCTCTATATCCTTCTTTCCACTCTCCCTTTAGGGACCTCTCTTTCTCAGCTCTAGATCTCAAGGATGCTTTTTTCTCTATCCCTTTCAGCTCTGTGTCTCAAAACATCTCTGTCTTCACCTAGACTGACCCTGACACTCACCTCTCTGCATAGCTCACCTGACCTATCCTACCCTAGGGATTTCAGGACAGCCCACACATATCTGGCCAGGTCCTAGCTTCTGACCTACTTTCTTTGTCTCTCTCCAAGTCTAAATTCATACAGTGTGTGGTTGATATTGTCTGTCCTTTGTAGTCTGTCTTTACAAATTAGCTAAACTAATACCCCTGCTCTTCTAAATTTCTTGTCCAGCCGCGACTATAGAGTCTCATTTTCTAAGGTCCAACTGTCCACTCCTCAGGTCACCTACCTGGGACTAACCATTACCCCAACCTACAAAGCCATTACTTTATATAGAAACACCTAATCCAGTTTCTTACAGTCTCCTCTACTAAAGAGGAAATAGTTGGCTTCTTATGTTCCTAGATCCCCTCTTTTTCCCTCCTCGCTTGCTCCTTATATGAGGCAGCCCTCAGTCCCCCACATGAACCCCTCCTTAATCCCATTACTAAACCCTTTCAGAAGCTCCAGAAGGCTCTTCTCCAGGCTCCAGCCCTTCATCTCCCAGACCTAACTCTTCTCTTCTCTCTCTAGGTAACAGAAAAGGAGGGATAGGCCCTTGGGGTCCGAGGCCACCAGCTGGGACCTTCCTTTGCACCTATAGCACACCTGTCCAAAAAAAAACTAGACCTTAGAACCCAGGGATGGACACCCTGCCTATGTGCTTTGGCAGCTGTTGAGTTCCTTATTCATGAATCAAAAAAAAAAATAATCTTTGGGTCACCCACCACTATCTTCTCCTGCCACAACCTGTCCCATCTCCTAACTTATAAAGGCTTATGAACGCTATCTCCTTCCCGGGTTCTTTCCCTCCAGGTGGCACTAGCAGAAGATGCTACACTTACTTTCTAATCCTGCTCACCCCTCTATATCTCAAATCTTCTTCCTCAGCCCAACACTCCCCACCCATTTCATTCCTGCATTGAAACCCTAGAGCAACTACTGCCCTATCTTTCACACATACAGGAGGGCACATTGCCTCAGGTCACCTATACCTGGTACACAGATGGCAGCTCATTTTTACATGCAAGGACCCGAAAAACAGGCTGTGCCATAGCGTCAGATACTAGTGCACTCCCTGCCCATCCCACTAGCCAACAGGCTGAATCAATAGCTCTCACCCGTGCCTTCCGATTGGCACAAGGACAACCCCTAAATGTTTACACGAACTCCAAATATGCTTTTCATATCCTCTGTCCCATGTTGCCATGGCACAGGCTACTTACGACAAAAGGAGGATTCGTAACTAACTCAGGTCAAATTATAGCCATGCTAAAAGCCTCCCATCTTCCCCAAACTGTAGGAATTATTCACTGCCATTCTCATCAGACCAACAACTCCATCATGTCTAGGGGAGACAACCGAGCTGATGAGGCAGCTAGAGCCGCAGCCCTCAAGGCCCAGAATCACCTCATTTACCACAAAGAGTCCATATACTCCAACCCATATCCCCACAGCCACCCTCTCACACTCGACAAATCTTGTCCTATCTACACCAGCTCTTCCATCCTAATAGCCAGAGCTGTCTCATTTTGTCAGTGAGACAACCCCAGCCCACTCTGAGGATTTGCATTGCTTAAGAACTGTTACTGCCTTTTGTAAAGCTTGTCAGATGTCAGACCCCAACTCCAGGTATCATAGCCTCCCTTTTCCTACCCA
The DNA here is from genome assembly GCF_903992535.2 of Arvicola amphibius. Taxonomy (NCBI): domain Eukaryota; kingdom Metazoa; phylum Chordata; class Mammalia; order Rodentia; family Cricetidae; genus Arvicola; species Arvicola amphibius. Next base: position 59,114,778 of record NC_052052.2, on the reverse strand, counting down.
CCAGGCCAGGGGCTTCCTCCCAGGGACCGACTGGCATCTTGATTTTACCCACATGCCTGCAGTCAGGCGAGCTAAGTATTTTCTGGCCCTAGTGAATACATCTCAGGCTGAGTAGACACGTTCCCTACCACTAACTAAAGGGCTCAGATAGTCTCTGACTTTCTCTGGGAAATTATCCCCTGATTTGGAATTCCAGCCTCTCTAGTCAGGCAATGGTCCTGAGCTCACCTCTCAGATCTCCCAAAACCTAGCTAAAGTCCTCAGCATCCCTTGGCATTTTCATATCCCATATCACTCCCCAGCCCTCAGTAAAGATAGAATGAACTAACTGCTCCTTAGAAAAGATTCTTGTTAAAATGTCAGAGGAACTTCACCTTGACTGGGTAAAGCTCTTGACTTTTCAGGCTCCCAGGTCTCCCCACATGACCCTTTCCCATCTCTATCTTTGAACTCATATATGGGTGGCCAGTTCTAACCCCTGGTCTTTCATCTAAACCCTCACCCCCCCATCACCTACTCACCCCATCCCTGCATCACCTCCGTTCCCTCCTATGAAACTTTACTGACTGCTCCCTGCCTTGACCACGTACCAACCTCATCCATCTCCAATCAACAGAAGGGATCAGGTCCTTCTCTCTCCTCCAGAACAATGCCCCTCACCCCTTTCCTCTAAATGGCAGGGCTCCTTCATAGTAATTCTTGTAACTCCGAGCTAAGTATGAGGACCTCCCTCAATGGATTCTCTTATACCACCTCAAACCATTTATCCCTTCACCTCAAGCTAATCCTTCTTCATACACACAGCAACTCCATCAGGACCCTGTTCCCTTAAGTTTCAGAGGACACTGAGATCAACTGCCTCGTTTCCAATTCCAGAAGAACGAGGCTTCGCCTCACAACCATTCTCTGCCGGATTGGGAACCCCATATGCTTTCCTTCCTGGCCCCTCTCCTTCCCCCTAGGCTGTTCTACATTCTCCTGTTTCTACTAATCACACCGCCTCATCAGTTTCCTCCCTTGTATCCCCAATGACATGCTCAAAAATCTCTGCTCAAACAACTAATCAGCTGTTGTTACTGGACTACCAACTGTTAGCTGGAGGTGCAACGCTACCAAACATGTCCAGGTGCTGAGAATCACAGCACCCCAGAGGTATCCATGCTCCCCTCCATATTCAGAGAAGAGGCTCACAGAAGAGATTTTAATGTAACTTCTTACTATCCCTTTATTTAAAGGTACTAACTCTACAATGACTGCCCTCAGCGATCAACCGCCTGCATCTCCTGAGTGTTAAGGTGATGCCACAATGATGGGGAAGGAATGGGGGCTTTAAGATTCATTTATGTAAAGATGGGTGATAAGGAGAAAGTGATCTGAAATGTATAAAAAATGAGGCATGGTCTGGATTCCTCTTTCTTGTTATGTTACTGTCTATAACTTAAAACACGAACCAATAGAATTCTTATAAGCTGTTAATCTAGCTCCGATGGAGTACTACCCATTATACTATACCACTATATTATCATGGCCACAAGCACAATATTTCAAATTCTTTTTGTGTGTGTGTGTGTATGTGTTTTTTTTTTTTTTTTTTTTTTTTTTTTTTTTTTTTTTTTTTTTTTTTTTTGGTTTTTCGAGACAGGGTTTCTCTGTAGCTTTGGAGCCTGTCCCGGAACTAGCTCTTGTAGACCAGGCTGGTCTCGAACTCACAGAGATCCGCCTGCCTCTGCCTCCCGAGTGCTGGGATTAAAGGCGTGCTCCACCGCCACCCGGCCTGTGTATGTGTTTTTTTAATGTGTCTAAAACTTATCTTTCCACAAACTCAAAAAATTCCTGTAAGCTCCAGGGAGTTTACTTGGATCCACTTTGGAACGGCATCTTTCCAGGTCCAAACTGCACTGGATGGTTCCTCAGAGCCTGGACATCATCTCCCAGATGTGGCCAGCTCCCCAGTGTTCTCAGGTGCCCCCCCATATTCTGATACCCTCATGTCAGCTCGAAGTAGTCTCGAGAACTCAGCGCCCTCATCCCTGTCCCACCTGCTATCCCTTCAAACCCCTCACCTTTTTATAATAAATAACTTTATGCTGGCCTGCCCTCTGCCACCTGGCAGGATGTGCTTGTCAGTACTCAGGCAAATACTTAGCCCAGGGTCCTACGGCTGTATGTCACTACGTAATCTATGTACATGTGTTGCATGGGTGTGTAAGGCTCTGTACGCATGCACAAAGGCCCCCCTTTAAAGCAAGCTCTGCCCATTCCTTGCTTACTCTTCATCACTTCCCTTTCCTGGTCTACCATCACGACCTCCCATCCCTATCAATGAACTTCCACATGTGTAGTGAAGAGCTGTGGGCTGATAACTGAATCCACAGAAAGCCTGAGGAAGCTTGGGAAAGAACAGAGTAAAGCATGTTTTCTTGATAGCAGCAATTTCTCGAGTCTGAGCAAGCGCTCTCATCTAAGAGAGGCTTCCTCACTCAGCTTTAGCTGCAAAACCCTGCAGCTCTTTTAAGAGGTTCTGCTACGAAACACTTAAATGCTGTTGATGAAAATTAACTGCATGCTTTTCAGTTTTCAGCCGTAGCAGGAAAAAAGCTGCACCGTTTAAAAATGCCGGTTTTCTGGGCTGTCCTGCCAGGGCAAACTCTGACTCTTTCAAGCAGGCGATCCTGACTATGGAGCTTTTGATTGTTGTTTAACACTGTTGCAGCTTGCTTGCTGGCAGGGACCTTGAACCGCCACAGAGTTGTGGTGATAAACATGGCTACAGCTGGTACCTCTGCCATGAGGCTGGAAAACTAAGGAATGGACTGTACCCAGCTGCCAAAGCCACGGCTTTAGTACTACCGATATTGCTTGGTAAATTAAAGACTCATGTGGTCACAAAAAGAGAGATATACAGTAAAAGAAAGATTCAAAGTCGAAGAAAACGTCTAAATGGTTCACAGTGTGTTGAAAATATATGCAGGCTAAAGGTTAAAGTTTTTAAAAGTAAAAAAGAAAAAAAAGGAAGTAGTTGGGTGTGGTAGCACACACCTTTAATCCCAATGCCTGTGAGGCAGAGACAGACCTCTGTGAGTTCAAGGTGTGGTAGCACTGGGAGGCAGAAGCGGAAGGCTCTCTGAGTTCAAGGACAGCCTGGTCTACAGAGTTATTCCAGGACAAAGATATACAGAGAACCTGTCTCAAAAAATAAAAGTAAAAATAAATGAAATAGAGGTTAAAATAAAGTCTATAAGATGGAAAATACACAGAGAATCTTGATACTGTATGCTATTATGCTCTCTTTAAATTGTTTGAATGCTGAGGAAGAAGCAACAGCTGCTAAAAGATATTTGTTTATAAATGCTGCTGAACTAATCCAACATAGATATTTTGAAAATACCTTGACTTCAGAATTTGGATCTAAGGATATGATATTTTGGAAAGAGATTCTTCTTTTGTTTTTACAGAAAATGAAACCCTATGGATTGCTTCTATCCTAATATGGTATGATAGACCATGCCCTCCTGAAAGGTTGCTGTGAACACCTTCAGAAAATTACTTCACCCAACTGATGACTGAGATGAACCTGGCACACAGGTTACACCATGAAAGATCTGATTAACAGCACTCCCATTCAGCAGGAAGCAGTTTGGAGAGAAATAACTATGTCTATATTCCTAAATATTGTTTATAAATCTTCTTTTACATTTAAAGAGGGATATGATATAGATATGAATAATTTGCATTGATATGGATTTTGCTTTAATGATTTAAATTTAAGGTCAATTTTGTTATATGTATATGTATTTCTGATCTTGATTAAGGTATTGTGATTGTGTAGTTCATTTAAAAATGTAATGTATAATTAGGAAATATAGGTTGTTAATGGATAATCATCGATAATAGTCAAGCTTGTAGTCATGTTAGTTAGATTTTCTAGATATATATATATATATATATTTAAGTTAGATAGGCATTCTTCATATCTTCCAAAGACTACAGAATATGGCATTTTAAATGTTTTAATAACTTAGAGCTTTTCATGACAATGAGACACGTCTGCTCCTGGCAGTACCAATCTACTTCAAGAAGATGATGGGCATCGAAGGGGATCCTAATGGAGTTTGATAGCAATTTGCGCAAGAAACTGCTCTTGCCTGGACTGTTGCAGAAACTGGACACAAAAAACCCACAGAGAGAGGACTGCTGAACTTGCCTATAGGTGAGATGATCTTTCGGGGTTCCTGATTCAAGAAAGAGTCTGCGAGACATTCTGAAGGACACAGCAGATAGTGACTGAACTGCCTTCGAAATTTCCTGCTGCACAGAAATGTCTGCTGGATACTTATGGGCCTGTAGGCCGAAGATGGATGCCCCAACAGTATAAAAGAACTTTGGGTGACTGTCCAGGTAGCATGATGTCTCTGTGATTTCTAGAGTTTGGAAGTTGATTATTTCTTGTTTACTTAGGTAGTATTATATCTTTCTGGAGTCTTTGATGGAGTTGAAGAATGGATAGATATAGTTTTCCATTGTTATGATGAAAGATAAAATAGATATAAATATTGTAACTGTAATTCTTGCTTTATAACTGTTTTGTTATATGTAGTTTTACTATGTTAAAGTGAAAGCCTTTCTTTTTTGTTTAAACAGAAAAAGGGGAAATGATGTAGGTGTGTCTTCTATCTATCTGATTATTTCATTGGTTAATTAAGAAACTGCCTTGGCCAGCCCTTAGGTGGGTGGAGTAGACAGAACAGGAAGAAAGAAGTGAGGTAGATGGCTCAGTCAGATGCCACGCCTCTCCTAAGTTAGTCAGACTGCCATGACTCTCCTCAGTGAGCCAGTCGCCATGAAGCTAGCCACCAGGACAGACGTGCTGAATCTTACCTGGTAAGACACCACTTGGTGGTGTTACACAGATTATTCGATATGGGTTAGTCAAGATGTGAGTAAGAGGCTGAAAATAATGGGCCAGGCAGTGTTTGAATGAATACAGTGTCCGTGTAATTATTTCGGGGCATAAGCTAGCTGGTGGCCGGGAGCCAGGCGGCGGGAAGCCAGCCCACAGCTCTTCACTACACACATGGGTTTGTTGTATGTCGTGATTCATTCTTATTGCTGCTAAACTACATTACTCTTCTGCCCTTTTTTATTTTTTATTTTTGGTTTTTGATACTGGGTCTTACTTTGTAGCGCAGAGTGGCCTGGAACTAGCAGCAATGCTCCTGTTGGTCTATTTCAACCATCTTAAGAGCCTTAGGCAGAATCTGAGACTTTGTATTCATGAACAATGCATGCTCATAGTTTTGTGTTCCTGAAAAGACACAGGTCAGTTTTGTTTGGCAGACTATGCATTGTCCATTCTCAGAGTGTGGATTTCTTCTGGCATGCCAAACAACCATGAACAGGTGAACAAAAGAGCCTGTGTTTCAAGCTTTCTGGTATGCTGTCCTGAGAAGCAGAGCCACATTCCTTCCTTGTGCTCTGGGCCAGCTCTGGGATGCTGGACAGAGGGATGTAGGGAAAGTGAGGTCCTGGGACTTCCGAGGCTGGGCTTCCTAGACGGTCCGCTGGAACTCTTAGATATCAAGCGGGACATCTGGCTATGTGCACAGGATCAGAGATGTCCATGGAGAGTCAGAGATCTTCCTTTAAAAGATTACATGTCAGGAAGTCCCTCTTGGACCTTCCAGTTTGCTGGCTAGATAGTTATCACTAAATAATCTCCATCGACACCATATGGAACAGAAGACTTACCCAGCTGATTCCAAACCAAATCTTAAAGTCAAGCTCTGGGTCTTGGGTGCTTTGTGATCTATCAATGGGAGGTGGATGCACACACAGTTGTAATTGTGGCATTCAGGCCCAGAGGCCAAACCAGCTGCTGATCAAGGGCGTTAGCCAGGGTTCTGTCAACCCACCTGTGTGGCACAGATGAGACTCTGGGAAATATGTTCCTACAGGCCATCTGTCCTAAATGTTTTCAATGAAACTGAATACTTCCCTTTGGGAACACTGGCTGCACATCAGTGGTGCCAATGTGCCTTTCACCCGGTTAGTGCCAGGAGCACCAGTGAACTCTCTGCCTATGGAAGCTGTTGTAATTTTCACAGAATTAACTGGGAGACAGAACTGGCTTGTTCTATATTCTTCAGAGGTTGTAGATGGGCACAAGGACATATGGATTCAAGCGATGAAACCTATACTAAGAGAGGTATAGTTGAAGTATAATAGCTATAAGAAATAAGACTGTTTCTGGGAAAGCAGTGGGTTAAGTTTTTGGCTCGTCTTGAAATGGAAAGGGATTGTGAATTCTGTTGGCGGGGAGAGGCTAGCAGAGCAAACTGTTTTCTTGGCTTTGTGCTATGGAGCAATTTTAAAGCGTCAAAGTGCTTTCTGTATTTTTCAGTTACTCAAGTCCAGAACTGATTATCTTTCTGATTCACGCTCCAGGCAGGAACCCCTGTCTTTCAGGGAGAGGTTTCACCTTGAAAGCCGGAGCCCAGATTCGGAAGGTGCCTCTTGCTACAGCAGCAGGACAAACAGCTTAATTGCAGCTTAGCTCCACAAGGACCAGGTGTTTTGGAAAATCACTGATGGAGACAACCCAGATTCACTTTTCCTTATCTCACAGAAACAAAACACAACCTCCCCTCCACGCAGGAAAACAAAAACAAGTCCTTTTGGAAACTGAATCCTCCCAACTAAAGAGATACTTCAACTGCTCAGACCTGTGGATAAAGACACACACACACACGACACACACAGCACACCACACACATCACACACAGACACATACAACACACATAGCACACACATACACACACCACACACAACATATACACACCACGCACCACACACAACACATATATAACACACACAACAATACACAACACACAACACATATAACACACAATACATATACAATAACACACATAGACACACACACCACACACAGACACACACAACTCATAATGCACACACACATACACATACACATACCACATACACATAGCACACACACAAACATGCAATACATACAACATACACAGCACACAACATACAGACACACAAGACACAACACACATGACACACAAACACAACACATACACAACACACAGACACAGATAACACACAAACACAACACATACAGACAAACAACATACACACAACACATACACAACACACAGACACACAGACAACCCACACAAATTTACTTAAGATAGAATTTCTCTGAAAGGAGCTCCAAGAACCGGACAACAATAGTTTCTCTGAGGAAGAATTGGGGAACTGAGAAAACTGGTGGACGGTTGGTAGAGGAGGAGAGCTTGTTTTCACAACAACCCCTTTGAACTTCAAGGCTCCCCCTGCCCCCGACTAGACTACTACCTGCTTATCACAATAACCAATAACGTATGCGACCAGCTCGCCGGCAGTGTGCTGTGTTCTCTGTCTTCATGCCTCTAATCCTTTTGGCAGCTTTAGAGGGCAGACATCATTATCACTGTGATTTTACAGATGAAGGAACTGCGGTAGAGACAGGTAGATAAACTGTTCAAGGTCACATAGCTAGTAAATGCAGAAGTGGGGTCCAGAGCCACAGGGTTCGGGCTTGGAGCCTTTTCTCTTTACCATAAATACTGCCTTTTTAGAAATCCAAACTCCTCAGCAGCTGCCATGACAGGGCGGGGACAGAAACAACTGTTCTTTTCTCACTTGCGTCTCCAGGGAAATAGGGGGGTAGAGGAAATGGTTCCCGGATAATCCATGAACGATTCATTGACAACCTCAAGCCCGAATTGGCTTTCAGGGCCGCAAGGGGTGCTGTAAAGAAAGCAGGGTGGGAGCATGCGCAGGTGAGGACTGGAGGCCCTGACTTGTCATGGATGGTCAGAGGGCTGAGGAAAAGAAGGGAGGAGAGCAAGGGAAGGTGGGAGAAGGGTGGAGGGAAGGAAGAATGTTCTGGTGGCAGGATCAGGGAAGATGGCAAGATGGGTGAGAGTAGCTATCTGAATTGCAAACATTGGACTCCAAATGTTTGCAATGAGAGACACATCCTGGGGACTGTGGTGAGGGCCTCATAGTTTCCTAAGAACCCTAGTGAGCCACCAAAGGTTGTTAAGTAGGCGCTTACATAACCGGGTTGACTTTTCAAGATGACCTGGATTACTGCGTGGGAAACAGATGGAAGCTAAGCAAGAGGACCAGTTCTGGAGCTGCAGAGGGAGCAAGAAGATGGCCGGAAGGACATGATGGGAAAGGGTGAGCAGTAGGCACACCTGGGGTCTCTGTTGGTCACACAATCCTCTACGGGAAGGAGAATAGCGCAGTACGGTGGTGGCCATACACTCACAAGCGTGAACATGCTGTCAACTGTAAAGAGCCCAGGGAAGAAAGGTGCTAATGATAGATGAAGAAGCCAGATTCTGGAGAGAGACCCCAACTTGCCCAAAGTCACATGGCTGCGCAGTGACAGAAGGTAAGGGGTGACAGTGATTCCTTCACTCCTTTTGTTGGGGATGAAAGGAAACAAGGATGGTGGCTGAGAATTCCCTCATCAATTGGACCACTGGGTGAACAGAGGGATGGACTACTGGGTGAACAGAGGGATGGACCACTGGGTGAACAGAGGGATGGACCACTGGGTGAACAGAGGGATGGACCACTGGGTGAACAGAGGGATGTTATCTTGGCTGTTCCCACAGGGATCAGGTAGAATCTGGAGTGCCAAGCCAAACTTCTTGTGTGTGTGTGTGTGTGGGGGGGGCATCATGCCAGCTCTGCTCTGGGGGTAGAATGGGTGCTTTGTAACCGAAATGCTCTGTGCTCTGAAGTGGGATGTGACCTGGGATCCTCACTTATTATTCTGAGCAGAGGCTCATGTCCAATGGGACAGACAGGGCCTGAGGAACTGGTCTTCAGATCCCCGGTTGTCCTTTACACCATGTAAGTCTTGAGCACCTCTAGGTTGGAAAGACCTTGGCAGAGGTCGATTTTCCATAAGACATCTGATGCATGCAATGTGACTGACAGTCAGATCTCCTGTCTTTTCAGTGACCTGTGCCTACTTCTTCATCTACTTCTCCCACAATCCCCGAGTCTTCCTAGGGAAGGGTGATGAGATTTAGGAGCGGAAGGGTAGACCTGTCTGCTGAACCCCTTTTTGTGGCAGAGTTCTGATCATTTATTTGGTTACAGCAGCTATCTATCAACCTACTATAAGAATCATATTTTGGATGTGAGCCAGGCCTTTTGGGTCCTCAGTGACTGGTCCCAAGGAGTTATGCAGGGCCTTTTGAATGCCTAGATGCTACCCCCACCCACCTGCCAGGAAAACAGTACCATGTCACTGGTCTTCAGAGAACATCACTCTCTAAATTATTCATAGCCCTCCGCAGGAATAGAGTTCTTTTTCCTATTCTTTTTTAGATTTATCTTCACACACAACTTTGTTGAAAGTGATAAAGGGAAATGCCGGACAGGAGGGAGACCTTTCTGTCCCTCCCTCCAAACAAACTGTGTTTATGCCAGAGGCATCAACAGACAGAATCAGCACATGGAAGTCATATTCTACTCCCGGCATAAAACCACCCTGCCAGGAACCGAGCACTGGTGAATGAAGCCCGTGGCAGAGTCAAGGTTTCAATTCAAGATGCTAACTAACCAAGAAGGATTTGGCAGGTGTGTGCAACCTCAGCATACATATGCAAAGTATTCGACATCCTCCTCTCCCCCAATAGCAATCCCAAACCCAAGTCTGACGGTTACCTTCGGCGAGCGGGTCAAGTGTGTGTATCATGAGCTGGAAGATGCTATTCCTCATAAGACTGTTGTGGAGAGAGGCAGAGCTCCCACCTCGCTGGAGGCGCGGCTTAGCCTGAGCGGAGAAACCAAAGACACTGTTAGTTCTCAGTAATGAACACCAAGTGCATCATAGAGGGGCCTCACCCAGCCTGTGGCCACTCATCTCTGCTACATGGGCATACAAAGTTGAACCCAAGAACTCCAAAGCACCTTTCAAACGCCCCAAGGAAATGGTTTTTCTACTAAATGAATCCATTTTGCCCCCCACCTCCACCCCTTTTTAATCAAAGAGGTTGGTACAAGGCAGGCAGGGTGTGGCATGCTTCACACCGTTCATTCATTTCATTCTCAGAATGAGCCTCGTGGGCCCCGAGGTTGTTAGTATTAACTTGAAGTCTCTGAGGAGTAAAATGAGGTTCTGGGTCACACAGAGAGAAAGTGTTGGGTAGGGGCATGGATTCCAGGTTTGCTTTTCTTAAAGACTCTTCATAACCTAGCAGACAGTCTTTAAAATTTTTAGATTGTCTATTCTATCAGCAAGATCTTTGTTTGTTCCTGTGTCTACGTCACCAGATGAGCTACACCATATCGTCTTACACGACGTCTGGGGTCCTATCTCTAGCCTCTGACCCAGGAAGCTCTGAGGTCCCTGTTAAGTCAGAAACCGAAAGGGACTTTCCTATGTGTCTCCAGACAGAGCTTCCTGGCTTCCAAGAAGCCTCCTTGGCACCGGCTCCTTCTAGTTGTGACCTTATGCTGTGATAGCTGGAACTGAGATCTGAGGACCCTAGTGAGCTTCAGGAGATGGGGTTACCAACAAACTTTTACTTTTTTCTTCAAAAACAAACAGTCTTAAATCAAACCAAAGCTGCCCAAACCCTCTTTATTTGGACAGCTTCTCAATCCTGGCTAGAAATGGCGTTCTTCTCTGTGGTTGACTCTGGGGGTGAGCACAGGGGACAGAGACAGACTTGAGGAGGAGGGCTGCTATAAGCAGATTCATTTATTTGTTGATTTATTTGTTTTATTTTTCAAGACAGGGTTTCTCTGTATAGCCCTGACTGTCCTAGAACTCATGCTGTAGATGAGGCTGGCCTTTAACTTACAGATGTCTACCATCTACCTGCCTCATCTTCACGAGTGCTGGAAAGGCGTCCACTGCCACGCCTGATTTAGATTTTTTTTTTTTAAATTTAACTCTTGGCCCAAAAAACTTGACAAGAAAATTTTATATGGTCTGGAAAAATCAAAACCCCATTTTCATCAAGTCTTCAAACTTCTCCATCACAGATTTTCCACGAGACCCCACAATTAATCACATGTGGACAGGGTGATACCTTCTAGGACAACCCATCTTTAGAATATTGTAACACAAAAGAAATACAGTTCCAAGTTATTGACCTTATGTCTCTTACTCCAGAAAATACTTATTAAGGGACATGGTAAACCTAAAACCTATTGCAAGATTGAAGTATAGGTAAAATCTCAGTATGTAATACAGGGAGAAGTCAGCAGGGATTCTATTGTGATTCTATTAAAGCTGTATTCCTAACCCATCTGAGTTCGGGGGTGAATGAAGGAGAATAGTGGTGTCTTAGTGATGAACACCATTGAGCCCTTCAAAGGCAGCTGGAGTGTGAGCTGTACCTTGGCCTTGAGTCTAGTGTATCCTCTGGGTGCTCAGTGAATGTCACGTCTTTGCTCTGAGTGTTAATGGAAGGCAATACTACAGGGTCACCAACATTTTCATGGAGATCCCTTTCATCCTTAAAAGCCTGTAACATTTAGAAATGCCCTGTGGCATTTAGTTATAGGGGCTTCAGATCAGCACGGTTCAAAAATATTCTAGGGGCAAAGGTAACGGACTTAAACCCAGTGGAAATGGAATAACTGTTTGTTGAACACAAAAACTCACAAGGTCATTTCCTTGCCAGGCAGCACAATATGAAGTGTCATGTGTTAATTGCAGAGCAACTGAAAACGTGGTCGTTGTTAGTAATTTGTCATAATAACCACTGCTACTTAGGCGGTTATTCCGGGAAACCACAAGAACTCCGCTGTGTGTATCTCCGTTAGACCTGAATTATGCCCATGAACGACACTAAGCATTCTTTTAGGCAGTATTGCATATACTGAATATTTACATTTCATGCAACAATGCGAAGAGGGTGTGCATGCAGACCCACAAAGAAAACATTTCTCAAGCATTAGATCCCACACTGTCCCCACGTTTCAGCCAACATCCCTTGGAATGTAATTTAGACATTCTTACCCCTTTCATGCTTATAAAAGTTCAGGCTCAATGGAAGAAATAATTCAAGATTTTGAAACATAAAACCAGAGATAATTTATGAATGAATGCCAGAGTTCAATTGTTAGTAATTGTAGGACAGAAGTATACACCCCCCCCCAATGGATCAAACCACAAATATTCCAAGGGAGAGGAAGATTTGCAAGCATAGAGCCCCTTCCCACCCCTGCCAGGCACTCTTCACAGGCACAGGAACAAGCAGGGCTACTGCTTCCTACCGGTAAAGACGGCTCTTCCTTGTCCCCTGGTGTAGACGACTGCAGAAGAGGAAAGAGCAGAAACAGAAGACGAAGAAATAAATAGCAAATTCCACAGAGGTTTTACATTTAATAACAATTAATTAATTAAATTTACATTCAAACCAATACAGAGATGGTCATTTCTACTTCTGGTATGAGTTCAGTTAAAGTAGGAGCACACAGTTAATTTTTTTTTTTTTTTAGATATACGACCCATTCTCCAAAGTCAAATCTGAACCTCCACTTCTGATATCTAGTAATAAAGGGCCGTGAAATCAACTATGGCCCAGCCATGCAGTGAAATACCATGAAATTATTAAAATACATGAGATGAAGTCATACATACTGAAATGGAAATGCATCAAGGGCAAACTATTTTTAAAATCATATTTATTATGCTGCTCTAACAAAGGTGAGTAATATCTTAGTGTACGCAAAGGGAAAGAGTCTGCAAGAATTAGTGTCATGCATAGTTATTGTTGTGTGATGGGATTACAAGGAATTGCCACTTTTTATGTTTTGGAGGGAGTTTACATTCATTATCCCATATGTGGAATAATGAAATAATACCTGAAGAAGTTAGGTCACTGGCTTAATGACCAGGATTATCTCACACGGAACCCAGACAGGCCACCCTTTATCCTGTCCCCACCATTTCACAATGGAACCCAGACAACCCACCCCTTACCCCATCCCCACCACATTACAGGTCCTATTCCACAACAGAAATCTGTTCAGGTAGGAAATGTTGAACAGAAGGGCAGGTCATCCTTCTGGAAAGAACACTAGACAAAGGCACACTGGAATTACATTGGTGTGACCCAAATGGATAACCTCCTTTGTCTGGGCAACCTCTGGTCCTCCTTAGGGAGCCTGAGCAGACATGAGTCTGTAGTAATAATAATATATGTGAAGAAGGGGTGCAGTGCTGTTTGAAAAATCTTCACCAATGCACGCTCTCCAGTTTTAGATCCTACCACACACATCATATAAAGAATTATATGCAGGGGCTGGAGAGATGGCTTAGTGGTTAAGATCACTGGCTGTTCTTTCAGAGATCCTGTGTTCAATTCCCAGCAACCACATGGTGGCTCACAACCATCTGTAATGAGATCTGGTGCCCTCTTCTGGCCTGCAGGCAGACATGCAGACAGAAAACTGTATACATAATAAATAAATAAATCTTAAAAAAACAATGATTTTCTTCCATATTTTATATGCAATGTGTTCCCTTGTGGGAAAGATGGAGAGGATCCTTTGAAATGGAGATGGCTGTCTATGTGCCACTTATGATTGGCATGCTCAAAATCTTGGAAAGAAAACTGAATCCATAATTTCTTCTCTTGTGTAATATAATGAGATAATTGTTGATCTTTAAAAATATATTTATTTTATATGTATGGGTATTTTTTATGCATGTATGTTTGTGTATCATGTACATGCCTGGCTCCCTCATACATAGGTATGGGGTCTCCTGAGACTGGAGTTATAGACAACTGTGAGTCACAATGTGGGGGCTGGGGACTGAATTGGGGTCCTCTGGAAGAACAACCAGTGCTCTTAACAGCTGAGTCATCTTTCCAGTAGTATGAATGATATAATTTTAAGACTAATAAATTTATTACTTAATAAAGTTGATGTTAAATATTTCACAGACATTCAATCAAATATTTTAATGATCTTAATTTTGTTGAAATCCCTTTTTGGACCTTGAAATCAATGCAATGTATGTTCCCTTCTGTTTCTAAACATTGTTACAGATCCATGTAGAACCTGTGTGTGTCAGACACAGACAGATAGACATACAGATAAGTTCTGGGGTGGTGATAATTTCCAAGAACAGCCCATGGGTATCAGTAAATTTGCCATAACCTTTTCTTTGGGAGTTATCTCTCAGTGACTTCTTGAAAAATACCACAAGACACTACCTCCGATGCCCTGGTTGCCAAGAACAGCCTTGGAAATGGAAGTGGACTGGAAGTTGTCCTTTGATTTCTCTCTCTGCTCTGAGAGGCACTCTGTGAGCCCATTGTGCAAAGGCAGGTTCTTTGTTCTTCCACATCAGACAGCTCAACAAACAGCTCCACATTCTACAGAGTAGCCCTCTGGGGAAATTTCCCAGTGCAGCTAGCTTAGCCTTTGGACATACATTGGGACTAGCTGCCAGAACACGCCTTTACAGTTAGCCAATTTATACCTGGTGGCTAAATGGGAATCAAAGAACTGTGAGGCAGACTGATATGCCAGGACAAAAAGAACGGAATGAAACCAAGGAAGAATAAAGGGCGTGCTTCAGAAGAGCAAAAATGCTCAGCTGAGAGTTTGAATTTTTAAAAGCATGTGTAACGTAATTATTTGAGGAAGAAAAAAAAACCAAGGCCACATTTTGGTCTGAATGAAAGAAAAAATTTTTTACCACACTGAATTTTTCTCTTACAAGCTAGAAGGAGCATAACGTAGGCAGGCTGAAGGAGCACGCTTAGCACACAGATTCTGCAAGGAACACGGTGCAGAGAGACATCTGGAGCCTTTACAAGGTGTCCCGCTGTTTCATGTCATGGAAGTTGGTATCATTAGTTTTCTCTCAAGTATGATTTGCAGACATGAATATGCATCATGTTACAGCATGTAGCTGTAGGTGGCACAGACATGGCAGGTGAGACCACTTTTCTGTCGCTGTCGTGAAGGTGGCAGGTGATAAAGGCTGCTTCCCACCCCATGTGATTCCTAGTGCTCACGGTCCTGACAGTGTGCTACTGAGTTTTGAATTCACCGGTGAAGGGGCTTTCATGAATGGAAGGTAAACAAATCTCAAAGAAACTGTACGGTTGTATGACGTGTGTATGGCCAATCGGTTGGTTTATTTATCAAACATCTGAGAAGTTTAAATGTATTATACGTTGAATAAGACTAATAAGATTTCCATCTTGGTGTCTTATAGTACACTTTAAAAAAAATCTAAATTTTAACAAAGTCCATTATTTCTGGACACTATATCAATACTATCAATTTTGACTGCACTAACTTGAAATCCCCATCCTCACAGTCAGTTCAAAGGCTGACACACAGAAGAGTTCTGTCTAGCCAGTTGGCAGCACACAAAGAAATTTCTAGCTTATTTAAGAGACTTCCTAAGGGACATCCTGAAGGGCCTTAGGTTGTGGCTTTGGTGACTGAAGCAGTGGTGTGGGGGTCCCCTCTGTGTGCTGTGATTACCATTAGTGAATAAGGAAACTACTTTGGACCTATAGCAAGGCAGAGCTTAGGCAGGCAGGGAAAGCTAGGCTGCATGCTGGGAAAAAGAAGAGTGGAGTCAGAGAGAAGCTATGGAGCCACTGGAGACAGATGCTGGGAAGTTTGCCCGTAAGCCATTGCCGTATGGGGATACACAGATTAATAGAAATGGGTTAAATTAATATGTAAGAGTCAGCCAATAAGAAGCTAGAGCTAATGAGCCAAGCAGTGATTTAATTAATACAGTTTCTGTGTGATTATTTCGGGTCTAAGTTAGCCTGGGTGGCCAGGAACCAACAAGCAGACCTCCTCCAACAAAGCAGGCCTCTTTTTCCAGGCCAGGGTGTTGGAAAGTATTCTGCAATTCAATTTTTTTATTCAATGTGAATGGGCCCCTCCATAATTACTCCACATCAACTACGTGGTGACTTGAGTTGAACTTGAGCAACTGCTATCATGCAATATCTGATGTCTTTCTTAGAGAAAATGCTACACGGAAATTTTGCTAGCTACTTATAATGGTTTTTAAAGTGCTCTGCCCCCAGATGATAAAACCTATAACCCATTTGGAAGAATTTTAGAAATCTCCAAGTCTTTAATTTTTTCCCCCCATTTGGCCATGGGAAGTTGCTGGTTGCTGGCTGGGAGATGGTTTCACTGCATGACTAGCGCAGTGTTGATGTAACTCTGTGCACAGCTTTTCTGTTCCTCCGTCCTTTTCCTGGCATGTGAAAATGAGGCAAAGGTGGCATAGTCCAGCTGTGTTGGGCCACACAGTGTGAGCCGTGCCTGTGGTTCACTCTGAGCTGCAATTACTTGCAAAGTATACAACCAAGTGTGTCACCATGAAGACTTCCTATGCCAACAGAGAAGTCTGGGAAATGAGAGGTGGTTTCCTGAGCCAGCGACCGGGCATAGGACAGAGGGGAGATAGGAGCATTCAGAATGCTGCAGCAAGAGCCATTAACTTCTATTTCAAACCATGTACTGAGTCCCAGGAGGCATACCAAAGACTAGGCAGCAGTGTAGATAAAGGGCATGTAGGCAAACATAAAGGTATTTTTTGTCATAAATGTGACCGAAGCCAGACATTCGACTAATTAAAATGTGAATCTAATATTTAGTTGGCATTAACTTTAACAACCCAGGATTGAGACAGTTGAGTGAGAGGTGACTTGATTGACATTCCTTAAAAATGGTGTATCCCTTTTCTGTCAATGTTCTTTTCTGTAAGAAAAACACATTCTAATTTTCTTTCCCAGATAAATCTGGATAAGCCTCAAAGCCTACTGGGAAGATGAGGTAACAGGCACAAAATCTCGAAGTTAATAGGAAGGAAAGAAGCCCTACCACTTCTTAGATGGAAATCCATCTCCTGGCTCCTCCTTCTACCCGGTACCAGCACAGTCCTCAAGACACCAACAGAGGGGAAGTTAAGTAACTACTTAGCGAAAGAAAGAAGAGAAAAAAACTCAGATGACTTTGGACTGTGTGCTCATGCCACACTCTTTGTCAATCATTCAGGAAAGTAAGAATTAAAAGAAAATCCTGGCTGGATCTGGTAGCCCTGGATGATGCAATATCCCTACCACAGTTCTGCTTTACAGAGTCATCAGAGGGAGAAAGACTAGAAATGACCCAAGAAAGAAATGTTCTCAAGATGGGAGGTGGCACACGCCTTTAATCCCAGCACTTGGGAGGCAGAGGCAGGTGGATCTCTGTGAGTTCGAGGCCAGCCTGGTCTATAAGAGCTAGTTCCAGGACAGCTTGGACTGTTAAACAGAGAAACTCTGTCTCAAAAAAAAAAAAAAAAAAGAAAAATGTTCTCATAGAAGCCCACGTTCCAGAAGCTGGTTGACCTTTTGTTTGAATAGGGTCATCTCCATCATCATGAATATTTGGGGCAATGGAAAGAGATCTGAAAATAGATAAACCTTGAATGGATAGAGTAGACAATAAATTGCCTAGAGAGAGTTAGAGAACATCATTTAAGTTTATAAGTTTATTTTATTTTTATTTATAGGGTATATAATATTCTGCCCGAATGACAGAAGTGGGCACCAGATCTCATTAGAGATGGTTGTGAGCCACCATGTGGTTGCTGGGAATTGAATTCTGGAAGAGCAGCCAGCGCTCTTAACCTCTGAGCCATCTCTCCAGCCCCATTGTTTAATTTTTAGATCATTATACAAGAGAAGAAATCAAGCCAGCTGAGAAGTGGTAGCCCGTGGAATTCAGCACCAGTGTTGATGTTTGGGTTTTCTGAACTGCCTCTTCTCAGCTATATGACATTGAGAAAGTGATCTCATTGCTCTGCTTTAGCAACTTGATCCGTGAAATGGGGATAAGACTGTCTGCCATACATTGCTGTTCTGAAAGTTAGGTGTCATACACATCTGAAGAGCTTCAACAAGATAAGGAATGACAGGGTAAAGTAGTTCTAGGCTGAAAGGTAGACTTGGAAGTAGCGTGACTTCAATGGGAAGCAGGCAAGTTCACTGATGAGGGTGGAGGGAAGTGACTTAATCTAGGCAGGGCCATTTAGGTATGTCCTAGCTTGGCATCTGTGGAAGGAGGCGGCACAACAGATTCTATGTCCTTGACTTGGCTCTTGACCTGGTCCCTGTAGCCTTCTAAGAGACAGCATGGACGAGGTGAGGTTAGCAGCTCATATCGTCTATGCCCAAGGCTCTCAGGAGGAAGAAGACTGAGAGAAGGGCGAATGCAGATCTAAATGCACAGAATCTTGAAACCTGAGTGTTCTATGATGCTGTCTCCTGGAGGATGCTGCTTACACAGGTGGAAGAGGTAGTATGGGACCAGAAAGCTGCTGGAGTGCTTTCCTTCTCTGGCTAGATTCTGGATGAGAGGTTCCTACATGCAAGAAGGCAACTTGTATACAGACGATTTATGAGTGTGTCTGGTGCAGGCAAGCACGGGAGTGCCGACTGTCTCTTAAAGGGCATGATTTGACTAAAGGGAGAAGTCCCTTCACAACTTGAAAAGAAGTTTACCACGCGAGAGGGCAGATTGCTAGACCAGAAGGTTATGCTAGAGGCATGGCTTGGACTCTGCTGAGATTGTTAGGAAATGTAATTTGTGAATGATCAGTATGTAAGGCATAGTAGAGTAACATCAGGATACAGACAGGCCTGGACTATTATTGACAAACTTATATAATTATGCATGATCAATGTGGCTAACTATTGATCATATACTGTTATCATAAGCATTCTGAACAATTATCAACATTGACTTTTGAACCTCCACAGCTGTCACCTATCCTTTCTTCCTGTCATCCATGTGTCTATTATATCTATCTATCTATCTATCTATCTATCTATCTATCTATCTATCTATCTATCTATCCATCCATCCATCATCTTTCTATCTTATAGTATATCATTATCTATCACCTATCTGTTACTATAAACCTTTAAGCAAACACAAACTGACTTCTTTGCTCTTGAATAATAATAATTGTTGTTGTGTATGTGTGTACCTGTCACAGCTCAAGTGTGGAGGTATGAAGACAACCTGTGAGAGTCTGTTTTTTAACTCCATCACTGGGAACTGAACTCAAGCCATCAAGCTTGATGTAACTATCTTTACCATCTGTCTGACTCTATTTCCTGAAAGATAAAAGTAAAGAGAAGTCATCCTAATATTTTCTTCTTGCTTACCAAGTAGTCATCTTGTACACTCTATCGGCACCACAGATCCAAGCTTTAAATAGGACTTCTTAGTACCTCTTGCAGAACTGGCAAGCTATATTGGGTGCATCTGTACCCAGCTCCTCCACAGAGCCTCCCAAATACTGGAAGTTGTAAGATCGTTTTGGACAGAATTCACCTCTGTGCTTTCCATGATCCTTGCCTGCGGTGACTTAAAATGCAACCAGGTGGCATGCCCGCGTGAACCACTCAGGTGGGACGGGACAAGTGTCAGCAAGTGAAGTTCCCTGTGACACTGGTTAAATTAATAGTCACGGTGATTATTTAGGTCCACTTCTTCAACGACTACTTAATCTTTCTTATTAAGCAGGTACACGGAAGACAGTAATCTGTGCTTTGCAAAGGGAGAGTGAGAGGCAGGAAGGGCCTCAGGCTGTTTCTGTACTCGAGATTTGTCACACCAGTGTCAAGTCATTTAATTTAGGAATTAACAGTCCATCTACCACTGCTCTTCCTTGCCTCCCCCTGAAAAATTCAGAGGCTGCTAATTGACTTCATTGTATTGTTCTCGTGATTCTCAGAATTGCTAGTGAACAATTGTGATATGCCCACAGAACACCATCTGTTAGTGTTGGTATAAGATAGCACATTGCCCTTGACTGGTTAGGAACTCAGAACACATTCATAAATGGTCTCATTGCTTTATTTGTTTATCCTTTTGCATGGCTGGTGGTTAAACTCAAGGGCCCACACATGCTCGACAAGTACTCTACCACTGAGCTGAACTCCTGCCTTCCTTCTTTTTAGGAAAGTGTGCCTACGACGATGTGGTGTATGTGTGTGTGTGCATGCATGTGCGCAATGCACGTGATGTGTTCGTGCACAGATGTCTACAGGTGCATGCACATGATTGTATGACTGGACATTCACAAAAGGCACTTTCTCCTATTGCTTCCCATCTCAGCTGCTGAGTCAGGATCTCTCACTGAGGGTGGAGATCATTAAGTAGATGACAGATTAGCTGGCCAGTGAGCCTCAGGGCTCCTTTTGTATCCACCTCCTCAATGCTGGGAGGCAAGCTATCATATTTATTTTTTTATATGGATGATGGGGATCTGAACTCAAACACAGGTCTTCATGCATGTGCAGCAAGCACTCTACTGATGGAACTATTTCTCCAGCCCTGATTGCTTTTTAAGATCCAGTAAATACTAGGGCTGGACAAACTAAAGACTATGCAAATCAAGCATCATTTAGCAAAAATGGGAATTATTTATGGAAAGCATAATACATGCCAAATATATATAGAATACCTCATCAAATCTTTAAATTAGTAAGTGTCATAAGCACTTCTGTCTCCTTTAGTACACACAGATCCTGAGACTGATAGAGGCTGGGTGACTTATCCAAGGTCCTATAGCCAGTAAATGGCGGAGCTGGGATCTGAGCTTAGCTAGCTGGTCTCTGGAGCGTACAAGAGTATTGGAAAATAAGCAAGTGGAATTTTCCTTCTAGTAACCTGTGGGAAGACAGTGGCAAGCAACACAACTCCAAATGCAGTGAAAATATTAAGAACTGTTTATGAACTTGGACTTCTAATGGAAATCAGATGATGCCAAGCAATTGTTGAGAATTTAGGATGACGGATTTTATTTGTATTGATTCGGTACAGATTTGTTTTGCTGGGAATTGTGAGCTAGTACTTGAGAGTAGACAAAGTATAGGAATTAATTTTCTTGTCATTTGTCTCTTTCAGAATTATAATATAGACTCACCCACAACTGTCAGAGTGTTTTGAAAATATAATTTCTGTCTCTTGAGGGTCAGGGAGGCACTTTTTATGACCTTCACAATGTAACAAGTGCAAATGCGTTTCCTCATACATCAAGATGGCTTGTATTAGAACTCAGTAACTCAGCAATAGATAGGAGGAGAGCTGTTTGCTGGCCTTGCTCACTCACCGTGTGGCCAGGAGTAGGTCCTGCTCTGCATGCTGTTTATTTAGAAGCACATGGGCGTCTAATTTTCAATCAGTTTCTGGCTCTTTCTCCATCTCAGAATAAGTTCAGAAAGCAAGGAATCAGCCTTAATGCTTGAAGCATCAATGGAGACTCTGAATAGGAAGATGTAAATGAAGACATCTATCCATTTATTTAACACCACCGATCTAATAGTATTTATTGCACCCTTACTATTATGCCAGAGTGTCTCCTAGGTCTTAGGAATTTAGGTGCGACCAAAACCTACAAGGCTCTCTGTCCTTGTGCACCTCTCACTGTAGTATATGTTATTTCAAAATGATGAAGAATGGGCAGGTGGAAGTTGCATCATTTCAAATTAAATGCGCTATTTACAGCAATACCAAGCAGGTTACCTAGGATCTAACCATCATGCCTGAAACCGTCCACTGTGACTGATCTTTAATCCTGGACCTAATATGTTCTCTCATTGGGAGAGATGCTGGTAAAGACAATTAAAATATAAAGAGCATGAATGTGTCTACAGAGTTGTAAACTCGATGTCCAGCAAAATCCAAGGATTACGAGGAACCAAATGCCTAAAGTATGAATAAAAGTGAACTGCTAAAATTTCAAGTGGGACTCAGGTTTTCATATCACAAAGATCCTTGCTAATTTTTTTAGATGCCTTTATAGATTGACGTGTGAGGACAAGAGTCTACAGGGGAAGCAACGCAACACGGTCATTGTGCACCTTATAAAGCTTTTCATATGGTCTCTGTGAGGTAAAAGTCGCTTAGTAACACAAAGTGTTTATCCTTTACACATTCCACTTCCCATCCTGGAAATGCTGCTTCTACTTTCCCACCCAATTCCTGCAGCACCTGACAGTTTCCACAAGTGCAGGAAAACAGACACCCTGGCTTTAGTGGAGGAGCTCCCAGGAATCCAGTAAACACAATGCAGCACAATTTGAATACTAAATGAGCATTAACATAAATCCATTTTGGAGAGAACAATGAAATACCAAGTATAAAGTCTTTTCTGTTGAAAATGTACTGACACTGGGGATTAGTGGCATCTTTTAATCTGCTCTTCTGTTCTTGGTTGGGGCCAGGAGGCAGCTAAAGCCACTCACACCATTGCAGTGAGTGAAAGTGGACACAACCATGTGGCTACTTCTCCACGCCCTTCCCCAGGGCCTCTCATCTCCTCTCTAGTCTGCCCTCTGTATTGCTTATCTCGCCTGTTTCCCACCATGGATCATCCTTTTGACAGCATGCACCATTTTTATTTCACTTTAATTCCCGGTATATACAGTAGTGATCTAGGGGCTCAGTAAATGCACACTTAGTAAAAGGTAAATCACTGAGCCATAA
The DNA here is from genome assembly GCF_903992535.2 of Arvicola amphibius. Taxonomy (NCBI): domain Eukaryota; kingdom Metazoa; phylum Chordata; class Mammalia; order Rodentia; family Cricetidae; genus Arvicola; species Arvicola amphibius. The sequence continues at coordinate 59,092,188 of NC_052052.2, read as the reverse complement.
GCTTATCTATAATGATGCTGGTGGAAAATGGCTTTTGGTTAGCCCAGTGTTGATCTGTGTCACTCTCCTCGTGCTTTTGATACTTCTGATGACCCAGCGCCTCTCGAGTCTCTTCCCTCATCACAGGGGTGTGCACTGTGGTCTGGCCCATCCTCTCAGTCTTTGGAAAGACACCAACTTAAACCTGCTTTCTTTGAACTTTGATTAGGATGAGCATTTCCCGACACGGTGAGGATTGACTGGATTTGGACTCAGGAGATACACCCCTGGCCAAGTCTGGGGGAGGGTGTGTTCAAAGGGGTGTAACGGAGGATGGAAGGTCTACTCTGGATGTGGTGGCACCATCCCATGGCTGGGGCCTGGACTGGATAAGAGGGAAAGAGAAAGACACCAAGGGCCAGCTCTCACCTTGTTCTGCTTCTTGACTGTGGATGCAATGGGACCAGCAGTTTCATGCTTCTGCTTCCAGGTTTTTCCCTCAACTGGCTGTGGCTCCAAACAGGGAGCCCCAATAAATGAGTTATTCCTACCTTAAACTGCTTTTTTCTTTTCTTTTCTTTTCTTTTCTTTTCTTTTCTTTTCTTTCCTTTTCCTTCCTTCCTTCCTTCCTTCCTTCCTTCCTTCCTTCCTTCCTTCCTTCCTTCTTTCTTTCTTTCTTCCTTTCTTTCTCTTAGGCATTTCGTCACAGTAATAAACTAGTCAAAAATGATTCTCAATAGGCTAAGGGTGCCATGTTATATGCTTTATTGAAATTGTAGGCTTTTCTAAGCAAGACTGTCTTACATCTTACACGTCTTTACTATACTCCATATTTGTCTGCCATTGTGCTAACACCACATGTAGACTCAACAAACTGCTCTTTTTGTTGCTGGTCACAAGGGCTGGCCCAGCACTCTGCAAGAAAGGATGACGCTTAAGTAGGTAGAAAAACTACGAGGAAGAAAGTGTGAGGCATTTGGATCCAGTATTCGACTTTCAGGTTACAGCCAGCAGACATTATTTGACTAGTATACAATGGCATTTTTGAACTATTCTCTGGCTTGATCCCTGGGAGCCTGTGCATATTTCAAACAAATTTTTGCATAAACACAAATTATCTGGGATTTATGCTAAGCTTATCATTTCTGGGTCAAATGATAACACCACTTTTAGCTTGATTGTTATACTATTTTCTGTAGTAGCTCCCTGTGCCATTTCACACTCACACGAGCAATGTGATTGATCAGGGTTTCCTTCCTTCTGGCTGACACTGTGGATTATTGCTATTTTAGACACTCACACTGGTGCAGTGATAGCTGTTTGTGGTGGCACCCTCACTGTGGCTTTCTTGGATGGTTTAGATGGTGACCATCCCCCCATATACTTATTTGTCTGCTGTGGATTTCTGTCAAAGAACTGTGTGTGCAAATCCTTTGCCTACTTTCTAACTGGATTGGTTTTTTAAAATATATTTTGCAAATTCTAAGTATACTCTATGTACACTTTTTGTGAGATATCTTGTTTGATAATAATAATAATAATAAAAAATAATTTACCCTATGAGACTCTAAATAAAGTTTTTCTTGTGGCAAAAATCTCAATTTTGGCGATATTCATTTCTCCTTTTTTGTCATATTATGTGATTTTTTGGATGGTCTATTTTTTTGGTGAAAGATGCCCAATTGCTATTATGCATGCTAAATTTTGTATGTGTGGAAGTGCAGGCATATCTGTATCTTGGTGTGTGTGTGTGGAGGTCAGACTACAGCTCTTGGGAGCTGGTTCTCTCTTGTCACCTTGTGGGGTCTAGGGATCAAACTCAGGTCACTCGGCCTCCATCTTCAGGTTATTATGCATTTTAGAGAGGAAGGGTGAGTACGGTTAACAAACCTACTTTCAGATTATACAGGTTGTATGGGGGGGGGCTGGAATCAACAAGCAGAAAGTCTAAATAGAAACCATATGCTTCTCTCCCCCCATGCTCCTGCCCTGTTTGATCTGAATGGGGAGGATGGAATCCAAGGCCTCCTGCATGCTGGGGAGGCACAGTAGCAGGGACTCTTAATGCTTAGACTTCCCAGGTCCCTTACTCCCTTTGCATTCCCCAAGAAGACACAAAACACACTCCTCATTACCCTCCTGACAGGACAGTAGAAAGAATGTATTTAGAAAACATAACCCCCCGCTCTTCATAGGAATATTTAAGGAATATTTTAATTTATTTTAAATATTTAAAATATTTTATTTAAGGAGCGTTGGTAGTCATTAGCTTTGATTTGAAGAAAAAGTTTAGAGTATTTAAAAAAAACTTTAATTATTATCAATGTCACAAATTTTCTAATCTTAAGAGAGTCAACTAATTAATGAACTACGAAAGGAAAACCAGGGGTGGAATTGAGGTTTGATACCAGGATAGCGTTTCATATTTGCTGAAAATGTTGGGAGTTTAGTCTTAAAATAAAATAAAAGAGATCTGGTTTCAAGCAGTGGCTGCGGTCTCCCCGGGCCTATCTTATCTGCTATCTGTCAATAGAACAACGGAAATTGTGTGCAATTGAAAACAGATGTAGCTCGGCAGTTCCAGAAATGGAAAGACGGGCGCTGGAAGGCTGAACTGCATTATTGTCATAGGCAGCCAAGGACTGGCCAGGGTGACATCAGCAGCGTTTCCACAGCCCAGACTCAGCACCGTTTCAAATTCTGGAATTAAACATCCTTTGCAAGGTTGGATAAAAATGACACTAAGTCTCCTAATGACTGCTGGCCTCAGACTTTGGTTTGCCTGTGACACTTTCCCAAGGTGGCTTCAGAAGCTTGGAGGAGCAGCGTTCACGCACTTACTGCTCAGACAGCCTCTCACACGCTGAGCGCGGTTATCAGGTTGTGTGGCACCAGCATCAGGCTCTGACTGTTTTGTCAATGGTAGCCATGCCGGATGTCTCTGGGTAGGACGCCAGTAAGCAATGGAGAGTGAACCAGAGCTGTGGGGCTGGCAAAAGAGGTCCAGTCCCAAATCAGAGACTCCTTGTGTTGACATTTCTCTCCAAGTTATATGCCTTTGTTCATTTTTTAAAGTTTTTATAGTGAGAGCTATCAACCCAAGGAAAAGTTCAGAATAGTCATGTTTCTGCCACTTAGGCAAAATCACTGTTATTTTCTGTTCTTGTTTTGTTAACACAGGTATATTTCTTTCCTGAATGGAAGTGAACTCAGACGTCATAATATCGTTAGCCCAGAACATTGTACATGTTCATGTGGAGTGCACAAACATATTCCTGTGTGTGTGTGTGAGTGTGTGTGTGAGTGTGTGTGTGAGTGTGTGTGTGTGAGTGTGTGTGTGAGTGTGTGTGTGTGTGTGAGTGTGTGTGTGTGAGTGTGTGTGTGAGAGTGTGTGTGAGTGTGTGTGTGAGAGTGTGTGTGTGTGTGTGTGAGTGTGTGTGTGTGAGTGTGTGTGTGTGTGAGTGTGTGTCTGTTGCTTTGTATGCGTGCGTGGTAACGGGGGACATGTTGCACTAACAGGTGCACGCATCCTAGCGGTGCTGCTGTTTATTTCTTGTCTCCGCTGTCAGTTTTGTTTGCTTTCTGCTTCTGTCCCAAGTCTAGTTATGTAAAACAATTAATGGCACCACTTGCTCAGGCTTCTTCCCCCCCCCCCCCTTAATACCCTTTCACGAGAACAGATCGTCAAATGCCACTAAATTCATTAAAATATTTTACTGTGGCATAAGTATTCTGTTTTAAAAAGGTTTTAAAATTACATTTGTTTACCTTATTGTGTATGTGTATGCATGGACCTGCACTTGCCATGGTGGATGTGTGCAGGTCAGAGGTCAGCTTGCAGGAAGCTGGTTCTTTCCACCACCCTGTGACCCTTGGAGGTCAAACTGGAGTCATCAGGCTTGGCAGCAAGAGCCTTTACCCCCTGAGCCTCCTGCCCAGCTGCCTAAGAACAGTTTTGCTCACCACTGTTTGGGGTTAATCATTACTGGATTAAGCACTGTCCACAAAAATTGTGAATAAAAACATTATATATTGCCATGACTTTCATTTTTCTGGAACAGGAAAGGAGCTACTTTGTTCCAAGGGGGACACACGGGGCTTGAAGGTCTACAATTCCTTGTGGTGGCTTGACTCTAAGGGCATGAATAGAAAGAAGCTCTGTATTCTACATTTGGGAAGAGGAGACCTGTGGAAGTCTGAGGCTGGCTAAGTTTTGAGTGCATGGGAATTTTCAGGGGACAGAGGAACAAGTGTGCAAAGCTACCATCAGATTCTAAAAAGTGTCTAGAACCCTAAAAAGGCTAAGGAGCACAACTTTGACCTTTGAGCTGGAAGATACACTTCCAAAGGCCACACGCGATGGTTGCTCATTGACAGAAAGGAGGAGCCATGAAAGGACCCTTCCAGCCTAGTCAATCCACAGCCCACGCGGCAGGAATGGGATCTGGCAGAGGTGAGGGAGAGCAGAAGGTGGCATGGAGCATTTTACACACACTGTCAAGTTCTCAATTAGTTCACACTCTTCAGGAAAAGGCTGGGATGTCACTGCAGATGAGCCGACTCTGTTCAGTGGGCACAGACTGGGCAGGGCGCCCACGGTCTGCTCCGGGCACCAGCCGCCTCTTGCTGGCTGTTTGTTCTAAATGCTGCCTCGGCAGGCACTGGTAGCCTTGATTACGTCTGTGATTGTACTCAGCTTCAAAGACACACAAGGGGGAGGTGGACCTTCTCCCCTTCCCCAAGCCCTCCCAAACAAAAACAGTAAGAAAATAATGAAGGCCTCCTCTTTAACTTGCCTAGACATTTTGAAAATGGGTTCTGGGTATACTTCTTCATCAGCACCAAAGGGAATAAAACAAGAATTCAGAGAAATACCAAGCATCATGTTAGGGTTTCTCTCATAGTTGTCTCCCGATCTGTCTTCCTCAAATCTCTTTTTTTCGAGTTAGAAAGAAGTGAAGCTCAAAATGATGACGCAACTGGACTGGTTAAGGGCAGCCCGTGACTCAGCAGATGGGGCTGGGTCACAGTGTGTCTGCGGAGTACAATTTCCCACTGCATCTCTGGGGTTTAGAGATGCTCAGCTTGAGAGATCAGCTGGAGACCTGACCCAGTGGAGTCAGCCTGCATTGTGGGGTGGCTGGCACCTTGAGCCTTGTGCTAGCTTTTGTCGAAAAATGGGCAGTGAGAGATAGATCAATAGCACTTAGCATCCGAACCACTTGATTTACACGATCTCATTTAATATTTATAGCTTCGTGAGCATTAGTAATCCCACTTTACTGTTGGAGAAAGGAGAGAGGAATGAGCCCAAGGCCACAGATGTAGTCCCTGGTAAAGCTAGGGTTCACATCCAGCTGTGTGGGCAAGAAGCTGGGGCTCTCTGTCCCTGCAGGTTTGAAACTATGAGACAGGTCAGCTTAATAAACAGTTAACTCTCCAGGAGGGCACAAAGTCTCAGATCATTGGAGGGCACTTCACTGCACGAAAAAGAAAACTTTCTTTTCTTCTGTTAGGGTCCTGGAGAAGTCCCACAAGAGACTACCATCCATGCATGCAATCAGCAAGAGTGTTTATTATCTCTAGAGGCACCAGCACGCTGGGGCCACGCATCCAACACAAAGGCAAAAGTGGCGAATGGGGACCCCCCAAGAGAAGTTTGCTGGCTCTTTTATACACAACTAAGGGGATTCTAAAAGCAGTGTGATCATTCTGTCTATGTTGGCTTATGTAAGTGGCGATCATATTAGTACATGTCTAACTGGTTAGGGCTAGCAGGGGTGGGCTAAGGCTAGGCTTTTTCATGCTTGGCCACATCCGGACAAGTCCCAGCCTTTGCCCTTATTTGGTTATTGCCTTAGGGTACGGGGATTAGGTGGGGGGTGTCCCTGTCCTAGTATGTGCAATTGTTCATCTTACTTTCAGAGGCGGTGGTGATTGATTTCCCTTTGCTCCTGTATTCCTCAGAAACGGACTGGTTCAGTTTCAGGAGGCTGGAACTGAGGCCTAATTCTTAACTGAGTTATTAGGAGCTTGTTATGCTATTTGTCTGACCCTCTCATCTCCAAGGAAATGCCCTACAATCCAGTACATTATTAGGACGTTTTGTGGGAAATCAAATGTTAGCAAAGTAAATTTATTATTATTGCTAGATATTAAATTGTCAGAATAATCCTAATATTTTTATTGCTTCTCAGCTCTTCTGCTTATTGAATTGGAGATACACAAAATATCATTTTAATGTACTAGAGGATCTAAGGGAATCTTGGTTTTGTTCTTTTTTTTGGTAATGTAATAATTATTTCCCACTGGGTTTGATTTTGATATTTGTTATTTTTTTTTTCTCTTGAGGGGGATGGATGGGTGAACAGGTTCTTACTATGTAGCCCTAGATGGCTTTGAATTTGCCTGCCTAATTTCCTAAAGGCTGGGGTTAAAGGCATGTGTTACCATGCCTGGCCCGATATTAGTATTTCTAAAACTTTTAAGTATTAAGTATACAAAAAAACATGGTAAAGCTGAGGAGATGATTCAGCTGGTAAGACACGTGCCACATAATATGAAGACTTGAGTTCAGATCCTCAGAACCGACATGAAAAGCGAGGCACAGCCGTATGTGTTTGTAAGCCCAGCATGACTGGGATGGGGCAGGGGGAGTCAGGCAGAGATGGACAGGTTCCTGAGATTCACTGAGCAGGCAGTTTGGTTCAACTGATAAGCTTTAGGTTCACTGAGGGACCCTTTCTCAAAAATAAAGGTGGAGAGCCATCGAGGAAAAATACCTAACATTTACCTTTGGACTCCATGTGTGTATGTACACATGTACACTGAAAAGTTCATATGACACACATAGTTTATATGCACGAAACAAACACCAAGATGCTGCAATTCAGAAGGGTAAAGCTGAGGGTGACACGGGAGAAAAACACAAAGCATTCAAAGAGTCCACCTGCCAATTCCTCAGTGTGCGACGTCCAGCTGGATACTAGAGGGATGTAGGCCTTAGAAATTAAACATGCAGAATGTGGATGAAAGCTGTCTTAGAGGACTGTTTAATTATCAAATTAAAGAAGAGGTCATATGTAAAGTCCTCTCTCCACAGGCACTCAGGGAACACATCCGAGGGATAAAGCTCCGACTGGGCAACTTGGTCCCCAAACTCAATGACGGCTGGCAGCCAGGTTGGACTGTCTCCATCTGAATGAATCTCTCCAAAGGTTTAGCTAAGCATTTCAGTTTCATAAAGCTACGGAGAATGGGCAGGTGAGGCGTTATTCTAGACAGACAAGGATACAACCTCTCCAGTTTCTCTGTTTCTGTTCCAATGATGGCCATTTTGCATTTGCAAATGTTTTTTTTTTTTTTTTAATCAAGATGAAGATTATTTTCCAGGGCTCTTCATTTCCTTCTCTCCCCACGCTGCCCTTGCTAAAAAAGTGCCCCTTTATTTCAGCTAATTCAGTGCTAATTCAACATTATTAGCTGCGGTATTTTGTGGAATGGCGGTAATGACTCCCCTCCCACACCCACATCCCTTGACAAGGTACCTGCCAGCCCACACACCCCTGCCCCAGGTGGTGGTGAAATTTATTCCAGACTTTGTACAAGATCTTGTGACTTGTTGGGCCGGTTGACTTCACATTGCCATTTGTTAACATTGGCCTCAGACGGTCTTGTATAAATAAAGATGTCCTTTAAAATGCCACCCAAATTCCGTATGAACATGTCCACACCACCCTGCCGGCTGTCCCCTCAAATTCCAGCTATTATCTACACAGACGATAGACATAACAAGCAATGATGAGATAAGTACTTTGGACACATCCTGTGTCTTCTGACCAATAGTCTTATAAGGATTTCATGGTCATATTAGCAATAGATCTAGATTACCAGTTTCCATTATTCACACTGATAGCATTTTGTAACAGTAATTCTCAGCTCTTAAGTAAGGCAGCATGGATAGACAACAGTGTAAAAATTCACCTAAGACCTTCAACCCAATCAGTAATGAGCTTTGCTGTGATGAGAGTCAATGCAGCTTGTAGGCTTGTCTGAAGGCATTCATCTGCATGTAATTCACAATAGGAGCAAACCAATCTTTAAAACACAAAGCACTGGCTGCAGAAGACAGGGTAAAGACCAACAGAGGGGAGACCGTTTTTGATAAGTTGGAGAACAGGGTATTTATTCTGTGAATCAAATCCCACACATACGTTAAAAGTATGATTTTTAATTGGTTTATAAGATCCTTCATGCTCAGCGACTGGAGTTTATTAGATGAGTGAAGAGATTTAGCATGCCTGTGTCTTTCAGTTGGTCATTTGGTCGACAGAAAAATTTCCCGATTCTGTTTGCAATGGGTAATGCAGAGGCTTATCAGGGGTGAAAAGTGTGCAGAGAAAGCAACTGTTGAGTGCCCAGCCAGCCATATTTGGGACATCTATATAATTTCCTCTAGGTTTCAGAGAAGGGGGGAAGGAATGCAGGAGTCAGAGCATGGGAAGAGGGGCTGTGGAATGCTGACTTCAGGGCATGGCGTGGCTGCTGCACTCATGAAGACTCAGTGGGTGGCTGCTGGCAAATCTGAACAGGACAGGATCCATTAGCATTCCAGAACAGAGAGGAGAGGGACTCAGAGGGTCCCACTCTTCCCTGAGTGCTAGAGGCGGTTAAGGTTGCTGGTGGAAGCAGAGTCATGTTCTTCGGTAAATGGCCTTTGCTCGGATAAACCACTCAGATAAACATGGAGTCAACCCTATTTAAATGCAATGAGCGAAAATAATAAAAAAAAACTAAAAAAGCCATGAAAGTAAGAAAAAAGACTTGTTGAGAAGGAGGGGTTAGAGGAAGAGGAAGGAGATGGGGACGGTAATGGGGGTGAAGGTTGATGTACTTGATACTTGTACATGAAATTATGAAAGAATAAATAAATGAGAGAAAAGAAGAAGCTCCTTTCTGTGGAAGAAGGCACAAGATAAAATTATGATCCTAACATATTTAAGCTGTCAAAAAGCAGGATGTCTTCTGCAACTTTAATCTGCCTGGAACTTTTCCATGAAAGCATCATCGGCTTCATCTGAAAATGGCTCTCCTGCTGTTCCTAATCCACGGGCCTCTCTGTGGATTCTCAGCAAGGCCAGATCAGATGCAGCAAGAAGACCGGCAGCTTTCCCCTGTTCTGATGTGAAAGTTCAGTCTCTATCTCTCTGTACTGCTGGGCAAAATGTCTTCCTATCCTTATTTTAGGTGGCTGAAATATTTTTGAAAGCACTGATTAGAATTTATATGTTTTGACTATGAAAGGAACACATATTCACTGGGAAGTACAGATAGCTCCTGATGAAAACATAGGGATCAGGTGAACATTTCCCTGGTCTCCTACACAGATGTAAAAGGCCACAAACTCCCCCAAACAAACAACAACAAAAAAAACCCCAGAAACCAAACACCTAAACAAAAACAACCAACCAAACAAACCGAACCAAAACAAAAAACCACAGCAAAACAACAACAAAATCAAACCAAGCAAAGTCCTAAAACATTATAATAGAGATAAATGATATTGTATAATATTAAATTGATATAATATAGTACCTAAATACTTAGCATCATTGCCAAAAAAACCAACGATGCCAGAATGTCAAGGTTTTAAATAAAGAGAGCCTCTGCCTCTGTACTTGCCTGATCCTTCCTCACTTCTTGACCCTAATCTGGCCCTGGTTCCAATAAAGCTTTATAAAAACATGAAGTTAGTATGCAGGTTATAATTTGCCAATTCATGTTTTCAAAACATTACACTGAATCCAAGGTAGATTTCAGGTTCCTTTATACTTCGCGCTTGAGTTCTTTACTCATTTCCAACTACGTACAGCCTTGGAGTTGAGCTGTGTATTTGCTTCTAGGTTCAAAGGGTAAGATAATGAAGGTGCCACACAGCTACCAGCAGTAGATTTTTAAAAAGATAGCTTCAACTACTGTGTAGATTGGAAGGAGACTGACCAATATAATAGTGATGAGCAGGAATGTTCGAGATGAGGGTAACACATAAGACTGGCGATTCTCTTGTGGTCCAAGTTACCAATGGCCATAGACAAAAAGACGACAATCACCTCCCTGAACTTGTGTGTCACATAACATCCTCCCATTGCCTTATTCCTGATATTTTTCTATGACTTCTGTCTTAGTTAGGGTTTCTGTTGCTGTGAAGAGACACCATGACCACAGCAACTCTTATAAAGAAAAATATTTAACTGCAGTGGCTCACTTGCAGAGGTTCAGTCCATTACCACCATAGTGGGACATGGCACTGTGCAGGCAGACATACTGCTGGAGAAGGAGCTGAGAATTCTACATCTTTGATCCACAGGCAAGAAGGAGTGAAGTGAGTGTCATACTGGGCATGATTTGAGCAGATATGAGACCTCAAAGCCCAGCCTCACAGTGCCACACTTCCTCTAACAAGACCACACTATTTCAACAAAGCCACACCTCCTAATAGTGCCACGCCCTATGAGCTTATGGGGGCCAACTACATTCAGACTATCACAGCTTCCCCTTGACTTACTGACTTCTCATCAGCTACAGGTACTCTACTTTGGTCTATTCTTAAGTGATCCTGTGGCCTTCAATTATTCAATTAAGAGACATCGCTGGTCCTGACGCTGTGTACTCTTAACTGTCCACCTGCCATGCCCCTTCAATGAGCAGAGCAAACTTAACGAGGCTGACATAAACTTTCCTGGATGTCAGAAGTAAGAGTCCTCTGTGCTGGTGGGGCGAGTTTCATCACTAATTTGTATGCTATAAAACTATTTCATTTCCTTGGTTTGCTTTATGTTTCTTAAACATCTTTTAAAGTCATTTAATTTTATGTGTGTGTGTGTGTGTGTGTGTGTGTGTGTGTGTGTGTGTGTGTGTATCAGATCTCTGGGAAATAGAGGGGGACAGAAGAAGGCACTGGGCCCCTTAAATCAGGTTTTACATGTGTTTGTAAGCCACCCGATGCCAATAATTACACCTAGGTCCTCTATGAGAGCAGCAAATACTCTTAACCACTGAGCCATCCATCCAGACCCTTGTGAACAATTTTTTAAACAATTAAAATAATTCATGTGTTGAAACAATACAAACAAACAATGCATGTTCAGTTGGAAGTTTTGGCTTTTGACTCCCTAAGTACCAATTTATTTATCTTCCATATCCCTTTTAGGGGAGGGAAATATCACTAATTCTATTTGGCTGCTTAAGAAGAGAAAAAAATGTCATTACTTCCTATTTTCCCCTCTTTCCCCAACACCTATTCTAACAAATTCTCCCAAAATATGGCTCCATTTTTCATCTCCTGAAATAAGATCAGCACCAAAACTAGGTCTGGAAAGGATCTAGCTCCCATAAATTTAGCGTAGGGTCTTCCCTGATAAAGAAGCAGGGGTTGGGGAGGAAGGGAAAGGGGGTGTACAAATAGAAGTGTTCAATTTCCAGATGACTAGATGGGGCACTGGCGTGCCTTTGGCAAGTTTAAAACTGTACAGTGGTGGTATCTGGGTTATGTGCTCGGGGTTCCTCAGGAAGCACAAATACTAGAAGATGTCCCAGCTTTCGGCCAACTGCATAATTCTTCTGTCCTGTCATTTGCATGCGTATGTCTGCATCTGAGAGCAGAGGAGGGAGCTCAAGCAGTCAGGCCTCATGGCTCTTGGAGAGAGTTGGATGATTTCAACGGCAACGTGTCTCATCACCATCTGGCAGGGGCCTGGGCAGAGAGGAGTGTTGACACACTCAACATCCATGGCTGAGGCCAGAAGGAAGTGTGCGGAAACCACAGGGTCAGTTTTCCGAGCCAACAGTCCATTTCTCTGGGAGCTAAGTTCAGTCATATAGAGTACACTTAACAGGTAATTATGCCAGACTAGTCCGGCGCCCACAGAACAGAGAGAGCTTGTCTTGACTGCCGACTTCGATTTTGGGATGACTTTGTATGTTTTGTGACTGCAAGATCCTGCTTCTAGAGATGGCATCTGCTTTTCACGTTACAGGTCTAAATAAATTCAACAATCATCTGCCCACTTGAAAAAAAAATCAGTGAAGCTGATTTAGTAGTTACTGATTAGTGTGCCATTTGCATATCAAATGTAAGCTGCCAGAATCGTATTAAGTAGAAATTTTTATCTATTTGTTAACTGAAAGATCATAAAAATATGCTTTACTTACATTGGCATTTTACTAATTCAGGGGACTCTAAGTATTACATTTAATCATCCTTCCCACTGAAATGTCATGGTTTTCGTTAATATTATCTTTGAAGTGTCTTTAGCTAGATTTTTATTCATCAGCATCGTTGTGATTTGTGTGTGCATATGTGTGATGTGTGGGGGTGGGGTCAGATCGGGAGCTGGTTGTCGCCTTCCACTGTAGAAGCTAGAGGTAGAATTCAGATCACTAGCATAGCAAGTGCTGTTACCTGAGCTATCGCCCCAGCCCTCTAGATTGGTTTCTGTGTTTGGCGAATGCAGTGTGTGTGTGTGTGTGTGTGTGTGTGTTGTGTGTGTGTTGTATGTGTGTGTGTTGTATGTGTATGTGCACAGTTTTATCTTTAAATTAGCATATATTTTAATTAGCACACATCAGGTTTCTTTGCGGAATTTTCATACATATTTATTTTTGCCTGAATGTAGGTAGAAGAAAGGTGTGCTTATAAATTTAAGGTAATAGGTAGTAAGTGCTTGCTAGTACAAACTAGGAGGTGTGCGTTTTACCGAGGGCCACCTATGTATCCTAACAACAAGCCTGAGAGAGGAGATGAGGGAAACCGAGGAAGGGAATGATCAGATCTGTTGCTCCAGGGCTGTAAGAAAAGGAAGAACTGAGAGCTGAGCACAAGTGGCTGTGCCCTTGAACAATCAGCACCGTGCCCTCCACATTAGCATTTTCATTTGAATTACGGTTTTCGTTTGCCTTACTTGACTCCAGCTTATACAAGTTTTCATGTGAAATAATATGCCTGCTATGTAGAGAGCTCACACTTAGGTTTTTAAAAGCACGGGCTTTCATGTTTCAGTGACCGAACACTTGCAAGTGTCTGGTTGCTCCTATAGAAAGAATATTTGCCATCATTGAGAGGGCTTGTTTGCACGGGCACTTTTCCAAGTCTGTGGCTATACTGGTCTTCTCATTCTCTGAGCTCTCAAGCCTAAAAGCATATTTACCTAAACAAGGGATTTTTCTCTACAAAAACCACGATGAAAAATTTCAGAACAAATTTAGAGCAAGCATGAAACTAAAAGAGGAGATTATGGGAAATGTAGCCCGATTAATAAAAACCCAGAGACAGACATTGGGGCTCAACCTGAAGGTCAGCAAAGCAAAACAACCAGTCATTGACTCTTACTTCAACCTCAGTCTGAAAGCACAATTCTGCCTCCAGGAATCTCAGAATGAGACTGTGTGAGAGCCGTCTCCTCCCGTTTTTATAGTCCTCTCTGGCCCTGGGATTAAAGGTGTGTGTCACCACTGCCTGGTCTGTAAGGCTGGTCAGTGCAGCTGTTTTATCTGAACTTCAGGCAAGCTTTATTTATTAAAATACAAATGAGACATCACCGCAGGGAAGCACAGTGCTTGCAGGCGAGAAAACATGTATTTCATGACAGTTTCTCTAGATGATCCCTGAAGAGACTATGATGAGTTCTCAAGCTAGATACTGTAATACACATAAAGAGTCAGATCAGCAAGCCTCTCAGATACCTTGGTGCATTATAAATGCTACCTACTCCTAGAGGTCCCCTTTAAGGGAAAACAACACAATTCTATTTACATTCATTTGCAAAAGCTGCTACCTGGAGCTTCTACCGCATTAGGAATATTATATGCTAGTGACTGGTGTAAAACTGGCATTTTTTTCTTAACGTCTCTGCTTTCGCTCATTTTGCTGAATTGTTATTCAAACATCAGGGCTATACTATCCGTATACGTAGATTTAGAGCATCTAGCTATATAAGAAAAGTGGGGATATTAAATTTATAATTAACACCAAATTTTAATATAATATAAAATATTAAATTCTACATTAAATTCTCCATATATAATAAGCATAGAATGTTTTCCAGCATGGTAGTAAAGAATAAATGTGCTCAGAGACGTGGTACCGAAGATGGTCAGATGCGAAGGAGTGGAGCTCAGGAGGGAAGCTGGGAAGGTTAAGGACAGCGGTCCTGAGGCCAGGTAGAGTTTGTCACAGCAGTGGGTGACAAGAGAAGGCACTGCCAGTTGTCCAGTCACCCAGACCTGGGCATACCCCACACCTTACTTGGCTTCTGCAAAAGAAAAGCCTTTACATCCATTTTTCTAGAGTTATATATAAGGAGCTTCTAAGAGAATCCTTTGTTTAGATTTATTTATTTTTATTTTTTATGTGTACGAGTGCTTTGCCTGCTTATGTCTGTGCACCACATGTATGCAGTGCTCACAGAGACCAGAAGAGGGCTTCCCTTGGAACGGGAGTTAGAGGCATTCATTAGCCGCCTTGTGAGTGTTGGGTCCTCTGGAAGAGTAGCCAGAGCCATCTCTCCTGTCCCATCTAAGGGAGCTCTTTTTTAGCCCTTTGGTTTAATAGGAAATGATCCTGAGGTGTGTGCACGGGTGTGCGACTTTAATGTGCAAAGGACACTAGATCTGAGTAAGATGATTAGCCAATCATCTCACTGCATCCCATGTGAACCCATGTGAAGTGGGAATTCCATTAGTCTTTCTGGGAACAGCTTTCCCATAAAACCACGAAAAAAAAAATCCTACAGGTCGCAGGATGCACCTCTGCCTTAGGAGCATAGGTATGCCTTCCGGGCTAGCCTGTAAGTCAGTCAGGCATACTGACAAACAGGATTCAAGCTTTAAACGAAATGCAAGGAATTTTGGCCATTTTGTTGAACTAAAACAGTCCAACAGGAATGTTCCAGTTGTTAGGATAAAGAGGTGAAAAAGTACCCTTGGAGGGCCAGCCAAGCTGAGCCATGAAGAGATCATGCCACATAACAGATCTAATTCAAGAGGTTTATTGGGGGAGAAGGGAAAGCAAAAGGCTGCCTCGGAGCTGGGACAAGTGAGAGAGACATAGAGACAGACAGACAGACTGAGAGAAAGAAGGAAGAAACAAGATAGAACCATTTGGGGTGGCTGGGGGCATGTGTTGTTATGCAACTTTAGGCAATTCAAAGCAACAGTGGAAATGTACCACACCTAGCAGCAGTGGTGTGTGTGTGTGTGTGTGTCTGTCTGTCTGTCTGTCTGTGAGTGTGTCTGTATGTGTCTGTCTGTATGTGTCTGTCTGTCTGCATCTGTCAGTGTGTGTCTGTGTGTCTATATGTCTCTGTGTGTGTGTGTGTCTGTATATGTGTGTGTCTGTTTGTACTGTCTTTGTGTCTGTGTGTGTATAGCTCTCTCTCCATGTGTCTGTGTGTATGTCTCTATGTGTCTGTCTGTTTGTGTGTGTGTGTCTGTGTCTGTGTGTATCTCTCTGTGTGTGTCTGTCTGCATCTGTCAATGTGTGTCTGTGTGTATATCTCTCTGTGTGTGTTTGTGTGTGCGTGTCTCTGTGTGTATCTGTATGTATGTGTGTCTGTCTGTCTGTGAGTGTGTGTCTGTGTATGAATGTCTGTGTGTGTTTGTCTGTGTGTGTATCTGTATGTGTGTGTGCCAAATTTACATTATTGCCTTCAAATCTACCTGTTTGTTCCCTCACAAAGTGAAAAACCAGTTGGGTTTCTTGCCTGCTCTGGAAATCTTGCAGATTTGCAGATCTGAAGCTGTGTGCTTTGACCCAGCTGGCCATTTTTGTCCTCTGAAACCAGCCTTGCCACAGATGAGCACAAACCTGCTTCCTTCTGGGCAGTGAGCAGGGGTGTGGCGGAGATGTCATCTGGGGACTGACACATTTTTTCCCCCCTTTTTGCTTCAGAAAGAAATTCCTCTCATGCTCTGGATGCTGAATTTAAACACCACTGGTGTCAGGCCAGCTTTGTCTTTGAAGAAAGGTCATGACTGTGAGGGACAGATTGGTGCAGATCTGGGCACAGGGCCTCAAATCGCGGGGGAGGGGAGTTGACAGGCACAGATGACATAAGAAGCTCCCCACTTTAACAGTGTGCGCAATCAGATGGGAACAAGAGCGAAATCCAGTATCTTCTTCCTTGACAGTCTTAGCTTCTCACATGTTTACAATGGTCTTAAAAATTCAGCTTTAGCCAATAGTTCTAGGTGACTGCACTTTGAAGGCTGATGTTGCTCCATCTTCAGTTGCTCCTTTATCTGCAGTGCTTCCTTGGCTATCTCCCTGTAGAAGTCTGAATGTCATCCTTACTTTAACTCTGACATCTTTCAGTATGAGTCTCCCCAAATTTTCCCATCTAAAATTAATTTCCCGTCCCACCGCCCCGTGAAGATTCCCTCTAGTGCTGCAGCGCGCTCCCGCCTGCCTTCATTAGCAACTGATTTTCCTTTCTCCTTTCTCACGATGCTGTGAACTCTTCATTGATGAGGATCAAGGATCAGGGATCCAAGTCTTGCCCACAGAAAAGGAATGTTTCATACAACAATGCCGAGCTGACAGGTTCAATGTCATCTTCAAAGTCACATTAAAAGAAGGCTTTTGGGTTTATGTATGTGTGCACAGACACACACACATGCACTTGTGCGCCATGGTGCACACTTACAGTAGGAGTCCATTCTCTCCCTCCACCATGTGGGTCCCAGGGACCAAGCTCAGGCCAGCAGGCTTGGCAGGCACCTGCCTTCTGACTGAATCATCTCACTGGTCCCAAAGCCATTGTTTTGATCCTGGAGAGCTTACAGATGTTTTGCATTAGGCTTTATAAATTTCTTTTATTGGAAAATTCAGTCCAAGAGGACAGGCTCATAAATTTGTCTTTAAAATTAGAGCAGGAATACTGGGTAGGGTGAGGAAGGTGTGGGTGTCCATGACTGTGTTTTCGTGTGACAGATGTCTCTGAGAGAGAGGGTGGAGCAGCTAGCTCTGCTCCAGTTAGATTGGTTGGCTCCAGAATGCCACGGGGAGGTGTGTGTGGGGTAGGAATAGTGTTCTTAATCAGATGGGTTCAAGATAGAAGCATGTTGCTTCTAGATTTTCTCCCTCCCTCCACGGTTATTAGCATGAAGGTTATTAAAGAGTACGGTACTACAAGTTTTTTTATTTTTCTTTTTTTCCTTTTTTTTTGTCAACTTGACACAAACTAGACTTGCCTGGGAAGAGGGGAACTCCAAACTAAATGCCTCCATAGTGGCCCATAGGCAAGTCTGTGGGCTATTTTTCTTGAGTAATGATTGACATGGGAGGGCCCAGACCACTTTGGGCAGTGCTACCCCCAGCAGAGGGTCCTAGCTTATATTTAAAAAAAAACCCTTAAGCTGAGGGAACCATGAGAACAAGCCAGTAAGCAGTGTTCCCTGAGTTTCTGCCTCCGGGTTCCTGCCTTGGCTTCCCTCAATGACAGACTGTTCAGAATGTGTAAGCCAAGAAGGTCCTATCCTCCCCAAGCTGCTTTTGGTCTTGGTGTATATCATAGCAATAGAAAGCAAATTAAGACACTGGAACAAGGAAAAAAAGGAGAGGAAATAAGATTTATTCCCAGCAGGAGAGGATGATTAACAAATTAATCACCTGAGTGCTGTCTCTGGCGCTGGCTCATTACTTTTAGGTGACTATAGGTTCTCTCTGAGAATCAGTAGTTCCTGCCGTAGATGTAAAAACACTTGGTTCACAGGAAGCTAGGGTTTGCAATAAGATGAGAGGTGTGTCTCAGCTAAGCTGTCCAAGACAACTTTGTAGCGCGCATTCATGCAGGATGGCAAGCTCTGAGTTGGAGCTGCCTTTTCCTCTTCACAGTGGTAGTGGAAGGTGAGAGAAGGGGACAAAGGGAAGATGAAAATCCAAGTAGCCATGGCAGCACCACCCACTAGGTCTCTAGGATAAAGTGGCACTAGCCTTACCGATCAGGTCCAAACTGTAACAGGCACAGGCAGCTATTAGTTTACACGACAGCCACAATAGCTCACTAAGTTAGCTATTATGGACTTCATTTTACAGGTGGGGAGCACAGGTGCAGCAGGGTGAAACACCCCGTTCTAAGACCTTCTGATTAATAAGTGGTCCTGCTGCGTGTCTTTGATCCGAAAGAACTGCCAAATTAGGATAATCCATTTCAAACGAGCTTTATAAGATGAATCCAGAGATGCAGCAGGGGATGAGATGAAGAAGAGATTGAAACCAAAACAATCCTACAAAAAGGAAAAAAAAAAAGGACAACATCATAAACACCTAAAGAAAGTTGTATGCCATGAATGAGGACAATGGGAAACACAAAGCAGAAGCAAGGAATGGGATCAAGGGAGTTCAATTCAGAGCCTGCACAATACAGCAGGAGGCTTGGGAGCCGAACTAGGTCACCTAAGGGGACAAGAAGGGAACGAGTCATGGGGGTGAGCAATCTTAAAGCAGGGATCAATTGGAAAGCCTCACTTACCCAGGCAAACACGTCACTGACAGAGAGGGGTGGCTAACTAGAGGACATTTCTTAAGACTGAGGGCTTCAGGCTGGCTACCGAGCATCAAGCTTCTGGAACTTCTATAAAAAGTGTTGATCAGTATTCTGTGTTACAGACGATATGTCACCCACACGTATTGACAGATTGGGGATGCTAGAAATAGGGGAGGAAGTGACTCAAAGTTTTTTTTTTTTTTGTTTAATTTAATAAAGTTTATTTCACTCAGATTGTCTGGGCCTAGAGATACTTATTTCAAAATAATGCAGCTTAGTAAATTTTTTTTTTACCAGTTTTGATTACAAACAAAAACTGGTTCTTCCGAAGATGGGAGATTGTTTCCGGAAACCTCAAAGTCCAGGGATCCATCATCACAATTGGAAAGAGAAGCATCAGTGGTCTGTACTGGATGACTTCTAAACCGCGTAAGCGTTCAGAGGTTTGGAACTAAGGCTGACTGACTAGTAACCACACAATGCAAAACTGCTTTAGGTGGGAGGCTAGGGTGGGCTTTTGTATGTTTTCAATAAACAACGAGAAGTATCGAGCTCTTTTCTTCGTTCCTTTCCCAGAGAATATAGTTGTTCTGCAGATGGAATAAGCATGAACAAAAACGGGTTGGGAAGGTTCTTGGGCCACAACTCTGCAATAAACGGAGGCAACGGGAGCTGGTGAGGATACTGGGTGTCAACTTCAGTGTGGGCTTTCTTTCGGCGTTTGCAAGTCCCTTCTAAAGAATAAGGCCTAGTACGCACTGATGTCTGGAGAGAGTAAGCTGGACCAAGAGCTTCCGGGAACACAGATTTTATTTGCTCACCGATCTCAACTTGTTCAAGCACATGTGTTTCTTAGGTCCGGTCATTGTCTACTTGTTCCCACTGGCTCAGGGCTCAGCAGAGAAATACGAAGGTGCCTGGGACTCTGCATTAACCCCTGGCACTGAACGAGCTTGTTCAGTTAGCACAGTTTTCCAGGTGGCCATCTCGGATGCACCTCTGACAAGAGTGACGTGGTATAGGACAATCCCTTCCAGAATGTGCAGATTCAACAAAGTAGAGTGAATCTGTAGGACACAGTTGCCAACGATGCCCGGCATGCCACTGGTGCAAGTACGCTTCAAAGCATCATGGGTGAGGAGCACGCCCTGCAAGCAGGGACTGGATCCTGACTCATTCCGAACACATGACAACTCAACTGCTCTAAACCTTGGTTTCAGAGGAAGAAAGAACATCTTTTTATCTCATATGCTAATTGAGTATCTCGAGTCTTGTTATGTGGTAAGCGCTCAATACTCAGTGTTAGACTTTTTTTTGGAAATGTTTATTATTAAACTTAATGTTTTACTTTAAAATATACATGAATACTTGTTTCATTTTTTAAAAAATTAATTTCTTGAAAATTTCATCTGAGTCCCATATTTGTATCATTTCCTCTTCCCTCTCCTCTCTCCAACTCCTCCCCTGTCTCCAGTCATCTTATCTTTCTCAAATTCATTACCTCTTATTCTTAAATTATTATTGTTAAATATAAATATATAAATGTAACTTCTTGAGGTCATTAGTGTTATTCATATATATATGTATATATGTATGCGTGTGTTCAGAGCTGACTACTTGGTATTGGATAAACAATCTGGGAGCTCTGCATTCTAAATACCTATCCTCAGATCTACAGGTAGATGTATATCTCACCTCTGATCAAAGGAATTTTTTTCTTTAATAGACAGCATTACAGAAAACCATGTGGTTAGCAGGCTGAAAACCACTGACTCTAGGCTGCCTAACCCAAGTGATACATCTACAATACATCTCCTACACCCAAGGCTCAGGGAACATTCTAGAAGAGTGGGTCGAAAGACTGTAAGATCCAGAGGACCAGGATGCCTGCTCTCAGACTGTGTCTTCTGTGTATGACAGAGAACATGCACCCATGCTGTCTCACTCACCTGGCTGTGTAAGCAAGACCTGAGGAATAACAGCACTAGCTGACAAGCCAATGTGGATGGGAGAAATCCCACAATGCTTCATCCCAGGTGAAGAGGTCAAGGCAACTAGTGACTGCCGAGAGGAGAATCAGACAACACTAGCTTTCATTAGTAGGGTCTTTGGTAACAGACTCCAGAGCGGACAAATGTACAAAATGTCAGAACACCTTCTGAAGGCAAACAGTAATTATTACTAGCTGGGTTACAGGAGTATGTGCTAGCCATTCAAGGGGGCAATGATGAAATGATATAGTCGATCAGATATAGAGAACCTAAAGTGTGTTTCTGCAGGGACTCAGGATGGTTTAAGAAATGCTCACAGGAGCACAAAACCAAACCCCACAGTGAGTGGTCTGTCACTTCTCTATGTCTGTGGTCTGAAGTGGGCCCTAGACGGTGGTTGGGTATCAGCCCTGACGATCAATCTGCCTTACCCAGCACCCTTTCACTAGGCTGAGACAGCTTGCATTTAATAATTAGGGAACAGCCTTGCCTGTGGCTACGAGCAAAGCTAACTGGCCAAATGGGAATTGAAGCTGTGACCTTGGCCTCATTAGACGTCGCCATGTCCTTGAGCGGACCACTTTCACACAAACAATCTGGCCACCTTCAAAGAAAACGCAACACAGCACGCATATTCTTACAGATCAAAATACACAAATAACCATGTTTCACGACTAAAATAAAAACTAATTCATGGCTATCCTACAAATCATCTTCTAGTTGAGCGTATGTGCCAGCGCCCAGAGGCCTTCTGTGAATTCTGCTGTTGGGTTCTAATGTCCCCGAAGAAGAGTTGTTGCCGTCATTTGTATTTGTAGAAATCTCACTGTTAAGGAGTCAGTTTTCATTGGTAGGGTATCTATACACCTCAGAGGTAAAGAATGTGCTGCCAGCTGAAATCTGAAAATAGGAAAATTAGTACCGCTCCAGAAACAAGCTCAGATGGGAACTTGATGGTAGCAGACAGATCTGAAGCCTCAGTTACTTTGTTTGTCTTTATAGCACATGTAAAATCAAGACTCCTAGTAAACTGATACTCTCTACTAACATGTTCCTTACCATAGAACCTGGCTATATGAGGCATGTATGTACAATGTATAGCGGTACCTGCTGTTTCAAAGAACTAGTATTACCTTGTTGGAATCCTGTGTCTACCTGATGTCAATAATAACAGTATGATATTATTATTTTATAGACTCCATTGTGATATGGAGAGAAATTCACTGACTTGTCCAAGGCTGTCTGGTGAACGGGATGGGGCTGCAGGCTGGGGGCGTCTAACTCAACTACTCTAACCCAAGGGTCCATCCAGTTAATGCGGCTCCTGGGAAGAACGGGCATTAGGAATTAAGAAACACACAGTCTACTGTGGGGAACCCAGGGTCATCTTCAGGTCTCGCTCTTTCTTTTCCTAATTTTCTTTTCAGACTATTGCTTTTGTGAGGCTAAGTCTTTGGTAGCATTAGCTAGAACCAAAACCAATTCCGAAACCAGATAATCAAACAAAGAATAACAATCCCCAAACCAAGCAAAAACAAAACACCCCAAAGTAAAGCAAAGCAAGGCAAGATAACTATACAAAACTACCAAATGAAAAAAGCCCTAACACAATAAACAAACAAGCACCAACGAAACTGCAAGACACCAACCTGCGAGGAGACAGATGACCCAACAAACACTTTTGTTTCACAGATGAGGGGACCTAAGAATCAAGTCAAGGCTCTTCACGAAGGTTCTATAATATTATTGGGTCCTCAAAGTGACAGCTGTGGGCATCCATGTCCCCATCCACTCCCAGTTTCTGTAGCTCCAGCTTCTCTCCCCCATTACCCTCTAATTTCGCCCTTTCTTATTATTTTCATTAATATAAAATGAACTGGGTCTCATGGAGATATTTTCACATGTGCTATAGTATTTTGTTCTTTTTCTCCCAACCTGACTTTCCCCAACCTTCCTCTCCCCTCCTCTTGCTGGTTTTCTTTCCCCCACAAGAGGGTCCTTCTTTCTGCTTTTGTTTTTTTAGCCCTGGCTATCTGGGAATTTTCTATGTAGACCAAGCTGGCCTCTAATTCACAGAGATGTGAATGCCTCTGCTTCCTGAGGGATGGGATTATTGCATATGCCACCACACCTGGCTTTCCTTCTTCTTTTATGACACATATATTCCATGGGCTTCTCTGGTCCCTCTTCTCTTAGAGATTATAACTATATTTTCTTTTGTTTTGGAGA
Organism: Arvicola amphibius; assembly: GCF_903992535.2. NCBI lineage: Eukaryota > Metazoa > Chordata > Mammalia > Rodentia > Cricetidae > Arvicola > Arvicola amphibius. Next base: position 59,069,447 of record NC_052052.2, on the reverse strand, counting down.
TTGCAAGGTTCTTCCAGTTATGGCATTTGGTTGCATGATAGGAAAAAAATTAGATTTGACATTACGTCAGTAGGCTGACTAATGTTCCCTAAAGACGGTCATGCCCTCTCCTAGTTCCAGAAATCTATGGATATTTTCTGTGGCAAAGAGGCTTTGTATAGGTGGTTAAATTAAGCATTTTGAAATGGGGAGATTATGTTTGGTTGTCTTTCACAAGGGAAGCAGGATTAGAGAGAGGGAAAATATAACCATCAATGCAGGGTTGAGGTAATAAACTTTGAATATACAGAAGGAGCCCCAGGTTTAGCCTTGAGAAAAGAGAAAAGGGAAATGAAGAGAACCCTTGTGAAGTGTCCAGAGGAAACTACCTTAATGACACCATCTTGTGTGGTTTTCTAGCTTAACAACTTTCATACTCAGTATGCACTAGATTAAGCTACAGACGTCTTGATAAATTACTACAGTAGCAATAGGAATCCACACAGGCACCGTGATTGAAGTCCTTGTGCTTCTCAAAACTTGTGCCCCTGATTTCAGTCTTGCCTCTAGTTTATTTCAGGTTCAGTGAGCACTCATCCATCCAGCTCACTGAACTCATAAACCCTGTGTATGTAAGCAGAGCCAGCCTTGTTCTGCTGTGCTCAGAATAATTCTCCCACCTTTTATGTTCTGACACATATTGGCTGGGTGAAAGGCAACTCAAGCCATGAGCATCTCACCAGGCTTTGGTCCATTCTCCGATACTCTGATTTTGTTAATCCAATCTAGCTAGTCATCAACTTAAAAACAGAGATATTTTTACTTTTATTTTACATGTGTGAGTTTGCCTAAATGTATGTTTGTGTCCTTTCTGGAAAGTTTATCTCTTTATGTTACCCAAATGACCATGCTGACAACTTGAATTCAACACATTCAACTATCAGTGGAAGCATGCATCTGAGTTTCATTTTGTCCTGAGACCCCGGCTTTTTATTATTTATCTACCATCACTGCATGCCTGTGGTAAGCACAGCGTCTGGCACAGAGCAGGTATGCAATATGCACGGACGAAACATCTTCAAGGCCAGCAGCAGGCATGGCATCTGTGTGTGCCCGGTCTCACCTGCTGATCATTGGAGCTGCAGCCCTGATGGGGAGCTACTTTGTGGGTGATTCCACCTTTATATGAAGCCTACACAGCTGAAATGTTAAAAACAATGCATTTTAGAAATAATTTGCATGCAGTTTAAGCCGTCCATACTAAACGCACGATTCAGTCAGTGTCAAGGCTGTGTAGCCACCATTCTCAGGCTACAAAACATCCCTACCATTTCAGGTGGTTTCCTCCCGCCCTGTTGTGGCCCTCTCCTCCCTGCGTCCCAGGAGACTGCTGACCTGCCATTTGCTGTCATCGTTTGCAGTGTTCTAGACATTCTCTTAAATGGACTCACTTGGAACGTATGCTCTTTTCTCTTTCTCCTTGCCTTGTTCCCCCTCGCCCTCCGAGATAGTGTTTCTCTGTAGCTTTGGTGTCTGTCCTGGAACTAGCTCTTGTAGACCAGGCTGGCCTCGAGTTCTCAGAGATCAGCCTGCCTCTGCCTCCCAAGTGCTGGGATGAGGATTAAAGGTGTGCACCACCACCGCCCATCTTCTCTCTCTCTCTCTCTCTCTCTCTCTCTCTCTCTCTCTCTCTCTCTCTCTCTCTCTCTCTCTATCTCTCTGTCTCTTTCTCTCTCTTTCTGTGCTAAGGCTCAAACCCAACTTGCATGCTAGGCAAGTACTCTATCACTAAGGCACATCCCCAACCCTTAGGTTTTTGTTTTTGGTTTTTTTTTTGATAGGTTTTGCTGTACAGCCCAGGAAGGCCTTGACCTAGGGATCTTCTCTCTCTCTGCCTCTGAATGCTAAGATTACAGTGTTGGGTCACAATGCCTCACCAGAATGCAGTCATCCATGCCTGATAATTTCACATGTTTTGAGATGTATCCATTCTTCTGCTTCCAAATGTTCACAGGTCTATTTTTTGTCTTGCCTAGGCATTAGCTTGGTGTATTCTTGACCTTTGTCCTGACTCCTTGTCCTCTGTGTGCTTCTGCCTGTGCACTCCCTAGGCCATTAGCTTGGTGTATTCTTGACCTTTGTCTCGATGTCTTGTCCTTCTGTGTGCTTCTTCTGCCTGTGCACTCCCAGGAAGATGAGGACTTCTAAATCACAGAACTGTCTGTCATATAATAGATGACATCTGACCACCTGGAGAACCTGTCCTTCTTGCTTAGATAAATTTCTGCCTATTCAGTTGGCCACATGAGGAATGTACAGGTTACCATCCATCTTCTTTCCTTAGACATCTTATCTGTAGATTTAAGCTCAAGTAAAGAAAAGGGTCATGAAAAAATATGATATAAGCTACTGTCCTACCAATGTCTTTCTTGTAGGGTTGAGGACCGTGTATACAAGTTGGTGATGCTTTGGGAGGTGTGGATACCCTTTGGATGTGCCCACAATGCCCAAACCTACATTATCACCCTAGTAATGCCCTTTCACTTCTTAACTGCCCTGTTTAACTGATGACTGTCCACACTCACACCTGAACTGCACAGGTACTGTTCACTGAAGCGTCAATGGAAGGGGTCTTAAAGGCATTGTCTATGCACACATGTGTGTGCACTGTCAAACACACATGATCATTCCTTCATTCCCTCAGTCCCCCATTCAGAAAGGCCACTCTCATTATGGATACTTCCTGCTTGTGGACTATTTCTTTACACTCTGTGAATATATGTTGCTGTGATTGGTTTAATAAAGAATCTGATTGGCCAATAGCTGGACAGGATAAGGTTAGGCGTAGGAGCCAAACTGAGAATGCTAGGAAGAAGAAGAAGGGTAGAGTCAGAGAGAGAGTTGAGAGGAGACACAGAGAGAAGTAAGCTAGGCATATCTTACTGAGATAAGATACCTTGCCACATGGGAAAGCATAGTTAAGAAATATGGGTTATTTTAAAATGCAGTAACAAGCCTGAGCTATTGGCTGAGCATTTATAATTAATATTAAACCTCTGTGTGGTTACTTGGGAGTGGCCGGTGGGACAGAAACTTCTGCCCACAGTTGCTTGCTGACTTTAACCTATTTATGATGAGATTCAAAACAAGTAATGCAAACAAAACAAAAATTTTAAGACATGCCTAAACATTCCAACAATCTCAAATTACAATTTCAGGGTCCCATGCTTTGTAAATACTTGGAAAATCAGAAGTATGTAAAAGAAGTTTCCATCACTGTTGGGGAAAAGTATCCTTCACTTGACACTTTGGTACAGTGGAAAACAAGGTGATTTAACAACCTTAGTTTTCTGGGGTCTTTGGTAACCTTTATTCTGCCTAGTAGCCCCAGAGAGAAAATTGAAAGAGGGTGAGGTTGCAGAATCTGCCCCACTGGTCTCTATATATCTTCAACCATGCATGGATGATTTAAAGAGAGGCGGGTGTCTCCTGGGACACTGATGCATAATTACAAAGTATTTCCAGAAATGTTTTTTAAAATGAGGGATATGTTGAATAAATGTTAAATTATGTTTAATATACTCCAATTCCTATGCAAAGAAGAATAATTAATACTCCCCAAAGCAACTTCCATCAGAATTGGTCCTGAGGTGGGAAGGTCTCGGTTCTGTGGAAATGTCACTCATTTCTAATTCTTGGTCTGGGGGCTGGATATCAGCATTTTTTTTTCTAGTAAATGAAGGATTTTCTTCCTGGCAGAATGAGCAGCAGTCAGATAAACTTGCTTGAAGAAGGCACATAAAGGAATCTTTGGAAGGCTGGTGGCAAATGCGTTTCAGCTCCCCTGCCAATTACAGCTGGTGGGCGGAGGCTGCCTGACACGCTGCACTGAGAGCATTTCTGAGTTCACGTGTGGCTGAGCGCAGTGGGCGGTGCATGGGCTGAAAGCACAGGGACTGGGAGAAACCACACTTAACATTCTAATCTGAAGGTGCAGGGCCTGATTGGGAAAAAAACGATCACTGCTGTCCACAAGTTCTAACAGCCTGGGAAGAGCTGGAATCGCTCCTCCTGGTGGGATTTTTATGGAAAGTAGGCCCTTAGACCGGAGGCTCCCAAGCTGCAAACTGGATTGTGCTTCTCTCTGAAACTGGGGGATGCATCATTTCCATAGTGGGAGCTTTTGTCTAAGTCAAACTGCTATGCTGGTTACCACAATGAATAGAATACAAAGTCTTTGTGGTTATCAGGACTACAGCCAGCCTAAGAAATGAGACTGGAAACACTAGAGACATACCTACCTGGGAAGTCAGGATTGCTATGTGATTTTTGCCCCCTACTTGTGGCAGCCATAACTTATATTTTCTCTGGCCTTCAAAACACTGGGGTTGTCTTCTTTCATATTTTATTCTAATGTCTTATTTTTCTACCTAAGTCTCTGTTTCCATTCAACTGTGATTAGTTATTTTTTGTTTAACTAAACATTTACCATTACTATTAATTTTACTTTTCATTTTTTCTTACATATTACTTCTTAGCTTAACATTTTTTGACAATGTCATCCATGAGTTAGGAATACTCTATTGTGGCTGGAGAGATGGCTTTGTAGTTAAGAACACGAGCTGCTCTTCCAGAGGACCTAGGTTTGATTCCCAGCATCCGCATGGCCGCACACAACCATATGTAACTCCAGTTCCAAGGAGGTCCAACAACCTCCTCTGTCCCACCGAATGCCAAACATGCAAGAGGTGCACAGGTTCGTAAAATAAAATATTTTAAAGTTATTAAAGAATGCTACTATAAACTGAAGATAAAAAACGTAAGGAAACCTTTGTCTCTGACATAGGAAACACCCAGTCCACTTAATAAATCATTGTAAAACAAGGTAGAATATCTTATTTTGTTATTTTTAAAAAGGATTTATTTCATGTATATGAGGGTTTTATTTATATGAAAATATATGGATCATGTGTGTTTCTGGAGGTTGGAAAATGGTATTGAATCCCCGGACATAGGGTTACAGATGGTTGTGAACCAACATTTGGTTGGTGGGAACAGAACCCAGGTCCTTTGAAAAAGAAACAAGTGCTCTTAACCACTAGGCACTAGGCCACCTCTTCAGGGCCGAGGTAGGACGTTGAAATGTGCCTTATTATTTTTTTTTTTGATTCAAGAAACCTTTCTTGAAATGTTTTTCCTATTCCCTCTCTTGTTTGCAGAACCCCACTTTTTTCTGTATGGAAATCATCTATGTTGTATGCACTACTCTTGGGGAATATTTTAGGGTGTGCTGCTTTTGTTTATGCATTTGTTTAACTCCGTGACGCTGTGATTCCTTGCCTGTCGAAAACAAAGAGCTGAACGGCCAATAACAAGGCAGGAACAAGGATAGGCAGGGTTGGCAGGCAGAGAGAATAAATAGAAGGAGAAATGAGGAAGAAGAGGAGCAAGAGAACAAGGAGAGGAGGCCATTTGCAGCCAGTCACCCAGCTACACAGCAAGCCAAGGAGAAAGAACTAAAGAAAGGCATACAGAAACAGAAAAAGATAAAAGCCCAGAGGCAAAAGGTAGTTGGGATAATTTAAGTTAAGAAAAGCTGACAAGAAACAAGCTAAGTTAAGGCCAGGCAGTCATAGCTTAGAATAAATCTCTGTGTATGGTTTATTTGGGAGCTGGATGGTGGGCCCCTCAAAAAGTCAGAAGAGTAAACCATCACACAACACCCTGCCTTCAGAGTCCCCTTCACAGTCAATCACGCCCTTGTTCCTTGTTTGTGTTCATGCTTTCTCCCAGGCCGGCTGCCTCTTTTGCAGCCTGATTGGTGCACAGCTGTGCCCCTCCCCACCGTCTCATCCTGCCTATTTGCAGCAGTGACACTGGACATGTTTGTGCTGCTGTCCCTGCTCATTATTCCTGACCACCCCCACATCTGCCATCACTGTAGCTCCTTACTTGCCCTGATCCCTCTCATACCCTCAGTGTGTGCCATGCTGGTCTGCAGGGCCTCTTTTCCTCAGGCTGCCTCCTGTTGGGAGGACTGTCTACGAGGTTTCATTGAGTACTTGCCTTTGGCATGTGATGGGCTGTTTTCCAGGGGTTCTAGGATTCTGCCTACCTCTGGATTCTGAAGAACATTCCTCTCAGCTCTAGACTGTGATTTTAGCTCAGATGCACCTTTAAAGAACCAGGAGAACTGAAGTGGGGTCATCATGAGAGAAGAGTCCGTTTAAAATTAGAGAATGATAGATGTATTATTTGACCGAGAGAGCAGCGTGCTTGTTCTATATTAAGTGTCAAGCTTTAGGTGGAAATCCAGTCTCCTTTTCCCGGTAGGCTTTTGTTGTCTGTCATCTACCTCTGTTTACTCATAATGCTTGTCTAGTCTTTGTACAGTCCTACTCGTCACTCCCCATAGTCTGTTGACTTCCTCACCCTCAGTCTCCATGTGCTCAGATCCTACTGCACCAGGGCCCAGCTCAATCACCATCCTTTCCACAGAATCCTCTCAGACATCCTCTTGAGGGCGAGCACTCCTCTTCTGAGTATTAAGAACATCGATGATTTCTACCTGTGAGAGTTGTCTGTGATGGGCCACACCACACTGAGCTCCTGAGGTGTTCCTCCATGTCCGGTCTTGTCATCCTCCAAAACATTATACCCCAGAAACTGGATTGCTCCTATCTTTGATTGAAATTGGTTTGTGTATGCGTTAGTATGCGCATCTATGTGCCAGAAGAGGGTGCCACATTCCCTGGAGCCAAAGTTACAGGCAGCCGGGGCTGGATGCAGGTCCTCTGCAGTACTGTGTGTTTAACTCCTGAGTCATCTTTCCAGGGCCCCTCTTTCCTTTATTATGGAACTTGTTGGAGCTCAGGATGTCGATCCGTTCCACCTTGACCAAAGGTCAGAGAATTCAGGTCTATTCTTGCTCCTTCAGGTTATGACAGATTTGACCCAGGATGTGGCTGCCTACAGATGCTTGGCCTAACGTGGTTGCTGCATATCTTGCCTAAACAACAGAATATTTAACTCAGGATATAGTTACTTTGTGTTTTGGGTATTGAAGAGGTAATTGTTCTGTTTGTTCTTTGTATCATGGTAAAGCAGTCTTTTGCCTTCTTCCCCCTGTTTTGGATTGGGGTATATGAACATATGGGAAACAAAAGTGGGCAAACTCAGTAGTCACTGGTTGCCCTCTTGACTCTAGTCTGTGTGTCTCTGTCTTTTTCTTTTGTATCTCTGCTTTTTCTACCTAACATTTCTGGTCCACATGCCCCTACCCTGGAGCGTATGAACCGTGAGGCTGGACCCCGACAGATGTCACCCCAATGTGGGGCCACGACAGGAAATCACCAAACCTTTTCTCAACTTGACCTCCGCCAGTACTAGTTCAAACTACCGAGGAACAACTGTTTGAGCTGATGACTCAGCAAAGCAGAGAGCACAGCTGAGAACAGGGCACCCCTTTGTGTCAACACGCAGCAGGGAATCTGAACTATGATATGCTGGGTCATGAGATAATGACCCTATGAAGTAGCCACTAATACTATCCCCAGTGTACGGCCAGGGGAATGGAAGCTTGCAAGAGTTATCAGGCTGTACTGCTCATTTCTCTTCACCCCCACCCCCCATGCCCACTGTTCCTCCACTACTCTGCCACACAACCTCTAGTCACCGTATCACTGCGCTCCTGACCTTGGACATTTCTGTTGCTTCAGTCAGGGTGAGGCACTAGCATGAGCATCAGGAGATCCCACTGGGAAAAGAGAGGTCAAAACATTGATTTTCCCAACTCCCTCCCTGGTGGCAATGGACAGTCAATTTTTTTTCTCTCCCCATGACCTCAGCTCCTGTAATAAACCTCTGTCTCTTGTGTCCCAATTCAGCCAGCAGAAGGATCCCAGAGAACCATGGAACTGTATGGGTTCCAAAGAGACACTCTGAAATGCTAATGTGTGGTACTTCAGAATGCTTACATTTGCAAACGGAGTTATCAGGGGCATAAAGAGACAATGAGAAGGGAGGTTGGTGTCTAATACGATTGTCGCCCTATTAAGAGGACAATATAGGCAGCGGAGGAAGCAGTGGGAAGAGTCTGGCTAATAACCTGCAGTAAGATGTGAGGAACTGTCTCTGGTGTTCCCCCCACTAGAGTGACTGTAGCTAACATCGGCTCATTGTATATGTCAAAACAGCTGGAAGAAAGGGCTTTTAGGTTCTTATAACAATGAAATTATAAACACTTAAGCTACACTAATTACCCCGATTTTATCGTTCTAAAACGTCTACGTATTGAAACACAACGTTGAACACAAATATGTTCCAGTAGGTAACAATCAAGAATATAAGAATAATAAAGGAGACAGCTGAGTGAAGGCATACAGAACAGGGAGAACAATTAAGCAGAGATTCCAGGCTTGCCAAGGAACACCGAGGACTGCCGGCCATCGGTGCAAATGAAGAGGAGGCAAGCAAGGACTGACTCTTCTCTGGGCTCCAGGCAGGAGCAGATCCCTTGATTTTATTACCCTATAAAGCTGCAAGGCAACAGACTTCTGTTGTAAGCCATTCCATCTGTGGTCCTTTGTTACAATGTGGGAAACCAGTATATCCCAGCCGTATGCTCAGCTGTCACCCAACTACACATTCTCTTAATTAACTTCTTTTGAGTGTGCTACATGTTTTCCACTGTCCTCTACCCCCCAACTCTTCTAAAGTAAAACCAGCCAGCAATGAAATTTAGGCTTTGATGGCATCCAAGTGTTTACCTTCCATAGAACACCAATAATCATGGATAAATTGTACTGGGCTGTTATAACTCCCTGGTGCTGTTTGGCCCAGCTCTAATGTACAGTGTTGAAGATCTGCCTCCTGTGCTAACTGGTGAGGCTTTGATGAAGTGTGTAAGAAAGCTGATCTCTGAAGACGCATACACACATGCAGAATGGGATATGTGGGAGTCAGCATCCCTGGAGGTCCAGGGTTTTCAAATGTGCTCGTAGCTTCCCTTGAAAGTTAGCAGAATACCAGGTGGGGGTGCAGGTCTCTACCTTTGCGACCATCCAGGCCTTGGATTTCAGGAATTGTCCCACTTCTAAGGTGGGTAGCAGGGGACTGAGAGGGAGCCCCTTTTTAAATGCAAACAGGCTTCCTTCAGAAGGAAAAGGAACAAACAGCAGACAGATGAAAGGCGCAGAGTTGAAGAATTCCTGTACCACTCAGCATCTGCTCACTGTCCTCCTCTGGACCCTCTCTGGCCTCTGTCTCCAGCAATCCAGATCCTGCCTGGTAAGCAGGTGAAGGAAGCTGCTGTCTGAGTAATTACTGCCCTACCATTTCTTCTTAAGGAGGTCACTATTTTCAGTAGGAGTGACTCATTCAAACGAGTAGGTATCAGGGTGGGGAAGAAGGCTCTTAAGAATGATTTAACCTCTATGCAGGGGGATGTTTAGATCCATCCTCAAATTTATCTTTTCTCTCTTGATAATTGCCACATGAGAGGGCACCAATGAAGACATACAGACTTCTCCTAGAAATAAAGATATTGCAGCATATTTGAGAAATGGGAGAATTCTAAAACATGTGGCAGCAGTGAAGGTGAGAGAGGAGAGTAGTAGGGCTTCCAGCCTACCTCAGGAACAGGACAAGACTGGGGAGACAGACTCGAACTTTCTAGGTTAAGAAGCTCTGGGAGAGATCATTTCCTGACTCAGAGGGTCTATTCTCCTCTTCTCAAAGGGTAAGTTGTGCTCAACTGATATGGGAGGGTCTTCTGTTTGAGTTGATTTCATTGGTTAATAAAGAAACTGCCTTGGCCCATTTGATAGGCCAGCCCTTAGGTGGGTGGAGTGGACAGAACAGAATGCTGGGAAGACAGAAGTGAGGCAGATGCTTCAGGCAATCGCCATGCCTCTCCTCTTTGAGACAGTCGCCATGAAGCCAGCCACCAGGTCAGACATGCTGAATCTTTCCCAGTAAGCCACCACCTTGTGTTGCTACACAGATTATTAGAAATGGGTTAAGCAAAATGTGAGGATTAGCTAATAAGAGGCTGAAACTAATGGGCCAGGCAGCGGATAAATGAATACAATTTGTGTGTTGTTATTTCAGAGCATAAGCAAGCCAGGAGGCTGGGAGCTGGGCGGCAGGAACACAGCCCTCCGCTCCTCACTACACTCAACTCCCTGGACAACTGGCTGCACCCCAGGATGTGCAGAGCACTTTGCAGATGCTCTCCTGTACTCTTACAAGAGGCAGGCGGCATTGTCATTAATGTGACATAGTCACAAAAGACCGGCTAGAACCTTGGTTTTTCTGAGCACAGACATCCAGTAATTTTGGAATAGCTGGGTACACTATTGTAGTTGCCTAGTACACCAGAGCACACAAAACGTGATTCTGCTACAAAAGCCAGTCTCATTTTCCCAGAGCCTCCCATCTGGAATTTACTGCCCTTCTCCATCTATGTGTTTTGTGGGTTCGCTAGATGAAAGAAGAATGCTAGAAACCCTGTCATTTCTGGGGCTTAAAGGTAACCGTTCTGATGATTGCACTTCACAGAACACAATTCAATTCAACAAAATCACATATTTTGTATCCGTGTATTTTGCATATTTCTTATTTAGCTGGCATGCCCTACTGACAACCAGTTAGGCTGCTGTGTAAATACCATGGACAGTTCCATATAACTGTGTCCTACAAGGCAACCTCCATAGTACTGGGAAAATCTTGCACAATCCATCTTTGGATGTTAATAAAAAAAGAAGAATTCATTATAAAATTAATTACTTTAAAAGCAATAATAAGCCGGGCGGTGGTGGCGCACGCCTTTAATCCCAGCACTCGGGAGGCAGAGGCAGGAGGATCTCTGAGTTCGAGGCCAGCCTGGTCTACAAGAGCTAGTTCCAGGACAGGCTCTAAAAACTACAGGGAAACCCTGTCTCGAAAAACCAAAAAAAAAAAGCAAGAATAAAAACACCATGTTGGATCAGTTCAGCTCAGTATTTCTTACGGAAGAGTAGACCATTAGAAGAGATTAGAGTTATATATGTCTTAGCCCCCATGTCAGAAGACCCCCAGAGGAATGGGTGTTTCCTCATTATTATCTTCTGTAAAACATACATGTGTTTATAGTTGTAATAAGTTATTGGATTACAAATAAAGGATATGATAAAAATATCAACCTCTTCATTTTCTAAGACTTTACCCATGGCATCCCATTTTGATTTTCTCTAAGGGACTCCTTGACTTCAAAGCAACCAACAATAAAAGGTTAGAACCTCTATTTGTGATTCTCTATTGTTTTTGTCAGTGACAGACATCCCTGTCTTCTGCTGATATGAAGCTTATCATCATATCTGATGTGGACTCCTGAGAGTGTATTTTGTCACCCACTTCTCCAGATAGCCCACATGTGATTCTTAACTAGACCTTGGAAATCCCATGTTGGTGCTGTTGTTTATCATTCTCTGTCTGCTGAAAATCCTTCCTTTTCCCTTCTACCTGAGCCCTCCACATTCTTCACAGCAGTGTTCAAACTCCATGCCCATTGCAGGCTAAGACCTCTGACCACACCAACAGTGTCCAACAGAAATGCCATGTGGGCCACCTATGTCACTGCAGATGTTTATTTTAAAAAGAGACAAACAGGTGAATCTAGTTTTCACCTCATATTTTACTTGATAAAATACATCTACATTATTAGAATTTTAGCATCTAATCCGTATACAAGTTAGTGACTGCAGGTGAGATACTTTGTAGTGTCAGCTCTTTAGATACCAAATTACATTTTATCAAAGCCCGTCTCCATTTGGATGAGTTGCTTGTAGTGGTTTGAAAGAAAATGGCCTCCATAGGCCCATAAGTTTGGCACTATTAGGAGGTGCGGCCTTATTGGAGGAAGTGGTCACTAGGGGCAGGCTTTGAGGTCTCAGATGCTCAAGCCAGATCCAGTGTGCTTCCCAGCCTGTCCTCTGGAATTATTCTCACGTCTGCTATGGCATGCCCTGTGCCAGTCACACTGCAAGGCATGCATGAGTCTCCTCAGCTAATTAAAAAACCCCTGATCAGAGACTCAGGGGCACACTTTGATTCTCCTATAGTACACAGGATACTTGTGGCCTCTGAGCCTGGAGTACCACCCCAGCTTCCTGTCTCTGGACAAGGTGTTACTTCCAACCAGTGTGCTCTTTTGAAAAGAACACCTGCTCTCAAACACCATCCTGTACTCTGCTAGCTCTAAATTTGATTTAATTCCCATTTTATGAACATTCTTCATTAAATTAATGTGCTCATTTATCTCATTCATTGATGGATGAGTGGTTTTGTGTCAGCGTGTGTGTGTGTGTGTGCATGTGTGTGTGTGTGTGTGTGTGCGTGCACACAAACACACTCCCCATCTTAGTGGTCCTAGATCATGAATAAGTACCATACTGCAAAATGACACAGGAATAGCACATAGTATATGCTAAATAAAATATGGATTGATCTTTACATTATTGAATGAAAGAGCTTCTGACTTAAATTCGACACCCACCATCAGCCAAGTATGTGAGTGCCTAGGTAGTCAATGCATACACATTTCTTGGAATGAGAGAAGGAAAAATGATCTACAGCTGTGCCATCTCATTAAGCTCCAGGACCACCCTGAAGAGGAGCTATTTTATCTCTCCTAATAGGTGCCAAGGAAAAGAAGAGAAGAAGAGGGTTCAGAGACGTTCAAGGTGGCATAGCTACTGAGTGGCACAGGAGGATTTGAGTTCAGGTCCTTTTCTGATAACGCTGTTTGTGTCCAGGCCTTGATTCCGGCAAAGCTCTGAACCAGGAACCTTTTATTACTGCTAGCAAAGTGTGGCTGTAGGCATTGACTATCTAGAGCATGAAGAAACACAAGCTACCACGCTCTCTGTCTCCATTCGCTACCAGGACAACTTCTTCCTGCTCTGACGAACACAGAGGTGAGCCGCAGATGTTCTGATGTGGGTACATGTACCTCCAAGTTCAGATTTATGTGTGTGTCTCGTAGCCTTTTATAAGGAGGCTCAGCATATGGAAGGCAGAATTAAAAAAACAGAGGCCCCAGGCTTTATTTCACAAGGGATTTGATGCAGGCTTTAATAGATAAGAGGTAAACTTGCAGATAAAGGATTTTTTGTTTGTTTTTAGTTTATTTTGGCAATAAATCAAAATTTCTACTTTCTAAATCTCTGAGACACACAACTGTGACAAACACGCTGCACTCATCAACTCAATACTGTTCACAGTAACCCTGATCATGGATACCAGCGTGTCTCCTGTGAAACAAGAAACCAGGTTTCAAAGCAGTGTGAAATCGTGGGGGCGAACCCGGTCCATGGGTAGAATTGCTCCCTTCACCAATGATGCACTGAAGGTCTAACTCTCGGTGGGTGTTCCCTTATTTGGTACAGGGTCCTTGCAGATGGAATCAAGAAAAGATGAGGTCATCCTGGATCTGGGTGGGTCCTACATTGATTACAAGTGTCTTTAAAGAAGAGAAAGATTTAAGATGCACACAGGAAATAAGGCCAGAGGCAGATCAGAATGGCTTAGCTGCAAGCTAAAGCATCCTAAGGACTGCCCGCAGCTAGAAGCTGGGAGAAAGCAAGGAAGGAGTTTCCCAAGAACCTCTTGGTCTGATTTCCTATGATGAGGAGGAGGAGGAAGAGGAAGAAGAGAAGGAAAGACAGATACAGGGGCAGTACTTAGAAACACGCTGGTGTCCAGGGAGTAACTTGGGTAGCCTGTGCTCATCAGGAGGTAATGCAGACGAGAGGCATGCATGATTCTGGAGGAGCTGAGAAGGTAGAGCCGAGAGCTGCTCATAGTGGATGCAGACTTTGAGTGAGTCTGTGGTCTAGGAGGTTCAGGTTTCTGGCTTGGGCAACTGCATGGGTATTCATGTCATAGAGAGAGATGAGAACAGTTTGTTGTGGTGGCTCTAAACACCACAGACTAGACATCAGCCGAAAGGGTTAGCTACAGAACTCTGTAAGAGGATAAGCTCTGGAATCAGGGAAAGGAGTTATGACCTGTGGTTTGGCAGCTCACTAGCTAGGCAGATCATTTAACTCACAGGGCTTCCCTTTCCTCATCTAGGAAAGCAGACCTACCATGAGGCTTCATACGCACAATATGAACTGATGTATGTATGTAAGAAAATAACCCACAGATTATAAGATTTTAGAAATCATTTTATAAGTAGCACATTTTATAACTGGGACCCTTTTATATATAAACATGTATGGGTGTTTTGCCTCCATGTGTCTCTGGGTACCACACGTGTTCCTGGTGCACACAGAGGCTAGAAGAGGAATCTGGATCCCAGGAGACGGAGTTACAGATGGTTGTGAATCGCCATGCAGATGCTGGGAATCTAACCTAAGTCCTCTAGAAAAGCAGTCAGTGTTCTTAACAGTCATCTCCTCAGTCCCTCTGCCTGGGACCTTCTAATAATGCATCTTGCTAATCACCAGATATCCTATCCTGGTCCTTGTTTTTATTCCCTGAAAGGAATGTAAGAAAATCATGTGGGAAATTGCCTGGTCTATTGTTGGTAAGGATGAGTGAACGCATACTACAAAAATAAAAATTGCTTCTTAGCTGACTGAGAAGCCACAAATCACCTCTCCTATGTACAATTTTGATCAAGAAGACGATGCAGATGCGTGAGAGCTGGATAGTACAGAGGGTCCAAATTTTCCTGGTTTGCAACGATTAATGAGAACAGCATGTACCAATAATGAAATAACAGCCTCTCTTCCGTCACAGGCTCCCTCTCCAGCCTAGCGCGGCAGAGACCGTCAGGTTCTGTTTGCTGCTGGGCATTTTGTCCTTTTCTCAAGGTGACAAAGTGTGGTACTTTTCAGGGCTTCAGAGACTGAACCCTCTCTAAGTGTGACCCTTCCCTTCCCTTCCCTTCTCCTCCCCTCCCCTCCCCTCCCCCTCCCTCCCTCCCCTCCCCTCCCCTCCCATCTTCTCCCTTCTCCTCCCCTCCCTTCCCTTCCTTTTCTCCCTTGCCCACCTCTCTTCATCCCTCTCTCCCTCCCTCCCTCTGGGGCATTTTATGGCTTCCAAAGCACAGTGCCCACCATGCATGGCAGGTGCTGTTTATGTGCACTCAGAGCTGCATAGACTGCAGTTCTCACTCCTTACTGAAATATTGAAGATTAAACACTCAGTACCCATCACTGAAGACCAGGCACTTTATAGTTAACGTAACTGGGTCTGTTTCTCTCAGTGAAGATTACCAATGAGCCTGCGTGACGCCGTTATGATAAATTTGACTTCCTTCTCCTTTAAGAACACAACTTACATGGTTTATTCTATAAAAGGAAAACAAACTCCTGAGTTAAGCCTTACCAAAGGAGGAAACTGCTAATTCTGTGACAGAGATCTTGTCGAAGCTTTCCTGCTCCAACCTGCTTTTTTCCCCCTTGGGCTTTTCAAAATAAATTATCCAAAAGTGAGTGACCTGCTCCTTATTCACCCGGTCTGACTCAGATCTGCTCTGTCCCCCACATTTCTTACATTTAATGACCCCCACTGTCTGAGTTTGCTTTCTTATACTGGGATAAAATACCATGACCAAAAGCAAGTTGGGGAGGAAAGGACTTATTTGGATTATAGGTTATAGTCCATCATCAGGGGACACCAAGGCAGGAACTCAGGGCAGGAACCTGGAGGCAGGAACTGGAGCAGAGACCATGGAGGACAGCTGCTTACTGGCTTCTCCCCATGGCTTGCTCAGCCTGCTCTCTTGTATCGCTCTAGGGTTGGGTTTGCCTCCGTCAATCACTCATCAAGCCAGTGCTCCGCAGGCCTACAGGCCTGTCTTCTGGGGACATTTTCTCTATTGAGGATATTTTTCTTCCCCAAATGACCCCTGTTTGGGTCAAGTTGACAAAAAATTAATTATCACACTCACCATGGACCCAGAAGCCTGGTGTCCTGAGCACCTTCATTGTCACAGTCTGAGCTGGTAGCTGCCGTGGCACTATACTTTACCACCCCACCCCACCCCCCTCTTTACACACTCTCTTTCCTCCATCTCTATACTGAGAGCCCAGGAACTCCTGTAATGGCCCGAGTCTTCTTGCTCCAGGCCTTGATGTTCTTGCATGATCTCCACGGTAGCCCAAGGCTTTGTGAACTGACCTCGTCTTCCTGGATGACGCCGGACCAGACTGAAGTGCCAGAACTCGGAGTGGACCTAGAACTAATGAGAATGGTTTCCTCCTGTGGCGGAGCTTCAGGCTGGTCTGTGCCAGGGCTGTTTCTCTCTGCCTGCAGCCTCGACGCTCTGTATCTTAGTGCTCTCTCTCTCTCTGCCTGGAAACGTTTTCCTGCATATTGTTGACCCAGGAAAGAGGTTAACCTCGTCATCGGTTCTTAGGGTTGATCCTCCAGGCAGGAAGCCTTCCTCTCCCGCTCACCTCTCAATGTCCCTTGGGTCTGGATCGTCTTTCCATACTTGGGTATTTCATGCCGCGTTTTTAATACTTTAGTTTACACATCTACCTCCCTGCTGCATGGGAAGCTCCTTGGATGTGGAAACTGCTTCTGATTAGTGCCTGCTTCCTAACACACCCAGACCCATAAACCTGGGCTGAGGAGAACAGGCGGATCTCGCCCACACGATCCAGGGTGAGCTATCTGTCCTCTCTGCTCCATCTCCACTACCCAGGCACCAGGAGGGAGACTTGTGGCTTTCTAAGGAATATTTCTGACTTCTCGGATAAAAACTCTTAATAGAGCCACTAGTGCCACGATCTCCAGCTAATTAGCCTGACGTCAGCATATGAGGATGGAGTTCATGCTATGCTCATTGAAGGTTATTTGCTGATTTGTGGAGAAGATTAATTATAATAAAAAACAGAGCCTTTCCCAAACAGTGATACTTGCAGATTAAGTATGTAATGATTTGTTAAATGTGAAAATAACATCTAAAAATTTGATGCTTTAAAAAACCTGCAAGTCTGTACAGTTTCCATTAACAGTGATCTTCTCTGGGTGATATAATTATAGCTAATTTTGCTTGCTGTTTGTTGTCTATCCAGTTACACCACCCGAACCATCACTGCTGTTTATTGCTATCTTCTGTTTCTACCCCAAATGAAGGCACCCTCTCTATAGGTTTATCTCAAAGGATGGAACATGTTTTTTAAAAGAGGTTCCTTAAATTAAAGATCAGCTAGGATTGTGATGAAGAAAAAGCAGACAAAACAAGATAAATTAACTCTCAATTCATGAATTTTCACTACCTTGCATTCCCATAACAACTAAAAATCACAAAGAACAGACAAAATTTTGGCTACTATTAAATTACATAATAAGAAGAACCACTTTGGCTTTTAAAATAAATTATTTTAATTTTTAACGATTTCTCAAACTAGGAGATTTCTCTGTAGGCATTACCAATAATAAAAATGTTTTAAATTAGAAAAATGTAAAGTGATTAAAATCTTTGTGTATTTTGGTAATTCAAAATACATACCTGTAATCTTAGAATTGGGATACAGAGGTAGGTGGATATTTGTGAGTTCAAGTCTAACCTGGTCTACATAGGAAATTCTAGACTAGCTAGGGTTCCATAGTCAGACTCTGTCTCAAAAAAATCTTTGTATTGTATCCTAAAAGCACATATATGCATTATATTTGATATATGTATTACAAATTATTCTAATTTAAGTAGTTTTGTACCAATGTATACATATTTTTACATAAATACATGCTTTATGCAGAATTTTAAAAAGTTTTAGTTTATACATTTATCTCTTTGGCCATACTGGAAACTCGTTGGATCTGAACACTACCAAAACTTGTTTTAAAGATTCAGGGAGGAGTTTAAAATATGCAAATGTAGACCCTCAACATGTCCAGCAGAGTGATCCCCAATGTCAGAACACCGCTCTCCCCTGCTAAAAGTCTTCCAAGTACCCCCAGGTCAGAGCACAGGCTGAGTCCTCTGAAGATACCCTAGCCCTGCGGGGATCATCCCGTGTGACCTGTTCAGCAGTTGTCCAGTGATACCCCCAGGTCTCGACTTAGAAATCCTGCTCTCAGACACTTTTTATAGGGCGTTCACATAGACCTCAGATGATTCCCTCCCCGACTTCCAGTTCTTTTCACCTTAGCTGCCTATTTGTAAAATACAGACTTTCCTCCCCAGGATGGCTTTTCATGACCAATCTCCTCCCTGCTCCCCATAGCTCTACTGACCTTTGCTGTTTTCTGCCTCACTGTGTCCTGCCTTGTCTTCCAGCATTTTATTCAACTTACTTACTTTATTTTTTTGAGTCCCTTTTCCAGAATATGATATCTCTAAGGCAAAGGGTTTACTGTCCCTTTTGCTGGCTGCCACCTCCAGCTTGACCTAGTGGGGGTCTCTTGGGGTCAGTATAGAGAACCAACCGTCTGTGTTCCTGCAGAGCCTGGTCTCTCTGGGATTTTGGTTCTTGGTTCTCATTTTCCTGGTTCATGATGCTGTGGAGTAAGACACTCTCTAGGAAGCACAGTAGAATAAAGTTGTGGACAAAGCAGAAGTCACTACCACTGTAGCTTTGGCTGTTCTTACCTTTGTTTCCACTAACCATGAACATTTCTGACACATAACAAGGATCCCCATAGAACTGAGTTGGGGAGATTGGTTTTGTTTTCCAGAGACTCATCATGTCTATCTTTATCCAGAAAACAGGATATTTGCTGGGTGTTTGAGAATGAAGCGAACAGCACGAGTTTATAAAGACAACTTCTTTGCGTAAAGGAAAGGGACACTGGTCCAGTTCCTGCAGGGTGATTTATCATCACCGCTTTGCCCAAATGCGCCAGCCTGACTTCACAGTTGACATTTCCTGTGCACCTCTCTCTGCCACAGGTTAATTGGAAGTGGGATTTAGCCAGGGGCCTCTGAAACTCATTATCTGGCATCAGGGATGTGCTCTACCAGAGGTAAGGCTCCAATTATAACCGTGCTGCCTTCAGTGACGGACATCTGGAAGTCTTCCCTGACTGGGCCTCAGTTTCTCAATGTCTAAAACCACACGTGTGAAATTACGTCTGATGCTCCCCCTGGTCCTGAGAATGGTAGTCTACAGCCTGGAGATAACACAGGACAAGACTTTCTGCATTCTGGAAGCCTGTTTGGGAGCAACTCCAGAAGTCACACACCGTGTGTGAATAAAGATGCCAACTCCTCTCAGTCACAGTCTTCTTCCTGCTGCTGTCTTTGTCCCCTTGAAAGTTTTACTTAAAACGATAAAGGGGACACCTTTACCGAAAACTGGAAGTTTTCAGCCTCAGCCTCCATGGCCATGGTACAGAGAAAGCAAAAGAGAAATGGCCATTTCCATGCCATAGGAGAAACACTACGCTGTTGTGCTGACACAGCAATTTCGCAGATAGGGGATGCACATAGTAGGGACGGCCAGGTCTCCTGGAACACAGGGTGCATCGGAGGAAGCCTCCTCTCTAAATAAGAGCAAACACACACTTGTAGCTGACCTCAGAACATGAATGTCAGAGTCATCCTATTCTAAGCGGGTGCCTGCACAATGGGCCAAGTTTTGAAGGTAGGGTCATGGGGAAAGCCCAGAGAAGCCACTGCTACATTCTTCTTACTTTAGATATTGACTTTTCTTGGAGTGAGATAGATTAAAAAATCAAAACATAGCTGAAAGCAGCGGTTCCCAAAAGGTTTACATCCTGGAAACAACAGCAACAAACAAACAGCAGCTGCAGCAACAACAAAAGCCCAAAGCACATTAAGATTCCAGGACGGCTAAGAATCCATGAAGAAAATCTACTCCAACACCCATTCCTAGCATTATGTTGAAATGACACCCTACAAGGCATTCACTAAAGAGAGTGGAGAGTAAGACATATCATCAAACCTTTTTAAAGAGCAGTAAATTAACTACCGAGTGCTCAGCACACATGCCAAACATGTGCCTAGGTGCTTCATAGAAACATTATAGGCAAAGGCCTCAAGGCAGGGAGGTTAGGACTTGGCAGGAGAGACACCTAGGGGAACAGGATCAGTTATGGGACTGGTACTAAGCCTCACATGGAGCTGTCTGCAGACAGGCACTGTAGCGAAGGGCAAGGAAGATCGTCCTGGATCAGGATTCAGAGGGTGCCATGGATGCAGAGCTGCAGTTTCAAGGATACAGAGGGTTGACTGTCCTGAAGCTGACAAGGCTTAAGAAAAGAGAGTAGTACTTGGTCTGGCCAGAGGAAGCCATTTTTTAAAAAAGCCAGATCTTACGATATAGTCTTCCCAATTTGGGCGTTAATATTTTAGAAAGCTGTTGGTGATCTGGTGAGCAGGAGAGTCAGCATTGAGCCACAGTCCTGAGAATAATGGATCCACAATCCTTTTCTTTCCCCACTTCTGCGGTTCCTCTCTGTATCTGTGGCTCCTCAATATCTCCCCCTTTTGGGAGTAGATTTCAAAACTCTTAAGGTTATGAGCAAAAGAAACCTTCTGCTTAAGATGGAAAAGGGTTTGATTCCACAGGACTGGTCCCTTCAGTCTCCAGCAGGTCGTAGGTGAGGTAGACGACTTGGGGCAACAGCAGGATATCCAGGAGAAGTTTCAGTGAGGTCTAGCATTGATGACGTACCAGAAGCCAGAGGTCTTGAACCAGACCAACAACTCCTTGCATTGAACATTTGCAAATACAGCTGTTTGGGCAAAAGTGTATACTGTATGATATACCACAGTGCCCAAGGCCGCTATGACAAAAGAGTATATGATAGAGAGGTAGGAGAGATGGAGGAGTGACAGACATATTTTTCATTTTGGGGGGATTTTCTTTTGAGGGGAGCAACAAGGGTAGAGGGCAGACATGAAAGGACTGGGGTGCCTGAGGTGAAATTCCCAAATAATCACTAAAAAACTATGTTAAAAAAACTTGGAAAGGGGAGTTCTTGATGGAAGAACTCACAAGATTGGAGGGAAACAAGGAGCTGGATCTGAAAGCAATCTGCAAACGGTCTTCAGGAAATCCAGGCTGCAAGATCTGTTTGGCGATTCTCACAAGACTTATTCTCCAATTATTTTTGCCTATTTTGTGCTGTTTCATTCCCGTTTCCAGCAGAGACACAGAAACTCTTCCTTGGACCATGCTATTTGTATGAAAAGAGGCAGAAGTACTCCTCTCCCACCATTCAGCGGGAGTCAGAATGCTGCACTAGAGGAAATTCCCTGCTGACCAGAGGCCATTCCTAGCACGTTATCCTTAGAGCAGACTCTGGTTCTTCCTGATGGGGGCCCCTGGACTAACAGGACCAAGAGCTATGCCTACACTGGTCCAGGAGAGATGGCATTTTTTTCTTGAAGCACTCAATGCTTGTTGCTGAGAGAGTTCAGGAACTGCAGCAAGATGGTGTCAAATAGCCAAGGGGACATACAAATCTATTTGATGGGTGAAGTGGCCTTTGATTGTTTGGGACTGGGTTTCAGGCCAGTGACTTTCTTTTAAGGTTGTTGAGTTCAAACCTTCCAAATTGCATGGAGAACCCTGAGGGAAAATGGATGCTGGAAGATGACAAGATGACTTCAGGGAAGAGTTGAGTTCCCACCTGACCTGTGGATGGGTGGAGCAGAATCACGGCGTTTCGGGGTAGAATATATAAAATGGCATGTTATTTGTTCTTGCAAGCATAGTCCTGAACTTTATAAGGAACTGTGAAATATTCTAAGAATTCATGCCACCCACCTGGAGATTAAATGGTGAGGGAGAAAAAGAAACACAAATCTTTTGGCTCACTTAGGTGGTTACATGCCTTAGGCAATAGGTTCAGCCACACCTGGCCCACATTCTTTACATCTGGTGTGTACCAGGCCTTCTCTTCTCTTCTCTTCTCTTCTCTTCTCTTCTCTTCTCTTCTCTTCTCTTCTCTTCTCTTCTCTTCTCTTCTCTTCTCTTCTCTTCTCTTCTCTTCTCTCCTCTCCTCTCCTCTCCTCTCCTCTCCTCTCCTCTCCTCTCCTCTCCTCTCCTCTCCTCTCCTCTCCTCTCCTCTCCTCTCCTCTCCTCTCCTCTCTTCTATTTTCTCTTCTCTTTTTCCCTTCTCCACTTCTTTTGTTACGTTTTTCGAGACAGGATTTCTCTGTGTAGCTTTGGCTATCCCAGAACTTACTCTGCAGACCAGGCTGGCATAGAACTCACAGAGATCCACCTGCCTCTGCCTCTCGAGTGCTGAGAGACAGGTGTGCGCCACCCCTGCCCAGCTTAGGTCATGTTTCATAACTTGTTTCTGACTTTCTAAGGTTTAGATCTCCTGCTCATGTTCCTTTCTGGGGTTTGCTTTGCCAGTGGCCCCTGATCTTGTATTATTCTCACCAAGTCTGGCACATTTTTCCATCAGTTACTACTTTCAGCTATCTTGATTAGTACCCCAATAAAGGGTTGTGTGGGGCCCCAATAGCTTAAGTAACAAACGTCTGAACCAGGTGTAATCTCCGCAGAGGACCCAGGCCATAGCTAACAAAGCTTAGACTACGTAAATATGAATTCAGCCAAGGCAGGTCAGTGGGGGAGTCAACCTCTGACAGCTTGTATGTCTTCTATTGTTTATGCATAAACACTCTGCAGTCCCCAATAGTTTCTCCCTGCCTTTTCCATTTCATTAGGTGGCCAGGCAATATTTTCAGTATGTCATTGAAAGAGGTTGCTTTCAGTGATGGGTGAAATGATTTCTAAAAATAACTTACAAATCAATTTGTTCAGCTTATAGAAATCTTGATAAAGAAAGGTGCTATTAAATGTGGGAAATAAAAAAAGCCTTTCTTCAGTCTGGAGCACATTACTAATAATCCGTACAAAAGCCCTTGGTTCAGTTTGGGACTGAGCAAGCCTGGCTTCACAGATTACTGACAGTGTGGCACAATCAGAAAAAAATCTTTGGAATCTCAGATTCTTTGGTTGCAAAATGAGGGAATGGTGTCTCTCTCACTGTATCGTGGCAAAAGAAGAAATGAGAAACGCATGGAAGGGCTGCCAGCAGACTGCTTGGTGTCTGTTGGTAGACTCACTGGACCTTCGTGAATATGCATTTGAAGGCAATACTTGAAAATAACTTCAAAGTTCTAGTTATAATAGCATGCACCTGTTATTCCAGCCCTCGGGGTTGAAGCAGGAAGACTCCAAAGTGGAGGCCGCCTCGGCTACATAGCAGAGCCTTGACTCGGCCCCAAGAAGTGATTCTAAGCAGTGGGTGGGTGCTGTGAAGGGCCTCCGAGGACTTCCGCAACTGTATTTCAGTTAAGCTGACTAGAAAACACATCTTACAATGAGCTTTGTTTTCATTCTCACTTCAAGGATACAGATCAGGATGTGCTCTTGGAGAAAAGCCTCCCTCTAGTAAAATACAGCAGAGGTGCATCTACAGATCATTTTTTTTACGATATCAGTATTTTGGCTTTCTCCCCCCTTTGTTTCTCTCTTTCTCTCCCTCCTCCCCTCTCTCTTTGTCTTTCTCTAAGCCAGAGGAATACATCCCACTCAGAGTTTTATGAACATTCATCAAAACTAAAATTTGTTAACAAGAGGTACTCAATTAAGAGAAAAAGAACTAACATACTAAGTACTGTGCAAATATCAGCTATTTTCTTAATTGCTCACAAAGAAAAATCATTGTGATCTCTTTATAAAGTAGTTGGCCAGTAAAGCCTAAACCTTAGTTTAACAGAATTAGGCAAGTCAAGCAGACCAAGTCACAAGGGGATCAGGAATAACCGACACACAGAGAATGGGGTAAACATTATTGCCTTGAGTTTTTGTGAGGGTGTTTATGCAGAAAAAGATATCTGTAAAAGTGGGGACACTAATAATAAGTCCTAGGGTATTTATGAGAATGAAATGGAGTAACATCTGTGAGGGTGCTGGCCTCTATGTGACTAGACTTGTGGACCTGTGTAAGAATGGGAGCTTTATCTGGCTCATCGTAGCTATGCAGTGGGTACTGATCAGTGTACTTTGTTGTTGCTTGCTAACTACTACAGAAGGTGTTTATTTCTTCTCTGGCTGTTGATGGCTCTGCCTAAAGCCAAGGACAAAGAACTCAACAGATGGAAACATTGGCTTTATGTAGTCAAACGCTTACCCTTTAAATATCTGCCGGATGAAGAAGAGGTGTAAAAACACAGCGTTCTCCGCAGTCAAGTACATTTAGAGGGCAAAAATAAGAACAGGACATCGAGAAGGCAGGCAGGAGTCAAAGTCATCTTTCTGTCCCTCCCGAAAGGTCAGTTCTGGTTTGTACTTTCCTCTCAGACACAGAGAAGAGCACTGGGAAAGGGGACTGGCTTCTCAGAGAGGTGCTTTCCAAGCTGCTCTTCTTCTTCTTAAAGCAACGTTCCCTCTTCCTCCTCTCCCTATCTCTCTAGTGGTACTTTTCATTAACTAGAATTAAATTAAGTTTGAATTATTTTTTCACTTAAGGTAAATATCTAAAAATATAGCTTTGTTGGTGGTTTAAAAAATGGTCAGTGGCAATCTTTTTTAAAAGATGTATAAGTATTAAGCCATTTTCAAATCTGGAATTTTCAAAATCTTGACAATATGAAAAAGTAAACTTGTTCAATTATGACATAACTGTATTTTCCACTTAAAAATGGGTAATCTGGTTGCTCTAAACAAATAAATAAAATTCAAAAAGAAAACCCACAAAAATCCTGGTAGGGCTGGAGAGATAGCCCAGTGGTTAAGAGCACTGGCTGCTCTTTCAGAGGTCCTGGGTTTGATTTCCAGCACCGCATGGCAGTTCACAACCCTTTGTAACTCCAGGCCCAAGAGATCCAATGCCTTTTTCTGGTACTCTATGGGCACCAGGAACACACACAGTGTACAGATGTATATGCAGGTAAAACACACATGCATAAAAATTAGCAAAATTAATAAAAAATAAAAATTACGGGAGTGGAGAAAAATGTATAGCTCAATAAAAACAATAAAAAATTAAAAATTCCTGGACCATTTTAATGTTCATTCTAAATAAACATATTTTTAAAACACTGGAAAGTAACACAATCTGCACACCAAAATACTAGATGAAACATTAAATATCAGCTTAAAGGTATTTATTCCTATCCTGTGTTGCTTTAGCAATTGCCTTAGCCACTTCCCAGTCAGTTCAAACACAACAGCAGAAGATGTTCTGTGTGCTGACAGGCCTACACCGAAGTTTTGCAGATCACACTGAGAACAGCACATGCTCTACTCTATGGAGGATTTATTTTCACTTTAATATCTGCTCTGCTTGTTTGGGGGAAATTCATTTTCTAATACTTGTTCTTTAAAGGACTGACAGTTAGTCCTACTGAGGAAGAGAAAACTTCAGTAAACTTACACGAGAAAGTGTTCCTGAAGGTGAAGGCTGACCAGCGTCAAGAGTTTTGGGCAGATGAATGTGCCCTTCACAGAGCAAAGCTTGAGTTATTTATATTGAGAAAGGGATTTGAAGCTGAACATTAATTATTTTTTGATTTTTTTCCCCATTCTTTATTGACTGTATGTATGCATATGGCACACGATTTGTGGAGTCTGGTCTCTCATTTCCCAGTGTGGGTTCTGGGGATCTAATTCATATTAGCAGGCTTGGCAGCATGAGCCTTTAGCTGCTGGGCCACCTTACCAGCCTAGCATGTATCTAAATGCCAGTTTCAGGCACGTATGATGAAAGAACTCACACATGTGTATGTCACGCCAGCGTTGGTCAGACACAGGGATCTACAAACCCGTACTTCCCGCTCCATGCAGTTGGTGAAGACAGCCTATGTGGACAGGAAGCTGAGGGAGGGTAATGGTGGCTGTGGGGTCATGGATGCCAGAAACAGTTCACGAAAGTGTGGAGTGCTGCATAAGAATAGAGGGGGTTAGGAGAAAGCCCCACCTGGTCCTCCTCAAGCTGACTGTCCTCCAGCCAGGGGAAGACGTAGGAGCTTGTCCGAAGAAATCAAGTGAAACCAGAGAAAAGTTCTCTAAGAGCTTCAGTGTGGGGAAAGTTAAGTGGTCATCCCTTCCTGTAAGAGTGGCCATTCCTAAGCGCGAGTCGGGGAGTTGCGTAAGAGTCCATTTAGGAGAGTTTTTAATTGCCACGACTGGAGGGGTGCTGTTGAATCCAATGGACAGAGGCTCAGAGAAGTTGCTGGATTCTTCAGAGCACACAGTCTAGCTCTCACAACAGAATCACACCACCTTGGAGGCCAACCTACAGCAAAACCTACAGCTAACTTTTTCATACCACTGGTATGCATATATCCCTTCAAAATGGTCAACTATAGACAGCTAGCCTTTCAACAGATGTTTAAATTAAGCCCTCGTAATACAAGTCAGAGTAAAAAAAATCAGAGAAATAAGTACCAATCTAACAATGAAACAACTGAATTTAAAAAATAAGAGGCCCTAGAGATAATGAAAAAACATACAAAGGAAAATTATGAAAGGTACAGTCAATCTAAAACACCCAGCAAACGAGAAGCGGAACAAAGATGTGCCCCAGACATTCTCCTTTAAGGGACTTATCTCAGAGAAGCTCTCCTCTGTCACGGCACACATGCACAGATTACTCTAAGCAGCATTACTGAGTAGTACGAATACCTAAAATCAATGTAATGGTTTACTAAATAAAGAAGGAATAGATTAACTGTAGTCTAGTCACATAATAAATACCACCAGTCACTTAAAGTGAATGGTATAGAAGTTCTTAAATGTAGAGAAGCTTCAGAAATATGATAATGGGAATGTATTGAAATGTCACACTGTACCCTATCAATATGGACAATTATGTGCCAATTAAAAACCGCAGAATTTCACACTCAGGAAGACATCATCTATTTAAAGAGCGGGTAAGCTTTATATTGTTGAAGGAGTCACTCCTTATCTCTTATACCAGAGCCTGCTGGCTCTATCAGACTCAGGAGGAAAGCTCCCCTGGGAGGCAGAGAAGGCAATGTGACTTCAACTTGTCAGATTTTATTTCTTTTCATGCATTTTGTGCTTCCTAGTTAGTGCTTGCTATATATTTTTAATATTTTAGTATGCCTTCAATTACATTAAATAACATCTTCAGAAAGACAAAACAGAATATTGTACCCAATAAATGCTGTGATCTGGTTAAAGAAGCAGGAATATAACTAAAAAGAATGTAATAGTTATAAAAAAGCAAACCCACCATGTGTAGTACTTATTAAATACCTTAAAATATAGCACATTGGGCAGGAGAGAATGCACAGCAGTTTAGAGCACTGGCTACTCTTCCAGAGGACCTGGATTTGATTCCCAGTACCCACAGGGGGCTCACAACCATCTGTACTTCCATAACCAGGGCATCTGATGCCCTCTTCTGGCCTCCATGGGCACTGCATAGATATACTTGCAGGCAAAACATCCATACACCACAAGTAAAAATAAAGAAAAAGTAATGTGTGTGTGTAAAATGAAAAATTAAAAAAAACATAATTCATACATTTTCCTTTGAAATGTCTAATGCGGGGAAGGTGGAGGGAGTGGAAGGAGGGGAAGGAGTGGGAACTGGGATTGGTATATAAAATGAGGAAAGAATTTCTGTTAAAAATGAAGGAATGAATTAATTAAAAAAGAATAGATATAGGACAGAGACTACAGAGGAAATCACACGAAGGTTCCTGGAAAGTGTCTGCCTCATTCCGACTTAGCAATCATAACGCAGTCAGAGCAGCTCTGCTCTGAAGCCTTAGGCCAAACACCACAATTCTATTTTTAAAAATATTTTTATTTCATGTACCTACCTATTTATTTTGTGTGTATGCAAGCGGGCCTGTGCATGCTAAACTACATGTGGAGGTCAGAGGACAACTTGCAGGAGCTCACTCTTTCCTTCCACTGAGGGGATCCTAGGGATTTAGCTCAGATTGTCCAGCTTGGGTAAAAGCATCTGTACCCACTGAGCCATCTCGCTGGTCACATGATGTCATGCTTTTGATAAACTCCATCCCCATTTGGTACTATCTGTCTTTCCATCGATTCACACTGATGATCCAAGAGCATTGTTTATATTTCTTTCATCTCATGCAAAGACATCTAACCTAATGTATTGTAGCCAGTGTTCTTGTCTCTCTAGAAGACTGTAAGGACAGGTCTGACTCACTCATCCTGGAATTCACTGGGTACATGGACAGTGCTTGGGAATATACAGGAGATTGTGTCATGAAGATATAGGCTAGTGAACCAAACAGAAAGCGAAAAATTACCATGAATTTTCAACTGGTTTGTGTGATTATCCAAATAGGCTAGGAGAGTAGGAGACTTAGTTAATATAAACAAAGATATGAGTATACTATATGAACCCTAAGTAATGAATTTTCAAGTTTTCTTCCACTCAGCACCTGCACCCCAGACACTCACCCATGTGCAAGGAAATCACTTCTCTTGCCAAAGTCTGAAGTGTCAGGGTTCTGCCTCTGTGTCAAATACACCTATGATCGCTTGGTTTCTCTAGGCCATATGGCGTCTAGGATAATTTGCATATGAGTGGCCGTGGTTAGGCAGCTCTGTTTGACCTGAGAAATTCCGTGTCACGAGGCAGTTGCCATTACTCATGTAAGCTCAACATGAGGGTAATTCCACGCTGGCTTTATAAGCAATATGGGGAGTAACTCGTCTAAGAGAAAAATACTTATTCTGGAAGTTATATTTCATTTGGATATGGAGGTTTTTTTTTTTGTTTGTTTTACTTGAATAGAACATATCCCTTTATCACAAACAGGTAAATGACTTACTAATGACTCCTTTATCATCTTTGTATAGTTAATATCCAGAACAAGTGAAAAAGAAAAAAAGTCAGGCAAATTCTGAATTTCTGCATCATAGTAACAAAATAAATCACCCGCAAAATTTTGATAAAAGATTAGCATTGTTGGGGAAAATTGTCTAATTTAATTTCAAATACAAGGTTAAGACTAATCTCAGTGGCATCATTTTCTTTTCTATAACTAAGCATATGAAACAATTTGGCCCCATGCTTTGGAGAGTCGCACAGTTGCACGCCAGGAGGTATGATATGCCCACTCACGTCCTTACACTAAGAGCTGAGGTGAATTATCCATTGCTCTAGAAGATGAACATTAGTTTTGCGGCAGTTAGCAGTTATGGAATTTTCTACTAATGAGGGAAGTCAAAACTAAGATGCTTTTCCATGCTTTGGAGGAACTAAGCCTGGAGACAAGCGGCTGCATTCATGTTTTAGAAATTGTACCAACTTCTGTAATCATCTAAGAAATCCCTTTTCCTCTGGCAGGACAGAACTCAGTCGGGATTAGAGAAAATAATAAAATTCGTCACTTAGGATTTAAGTGATAACAACACAGTTGAGAGCTGGGTGGTAAGTAAACATTTTAATCTTACATCAGTTTACCTAAAATTATCATTTTATTCACTTGGTTGGGAATGCTGTATTATTATACCAAGTAGTGAAATCTTTAAAAAAATGCATGTTACTAGTTGAAATATGCACACTTTCTCATTATTTCAGTCAAAAGGGCCCCAAATCGACACAGTCTGGAGTCCCTGTTCTCCAGAGGTTTCAAGTCCTCATTCAAAGAAATTAGTTCTGGGAATAGAAATAATTTCACATATTTAAAAAAAAAATAGGGTTGCAAATTTCATCAGGAAAAAGTTGATTTCTAGCATGTGTACCTCTATGGCATGCATCCTCTCAGAGTGAAGCGTTATACTTCTGAAATCTATAAATAAATATTGAGAACATGACCAGTAATAAAACAAAACAAAATTAACCAAAAATGTTTTTTTTAATTAAAATGCTTATTGCATTTTCCACTCTAGTTACTGAAATGCATTCTGTTTAAATAATTGAAGCTTTTTCTCATAAGTGCTTACAAGGCAAAAATGCTAACATAGATGTTTACAAAAATTAAATGGAAACTGAGATCCCTGGATGAGTTCTGTGAATGCCTCCAACCCCTACCTCCTCCCTGCTGGTGATGCCTCCAGCTCTACCTCCTCCCTGCTGGTGATGCCTCCGACTCCTACCCCCTCCCCTCACTTCCTGTACTGCTAGGGCCCACGAGACACCAGAGAAGAAAAGGAAAAGTTCTGTACCTATAGCACAAAAGCCCGAGAGGAGGGCATGGATGAAAATCCATGAGACCTGGGCGTCTACAGGAAGGAAAACAATTGCTGCCCAGGTGATGGGCACATACAAGGTGAATGCGCATGGAACTTGTCCCATTTCACGGCATCAAAGTTTCTCTTCACATCTCAGTGAAGATCCTGAGGTCAGAGAGGAGGCCGAACTTGTTGAAGTCACAGAGGAGTCTAGAAGACCTGATGAGGAACACGCCAATTATCACACTCTCTTCAAGAAATATGTTGGGTACCTGCCAGATATCTGGCTTAGAGCCAAGAAGGGCACAAGAATGGAGACTCAGACCCAGTTTGTGCCAGGAGGTATTTGCGCTCTGGCATTGGTGGTGGCTGGGGTGGTGAGCATTGGGAATTAATGTAGCATTTGATCATCTTAGTACCTACCAACTGTGATGTCTCGGAGGACTGCGGCATTACAGAAACGAGACTGGCACTGTGTGGAGACCTGAACACATGGTAAAGCACATAAGGAGAAACAAATTCAGCTAACTTCTAAGTCTGGAAAACGTGCATTTGAAAGAGAATTTGTATTCACCTATCAATCTTGCAAAGCTTTTAAATCAACAACATTCAAAACGGAGACACTGGCCTCGTCAACTGCTGTTGGCGATCTAAGCTATGTGTTTAGATGTAAACTACAGTATCCCATAACAATGGCTTTAATGGGGAAAAACTGTGGTCACAGTGAGCAAACACTGCCACGAACTAAGGCTTTGTTCACAAAGTATTAGGTACATGAAGCAGTCTGCTAAAACACACCTGCAAGGGAACCCTCACTCCAGCTAATATTATAAAACCACCATATACGTAGCACGATGCCTACTTTTCTAAAAATGTAATGTGCGCATGAGCGTGTGTGACAAGCACCAGAAGGTAAATGTAGTGAATGACTGCCTGTGATTATCTGTAGATAAACTCGATCTACTTGATCTTCACTGTTTCAGTTTCTAGCATTACCAATATCTCTTTCTCTGTGTGTGCACGTGTGCGTGTGTGTGCACGTGTGCGTGTGCGTGTGTGAGGTCAGAGGACAACTTCTGGTGTCAATCTTCATGTGCTTTTCAGTTTTTTTGGTTGTTTGTTTGAGATAGGGTCTGCCCTTAGCTTGGAACTTTGCCAAGTAGGCCAGCTATTAGCTGGCAAGCTTCCAGGGATCTGCTTTTTCTGCTTTCTCCCTCACTGTCCTGGTGTTATGGGCGTGGGCTTTTTACATGGGTTCTGTGATCTGAGCGCAGATCCTCTGGCTTGCAAGGCAGGAGCTTTACTGACTGAGTCATCTCCTCCATCTCGGTCTCCACATTTCTTTTCTACACAGAGACTCCTTTCATCTTATAATTATGCTAATGAACTCTTTCTGACCGGGATGATGCTCTGGAATGAATTGCTGTCTATCCACGGTCTATCTACTGGATTCAGGCCACGAAGTGACTCAGCCCTTCTGTTGTGAACACAATGGACAAGAAAGGTCATGAGACCTGAGCCCATAGCCAGGACTTGCTGTTTACCGGCTTAGCCTTTGTAACTATATCTCCCAAATGTGGACACTGATAGCTCCTCACAGATGAAATAAAAATAGCCTAAGAAAAACGGTCAAACACTAAATCATTCACTTCTTAGTTTTATGCAGTCAGACAAGCTACATTGCCTGGGAAGCTCTACTTATAACCATTGGGGTGACAGCAATGTTTTCTGTTGGGTTTCATGTGCTACTGTGTTTCTGCTTAACTGACAGCCATGCAGTGTTGGGAAACACCAGTGTCCTTCCTTTCCCAGGCGCTGCCTCTCACGGCCCCACCTTACTCTGAATCAAGGAGGAAAGTGTTCCAGTTTCAGCACCACCTGTGGTAATTTTGAAGCATATTTATTTCGATTTTTAAGAATGCACAGACTCTCTTTTTAATCTCTCTACCCTTTTGTGGTCTAGACAAATAGCAAGTAGAGTGGTCACAGTTTGAGAAAATCAATGTTAAGGGCGCAGTCAACTTTCAAGGGGTCATTTGAGTCTGAAGCCTTTACCACAAAGGTTCTGACATAGAAACACTGACCATTAGGGTGGGCTGAGGATGAAGGGTATGCATGCTTGCTAAGATGTGTGGATCGCTTAACTGTAAGTTCCCAAGAGGCCAGGCTTCTCCGAGCATATTCGTGCCATAGTCAGGTTTGGGTTCCTTAGTGCCGATTGACGGCCACGTGTCTTAAATGTTTCTTTCATTAACCTTCTCCTTTTTCATATTGATTTTCTCACTTGCCCACGGTGCTGCTGCTGCTATTCTCAGAATGCAGACAGAAGAGATCAACAGTTCAGGCTTCTCGAGTTTTGTACACTAAACTCGGAACTTCGCACACAAACAGACAGCCAAGCATGCTGACTTCCCCCTTTGCACAACCAAACGTAGAAACTTAAGGAGCAAAACTGAACTGTCAGGGGGTCTGGGCCCAACCTTCCTCAGCTGACACTGGGGCTTCCTTCTGTAAGGGTCTGGCTCACAGGAGCACGGGAAAGTTCTGAGAAGGTAAGCTTGACAGGCGCTGGTGAACTGACTGGGATGCGTGGTCTACAAGACATCCATTGGGAAGACAGAGTTGAGAGGAAGAGGCCGATGAGAAGGGCACATTGCAGCAGCACACTCAGCTGGCAGCTGGTCCACTTCCTGAGTTCCCCAGTGTGTTCTGACTTGTAACTGCCAGTGAAGTGGTAAGGACTTAACTTTGCACACCCAGCAGCCCTCAGTCAATGACTTACGTGAGTCAATGCCCAAATGCTTGCCTTTGAAGCAAAGAGCTCTGGCAATATTTCCTATTGTTGCTCTAAAAATAGGACCAAAACCCCTCAATGGTGAAAGAAATATAACTGTATTATCTGAGAGCTTTGGAGATCATACATTTGAAGTATGAATAATTTATTCCTCTGCCTTCCTGGTGTCATCTGGATGCTGTTTGTATCCCTTGGATTTGGTTTTTTTTTTTTTTTTTTGAAACAAGATATCATGCAGCCCAGGGTAGCCTTGAACTCTCTCTGCAGTCAAGGCTGCTATGGAACTATGGATCTACCTGCCTCCACCACCCAAATTTGGGGGTATACATCACCATCCCTGATTTTTGGCTCTTTCTTGGGCCCTGCCTTAATCTTCAAAAGTAGCAGAGTAAGATCTTCAACATTCTTTGCAACTCTGACCTGATGTCTCTCTCCTAAAAGGTCCTTCAGGTTTCTTTGGGTCTACTTGGATAATTCAAGACAATCTTTTTTCCCAAGATCCTTAATCACATATGTGGAGTCCGTCATAAAAGGCAACATATTCCCACATTGTGGGATTGGAACATGGACAGGGACCATCACCTTTATCTGGGGAATATATGCCATTTCCTAGAATTTCCTCCCAGGGAATAAGGTCTCATCACCTGCAGTGGCAATGGCTCTACAATGTACCTCAGTGGCTTGCTTCCTCACCCTTCCTGGTTTCTCCACTTTCCTGTCAGTGTTTTCTAGATCTCTTGAGTAAGCCACTGATACTGGAAGCCTTGTCTTGGGGTCTTCCTCTGGAGAGGCCTGAGTAAGAGCATGATGGGAGAAAGTCCATGGTTGCTATGGAGATGACTCAAGAAAGGTGGCCTGGACCATGATGGTAGAAGAAAGCAGTGGGAAGCCAGATAGCAATTGGACAAGATAATACCAAGTTCCACATTAGTGGTTCAAACATTAGGTTAGCAAGGTAGAAATGGTAGTTAGACGTGCAGAGTGCCTCCTTTAAGGCAAAATGCTGAGACATGCTGGAAAACACTGGCTAATAAAGTAAACAAAAGATCCAGAGGGCATTGTTTCTGCTCACAAGAAGAAAGGATGGGAAACCTCCAAGTCTCCTGAAGACGAGCTGTCCACACTTTGGCCCACTTGACCAGATGCCTACTCTGCATCCTTTGCAGAGAAAGGCTCATTCCTTTCTACGCTCTTCAGACAGACAACACCGGACACCATTCCAATCCCAGTTAATTCAATTCATTCTCCCAAACTAATGTAATTTATGCAATGTAATCCCACTTTTGTACAACTCAAATCTGGAACCCTTGAGTCAAGTCATCTAATAGCCTCAGATAAGCAAGGAAAGAAAAATGTTCCAGAAACCCATGCTGGACAGAAATGAATGGCAAATTATCTAGTTAATAGAGTAAACATATTTTATTTTTTATTCTACCTATAAATATCCATATGGCATTAGAATAATTCTATAATCTCTTTGTTACCTCATTTCTTTCTTCCTTTTATTTATTTGATAGTTTCTTATACATATAATGTAGTTTGATCCTCTTTGCCCCTCTTACCTTTTCTTATCCCACACTCACTTCCATTGAACTCATTCTTCTTTCCAACATTTTATTTTATTTCTTTATAAAACTCCTCCTTCTTTAATTGATTTTATAAGGTTAAAATAAAAACTCTACGTGAATTTGCCTTGAATTCTATTATTATGATAGTGATCATGGTGACTCATAGCCTAGTAAGCTTGTTAATGAATAAAGGCTTGACTCAAACTCTTCCTAGACAAGGTTTAGTGTTCTTTAAAACTTGGTTGTTCTAGTTAATGAGAAAAACTATCTTACTGCCAAATAATCCATTCATTTTCTTCCAATTGGAACCAGTGTGTATTGAGCTATCTACCCTGGTTACTCATCCTTTTGGTCTATTTTCCATAGAGGTACATTTTAGTTAGACTCTATTATGCCTAAGGCTTGCTAGGCAGGAAACATCAGAACTGATCAGCTCGTAGTTGATATCGTCATAACTAAGATAACAACTGATCCCCGCAAGTTGCTTTACCTATAGGTAAACATCAGTCATTTTTAGTATGACGGGGTTCCTATACTTTTATAATGTAAATGCTTGATTAATTTAAAAAGACTTTTGCTGTAAGATGAATATTTTTGCCTAAATAAGCTTATTTAAAATATAAACTTTGGGGCTGGGAAGATGGCCAGGTGTTTTACAGCATTTACTGTAGCTCTGCCAGAGGACCAGAGCTTTGATGCCACCCATCCGCCCACATCAGGAGGTTTGCGAACCTTTGTAACTCCAGACCCAAGGGATTTTATGGCTCTTCTGGTATCCACTGACACCTGTGCAAGTATGTGTGTGTGCACGTGTGCGCACCCACATACACGCACATACCCGCCCCAACACACATACAAAATAAAATAAACCTTTAAAAAAGTAAACTTTATATTACTACTATAACTTCTTGCCATAAGTAGGAAGCAAATAAATTCACCGATTTAGTAATGCCACAAAATAGACATATATTTAACCTCATATTGTGTGAGTGTGGATCTAGGAGGAATTAGGGAAAGAAGTGGGGAATGAATATAATTAGAACACATTGTATGAAGCTGCCAATGATTAAAATACTATATTAAAAGCATGATATTGTGAAACATACACATTTCAACGATCTATTTTGATATAGATATTAATTTTTAGAGTGTAAACAAATGAAGAGAGTCTAGAGCATCTCTTCACCGACTGATGTCTATGGAGAGGGATGAGACTCGCATGTATTAGTCAGAATCTGGAGACAAGCTACAGTATGAGATGTTCTAGCAAAGCGTTTAGGTGAAGGGACATGTTAAAATAGACTGTAATCACAACTTGCATGAAAACTAATCGACAGGTAACATACGCCTTGAAGATATTGTTCATACTTTATAGATGACCAGACCAGGGCCCCCGGAACTCACATGAGTTGCTCTGTGGTTGTAAAGTGGTGAACCTTATAATGGGGACTCAAACTATAAGCTCGTCCCCTGCACCCCTGCTCGTCCCTTGCCTGGAGGGAGGGGCATGCCGAGGGACCTGAGTCAAACACTAAAGATCCCCGTCAATCTCTTATAATCAGGTCAAGAGGTGAGAAGCACCGGGTGACGGTCCAAATGCATCAAGAGAAAGTAGGTAAGTGTGCTTTGAGGTAATTGACTCGGAGAACAGTGGCGAGGGCTGCAGGCTGGGTTGTTAGGAAGGACTTTGTGGGTATGGAAGTGAGATTACAACTTCATGAAGAAGGTAGACAGACAGAATCAGATGACCTGGAGAAAAGACAGAGGAGAAAGTATTCCAAATAACATCATGATGACATTCAACAAAACAGTTAAAGACGCTTCTGGCCATGGGTCAAGGCAGACTGGGGAAGATGCAAAACCGTTAGAAAGTGCAAAGGCCACATTGACAGTCTTATGGCCTTCTCAGTGGAATTAGATACTCCTCTAGCCTCTTTAAAAATGAAGTATTTCCTTTAAACATGTATAGCATTCAGCTTACAGTGTTTGTACTTGAGGAGAACGCTGAGGGTGTGCGTTCTTATTTATAAGAAAGTCTTTCGTCTTTACCTGGAAGTCATAAATCACTTGGACGTCTGGCAGTTTAACTATGTTGACACTGACATTCTGGGCAGTGTTCATAAAACATGTCAGCCTCTACTGCTGAAATATGGTCCTTGGGCCACCCCTCGCTTTTACCTGGAGCTTGTTAAAATGCAGTTTCCAGGGAGGAAGTCTGGGGGGCCATGAGACACTGCCTCTCCGCAGTTCTGTTCTCTAGTGGCCCAGAGCATTGAAGCCAGAGTAGGGGACTGAGGCACAGAAAGACATCAGCAGTGGTGAGAAAGAGGCTGCATTCACATAGAGATTCAGATCACAAGACAGACAGACGAGAATATATGCCCAAATAATGGTGGAATATAAGAAATGATTTAGACTTTTTTTCTTTTTTAATGATTTGTATTTTCTATTACTAACTTGCCTTAAAAATAAAAGTGGGTCTAGAGAGACAGCTTGGTGGTTAAGAACTCTTGCAATGGACCCAGGTTCAGTTTCTAGCACCCATCCATATAGCAGCTAGCAAGTATCAGAAAAATCCAAGTTCTCTTTCGGCCTTCAGTTACCGCATGCCATGAGTGTGTGTGTGTGTGTGTGTGTGTGTGTGTGTGTGTGTACAAAACAAGAATAAATAAATCTTTTAAAAATAAATGTAATAAAGCTACTATATTTTAATTTTTTTTTCTGGTTTCAGAACTTCACTGAAATATTTCTGGAAAAAAATAAACATGAGCCAGCAAGCCACTGGGAAACAAGAAACCAAGAAATTGTTAGAACAAGACAAAGACAAGACCTAAGTGAGAAGTAAGTCAGTGTGACTTTCATGACGTTAAAGTCCTTGTGAGAAGTGTGTGTGTGTGTGTGTGTGTGTGTGTGTATGTGTGTGTATGAGAGAGAGAGACAGAGACACACAGAGAGAGAGACAGAGACACACAGAGAGAGACAGAGACAGAGAGACAGACACACACACACACACAGAGAGAGAGAGAGAGAGAGAGAAATCTGTGCGTGTGTATCTGATAGTCCATCTTTTCCTTTCAGCAAGGCCACAAAGACAGAAGCACAGACATTTTCAAGACTGCCAGCTGAGAAAATCTTTTATGATGAACCAGATCTGTTTCTGAACTATTCTTTTCAGCGGCTTTATTTTAAGCTCTGGCTGGGGCCGTCTCAGTGGTA
Organism: Arvicola amphibius; assembly: GCF_903992535.2. NCBI lineage: Eukaryota > Metazoa > Chordata > Mammalia > Rodentia > Cricetidae > Arvicola > Arvicola amphibius. Next base: position 59,031,768 of record NC_052052.2, on the reverse strand, counting down.
TCACTCAGGTTGAAAGAGGCCCCAGCTGCTTTTGAAACAACTCTTTATCCGTGTGCTCACTTGGAAAATTTACCTCACTTGCTCATTTCTTGCAGTTCCCCCTCACTTTGGTGACTCCCCATCTTAGCCTACACTAACAGGAAAGTGATCCAACGTTTCCTAGCTGTTGGGGTGTTTAGGCAATGGAGGCAAAGAGCTTACACTCCTTCAAATGTGGGCAGTGATGCGTACTTTAAAAGAGTATTAAGTGGAATGATTTACATGGAGCATAAAGGAGATTTAAAAGTTGACTGATCCAATCATTACTTTACTCCAACAACTTTGTTACCATGTATTCAGACAGAGGACATACATGATGTCAACCATAGTCCCTTCTGTGGGATATTTTGAAGTACCCTGGAGGGTACAGATGCTACCATGATGAGAAGGTCAGGCCTTATGAAGGTGACTGTGGTGATATATTTTCATGAACCTATCTCTTGAATCCCAAAATACTGAATTTTTTGCTGGACTTTGCAGCCAAGTTAATAAAATGCTTTGAGGTCACTTAATGTGCTTAACCTGCTGCCTTCCTGCATACTCGGCCCATTTAAGTTTAGTCAGCCTATAAGAGAACAACGTGACCAGCTTTACTAGGGCTTGAATTTCCCATGCAACCAGCTTTTATAACCCAAGCTAAATGTTAAATGCACAGCCTTAATCTTAAGATATGTGTGTGTGTGTAGTTTTCAAGGCCTGACTCAGAATAATGCATGTTGTAATCATTTGCCGAAAACAGTCAGCCTGCTGAAAGCAACCTTGAGATAGCATATATTCGCCATAAATGTTGGATGCAACATGTGCATATAGGCTGGTAGCACCTGCTTGCAGTTTATTTTTAAAAAATATTTATTTATTATGTGTACAATATTCTGTCTGTGTATATGCCTGCAGGCCAGAAGAGGGCACCAGACCCCATTATAGATGGTTGTGAGCCACCATGTGGTTGCTGGGAATTGAACTCAGGACCTTTGGTAGAGCAGGCAATGCTCTCAACCTCTGAGCCACCTCTCCAGTCCCCTGCTTGCAGTTTTGAGTGCTGGGTCAGCTGGGAACACTCAGTTTTCCTTGCAAAACTCTGTTAAAGGTTTCTACAAAGAGTCCCCTCATTCTGAAGGGGAGGGCACAGAGAGCCACTCCTAACCAAGAAGCTATTTGCAATTGATAGCGGCTGGGAGAGGAAAAGTCAGTTTTCTCCAAGGAGTGATTGACACAGTGAAGAGCAGGCTTCATACTCAAGATGGTCAAAATGCCTCCATGGTTTTTTATTCGTTTTGGTTTTGGTCTGCTTTTCTTTTCTTGGTTTGGTAGAGTTTTTTTTGTTGTTGTTGTTTCTGTTTTTTGTTTGTTTGTTATTTTGAGAGAGATAGAAAGATCATGAAGTTGGGTGGGTGGGGAGGATGCCATGTTTTCTGTGCTGTTCAACATTGGTAGAGCAAAGCCCTTTGTTAGGGTCAGACAGGAGACAGGGGGAGAAGTAGAGAATTCTAAGTTGGGCTCTCTGTTGTTCAAACTAATCCAAAGGGAAGCTGCTTTATTTTCATCCCTTAATGAGCTGTCGGCAAATAAGAGGAGGACCAAATGTCACTGTGGAGGCAGGGGTGGCAGTGGGGTCTTCCTAGGGAAAGTGACATTACACTAAATGTGACTAGCCTGTAGGCTTTGGTCAGGTATGGTTGGAACTGTGCGAAAGGCACGTTTGAGGTCCTTTGGGAGAAAGGACCTTTAGGAAAGGAACGTTAGGAAAAAGAGGTCTTATGTTCCCATAAACCTTCAGCTAATTGAAATAGGTATGAGATGAACTTAAGGTAGAGGCTGTAGGCAGTGGAGAGAAGGAAACAACAGGGTAGGTGTCAACAGAGCTCCACCATACGTGAACTTTGTGAGCCAAATGGGGGAGGTTAACTTTATCCAAAGGGCAGTGGGAAAGGCCAAGGTCAAACACGATCAATCTGAGGCCTTAGGAAGGTTGCTCTGGCTACGGCAGAGTTGGAGTTGAGATTGGGAGCTGTGGACTACAGGGAGGCCATTGGCGATGAGGCTGCCGCAAGAACGCAGGGGAGAGCCGATTCCACCCTGAAGTAGGTCGGAGGAGACGGGCAGCAGATGGATTGAGAGCAGCATTTGACTGGAAGAGTGTGTGATGGAATAGGTACCAAGAAAGTCCTTCATCCATTCCTAGTTAAAAATAACTGAAAATAAATTCTATAAACAAAAGCTCTTTGGGATCGTCCTTTCCACTCTCTAGATATCTCTTAACCGCTTCAGGCCAAGGGAAGATTAACTTAGTAGCATTGAAAAGTACCTGTCTCTTCTTAGAATTTCCCAAAGTAAGACCCGGGGATTTTTTTCTCACTGAAGACCAAAAGTATGTTTTTAAGACCAAGATGCTATATTTGGCCCTTTGTAGCTGCAACCAAATAGGAGGAAAGCTACTCAGTGAAAAAAAAAATGTATTTGTATCAAATGTGCCGATTTTTCTTTTCATTTCTTAATACAATATAGCAAATGTATAATTTACATTGTGTTGGGTATTATAAGTAATGCAAAGATGACTTTATGTATATGGGGGAACCGTGCATGTTATATGGAAACAACCATGTTATGTCAGAGACCCACACACTTCAAGACTTACGTTTTCTTGAGACTGCTGGCATCAAAACTATCTCAGAAACCAAGGGACAACTACATTTTTTTTTTCTGTTTTGTCTTATGTCTTCAGGAACACACAGGGTTTTCGAGAGGCTGTGTAATCTGTGATCATTATTCCTGATGGCTGATGCTCTGTATTAAACTTCAAATGTCCCGAGTTTTAATTTGGAGTATGGTCAATGCAGAAAGATAAAATCCTATAAACAAAAGCTCTTTGGGGTCTTCAGTGACATTTAAGATGTTCTAGGGACGAAAATCATCATCAAAAAGCATCTAAAGGTCAGGCATTACCAAGAGTGGAACCCGAGAGCAGGCAAATCGTGCTGCCTAAGAAACTGATTTCTGACTTAGCTTTGCTGTCTCTTCAAATCAGAGCCACTGTCTGTACAGCACAAGGATGATGCCTGAAAGCAGAAATATGAAATATGTATCTGCAATTCTGAGGATTCGCTATTCATTAGACAAAGTTAGAAAACAGAGAAAGTGAGTAATACCCAGAGATCAGAACGAGATTTGTTGCGTAGGCAGGAAAGCAGGAGGCTGTGATGTGGGCAGGTGGAAAAATAACACAGTGATGAGATGTGATACAGAGGACACCCAGAAGCAGAAGCTCTGAGCCCAAGTGCCTATCCAGAGGGACTTCAGCATTCCTTGTGGACCACTGTTCCTCTCACTGTTACATTTTGAACATTCTGTTTAAGAACTGAGGGCGATGTGCTAGCTAAGCAAGCACAGCCCAGCCGTCACCCATACCCCATCTACAGAGGCCAGGAGAAAGTACAGCAAGCTGTTTGGTGCTCTGAACAATCCTGGTGTATCCACCCTTCCCAGAAGCCACACCAAGGGAGTCTTAGTGTGAAAAGCCGGAGGGGAGGTCAGACACAAAGCAAGTGGATGCACGGGAAATGACCCAGGAGACTGAGGGTAGGGCAGGATCAAGGCTTAGAACTGGGGCTCCACGGACTGGTAGGAATAAGTTTTGGATTTTATTTGACTCCGATAACTTAAATTCAAAGATTCACACGAGGAGTAACAACCTCAGTGGTGAATGCTATCCCACTATTACAGTGGAATGATTTTTTTAAATCACCAAAGAGCCAACTCCAAGATCCACCACCAATGGGCAAGATGGATGTGAACTCACTCTTTATGTAGGTGAGTATGTGAAACCCCTGTTTCTCCTAAGACCCTGGAGTCAGCTGCCTAGGACATCCACTAGCAAAACCAGCTTGGTCTTCTAGTAGAGGTGTGTTACAGGATCCCAAACGAGAAGAGGAACTGGAGAAAGAAGTGACAGAAGCCATAGAACTTGGTCCTGAGCTGTCTTTCCAAATATGTTTGCTGCTGTATCTTGCTTTATTACTAGGTTCCAGTCACATAAGCCTTCTAGGTCTTCCTGAATATCCAAGCAAGTTCCTGTCTCAGGGCATGGTCCTGTGTTTCCTGTCTTCTTAGCCTGAAAGGTTCTTTCCCAGTCCCTAGCATTCTAGGCTGGATGAATCTTTGTCACAGAGGCCTGTCCTGTGCATTTGAAGCTGTTTAAGGGGTGGAGAGATAGCTCTGTGAGGACCTGACTTAGAATCTCTGGCACCCATGTAAAAGCCAAGCATACATACAGTCCAAGTGTCTGTCATTCCTACAGGAAGACAGGAGATGAAAACCAGCATCCCTGGAAGCCTGTGAGTCACTCAATCTGTCATACACAGTGGAAAAACAGCAAGGAGACTGCCTCATACAAGGTAGAAGATGAAGACAGAAGCCTGAAGTTATCCTCTGATCTCAACAGTGTGCCACATGCAACATGCAATGCACATACACACTCGCACATGCACACACACACACACACACACACACACACACACACGAAAAGATGTTTAACATCATTCCTGGCTGATGTGGGAGGGTCTTCTGTTTTAATAAAGAAATTGCCTTGGCCAGCCCTTAGGTGGGTGGAGTAGACAGAACAGGAAGAAGGAAGTGAGGTAGATGGCTCAGTCAGATGCCACGCCTCTCCTAAGTTAGTCAGACCGCAGTGCCTCTCCTCAGAGAGATGCCAGATGCCATGAAGCCAGCCACCAGGTCAGGCGTGCTGAATCTTTCCTGGCAAGACACCACTTTGTGGTGTTACACAGCTTATTTGATATGGGTTAGCCAAGATGTGAGTAAGAGGCTGGAACTAATGAGCCAGGCAGCGTTTAAATGAATACAGTTTGTGTGTTGTTATTTCGCGTGTAAAGCTAAGCATGTGGGAGCAGGGCGGCGGGAAGCCGGCCCACAGCTCCCCACTACACCTGGCTCTGCCCTGTACAGCAAAAGTCGGTGAGAACCCCATCCTTGGTTGTGACAATTAAAACATTCCAGATGCCAAATGTCCCTTGAGAGGCAAAGTCACCTTTGGTTAGGAATCACTGCCCTAGATATCTGCCTGATTCACTCTGTCACTTAATTTAGGTCCGCACTCAGATTTCACCTCTAGGGAAACTTTGTCAAAACACAGTCTGAGACAGAAGCCCTTGCTCCATCTGCCCACTTCTTATCTGATCTTCTTCCTATCATTTATCAAAAGCTAATGGTACATCAGATACTCTGGTGGGTAGCTGCTTGCTTCCCTTGTTGCTGTGCCCCTAACACCTAGAGATGTTTTGGAGAAAAGGAAGGAACAAGGTACTGGTACTGTTTGAAGACTCTACAGAAGGATGGGAAGGTCTCTTGGAGGAATAAAGACTTGCCACAAAGAAAGAAAGGCAGAAAGGCTTCAACTTAACTGATAAAATAATGCAGTGGTCATTGTCTGCATGAGGATGGGGCTTTAGGGACCCTTCTAACGAGAGACACATTTCACTCGCTCTTTCTAAAATGGTGCTTTGAAAGCAAGAACAAATTATCACCAAACACTTTTATGAACAAAATACATGTTTCAGACCTACAATTGGAGTCATTTCCCGCCATCAAAAGGCAGTGTTCTCAGCCAATATTTACACCGACATCTGCTTGCCACAGAGCAAAAAATCTTGCTGATAATTAGAAGAGTATCTGATTGAAGGTTGGCATCTTTCCTCATTCTCCTATTGTGGAAGTGCCATCATCATACCATCCCAGCAGGTCAATAATAACCAGGATGACTCCAGTCGAGGTAAACTCAGTCACCTATGGGGTCTTTACTTAAGAGCAACATTGAGGTCCTCCTCCCCCACTGACACTTACTGCTGCCCTCTTCCTGGATTCCCTAAGGCTCACAGGACCCATTTCTTTTTCTTTTCTTTTTTTCTATTGATTTTTATTGAGCACCACACTTTTCTCTGCTCCCCTCCCTATCTTTCCTTTCCCTTTCAACCCTCTCCCATGGTTCCCATGCTCCCAATTTACTCAGGAGATCTTGTCTTTTTCTACTTCCCATGTAGATTAGATCCATGTATGTCTCTCGTAGTGTCCTCATTGTTGTTTAGGTTCTATGGGATTGTGATTTGTGTGCTTTCTTTGCTTTATGTTTAAAAACCACATGAGTGAGTACATGTGATAATTGTCTTTCTGGGTCTGGGTTACCTCACTCAATATGATGTTTTCTAGATCCATCCATTTACCTGCAAATTTCAAGATGTCATTATTGTTTTCTGCTGTATAGTACTCCATTGTGCAAATGTACCACATATTCCTTATTCATTCTTCGGTCAAGGGGCATTTAGGTTGTTTCCAGGTTCTGGCTATGACAAACAATGCTGCTATGAACATAGTTGGGCACAGGTCTTTGTGGGATGATTGAGCATCCTTTGGATATATACCCAAAGTGGTATTGCTGAATCTTTTTTTTTTTTTTTTTTTTTGGTATTGCTGGGTCTTGAGGAAGGTTGTTTCCTAATTTTCTGAGAAATCACCATACTGATATCCAAAGGGGCTGTACTAGCTTGCACTCCCACCAGCAATGCAGGAGTGTTCCCTTCACCCCACAACCTCTCCAGCATAAGTTGTCATCAGTGTTTTTGATCTTGGCCATTCTTACAGGTATAAGATGGAATCTCAGATTTTGATTTGTATTTCTCTGATGGCTAAGGATGTTGAATATTTCCTTAAGTGTCTTTCAGCCATTTTAGATCCCTCTGCTGAGAGTTCTCTTTTTAGGTCTGTACTCCATTTTTTTATTGAATTATTTGTTCTTTTGATGGCCAATTTCTTGAGTTTTTGTATATTTTGGAGATCAGACCTCTGTCTGATGTGGGTTTAGTAAAAATCTTTTCCCATTCCGTAGGCTGTTGTTTTGTCTTGTTGGCCATGTCCTTTGCTTTACAGAAGCTTTTCAGTTTCAGGAGGTCCCATTCATTAGTTGTTTCTCTCAGTGTCTGTGCTGCTGGGGCTATATTTAGGAAGTGGTCTCCTGTGCCAATGCATTCAAGTGTACTTCCTACTTCTCTTCTGTGAGGTTCTGTGTGGCTGGCTTTATGTTGAGGTCTTTGAACGGATCCATTTCTAAGATGCTGGCTTTCTTCTGGAAGGAACTTCCAATATTGAAGAGAAATATAACTGCCAACTAAATTTCACATTTTGGATAAACTAAGGGCAGCTCTCTCTCATCTTCTGGCAGATTTTATGAACACTCAGAGTACCCATCCTCTTAAGACTTGGGTTTGGTCAGCGAGTAAAAGATGTTTTATCAAAACTCAGTTCCTTAGAATCCCCATGTAATAAGGACTTCCCAATACATTAAATGTAGCTTCTTAACATTAAGCAATTCCATACCCACATTTTCCAACTGTAGGAGGATGGAAGTGTTTTGGTAATACTGTTTTGGACAATAATAGAAATCTGGTGTGTGTGTGTGTGTCTGCACGTTGTGTGTGTGTGTGTGCGTGCGCGTGTGGTGTGTGTGTATTCACTGTATTGCACATTTTGTGTGTGTGCATGTTGTGTGTATGCGTGGTGTGTATGTATGTGTGTGCACACATGCATATATATGTGCATGGTGTGTGTATTGTGCATGTGTTGTGTGTGTGTATGCATGGTATGTGTGTAAGTGTACCAGTGATGTATGCTCACCCTTCCACAAAGCTTTCTATCAGCAGAACCAAGGTCAGTGTGAGTTTTAGAATTTGGGACCCTGAGTGACCTAAAGGCTTGCTTTCCCCCTCAAGGGCTAGTGCAGGACACCCAGAACCATGAAGGGAAAGAGGCAGCCTGCCTTTTTAAACACTAACCACCTAGTCAAAGGCTGACAAGACCCTTTGCCTCCTGGGGTTATCTTGATTTGAAATACACCAGCTTCTTCTGTATTCCTTTTAGACTTGTCTGTGGTTTTCCCCATCCCTCCTTTTGGGGACTCATCACTCATCTGTTTCAGTGTTTGAACAGAGGGAATATTCATCATTACTTAAATAACTTTTACAGATAAATTTATTGTGTATATCTAAGGTATATCAAATGATGCTATTTTTTTTAAAAAACCCTACTAGATTTGTCTATTTTATGTATATGAGTGCTTTGCATGCATGTCTGTATGTATACCAGCTGTGTGCCTGGTGCCCTCAGAGCTCAGAGGCATCGGATCCCCTGGCTCTGGAGTTACGTACGGAGAGTTGTGAGCCACCATGTGGATGTTAGGAATTAAACCTGGCTCCTCTACAAGAGCACGCAGTGCTATTGACTGAATCACCTCTCAGGCTCCTCCTCTACTATCATCTCTTCTTATGCAGATGGGATGCAATGGCCCAAGCTTATTCTTTACTTGACAGAAACTGTAGGCACTGGGGAACCATGTCTGTGAGAGATTATTTTGAATTTAAGTGATGTGGGAATTTCCACCCACTGTGGGAGGGTCCATTTCTTTTTTTAAAAAATATTTATTTATTTATTATGTATACAATATTCTGTCTGTGTGTATGCCTGCAGGCCAGAAGAGGGCACCAGACCTCATTACAGATGGTTGTGAGCCACCATGTGGTTGCTGGGAATTGAACTCAGGACCTTTGGAAGAGCAGGCAATGCTCTTAACCGCTGAACCATCTCTCCAGCCCTGGGTCCATTTCTTGACCAGAATCCCAAACTGCATAAGTGGAGAAAGAAAGCTGAGCAGAAGTGCGCATCCGTCCTCTCTGTGCCCAGACTGGATGCAATGTGAGCAGTAATGCGCATCCATCCTCTCTGCACCCTGACTGGATGCAATCTCCCTGCGCCCTGACCAGATGCAATGTGAGCAGTAATGCATATCCATCCTCTCTGGATGCAATGTGAGCAGTAACGTGCGTCCATCCTCTCTGCGTCCTGACTGGATGCAATGTGAGAAGTTATTTCAGGTTCCTACAGCCTTGAATTCCACGGCATGATGGGCGGTAGCCTTGTACCAGAAGAAGCCTTTTCCCCTTAAGTCACTTTTGACAGAGTATATTTTATTGCAGCAACAGAACAAAGACATGGTGGGCCTCACGGTAGCCTATGCTGTATTCAAACCACAACCGTCCTGCATTGGTCTCCTGAGAGCTGGGGTTATGGGAATGCTCTACTGCAGTTGATTCTAAACACCTATTGTTAACTATAATTTTCATGTCAAAAATTAGGTCTCTAAGCTTGTTTATCCCACATATCTGCTTCTTTGTATAGGGGCAAAGAATAAGCAATGGTTGGTTATAGGAAAGATGAGGAGGGAACAAAGCAGAGCTGTAAGTTAAAGGATACAAATTAGGCTAAAATTTTATCTGAAAAGAGATACAGAAAACCCAGCCCAAGGCGCCCCAAACCCTCTGCTGAGTTCGCCCTTTACAACCACCAGTACTATGCTCATCAGAAAATGAACACTTCCTGATAGTTGCCACCAGTCTGCATTGTTCTGAAACCCCCAAATCTAGTTTTGAAAAGAATTCAAGATACCTACGATTTGACCTTTAATGGATAGCGAGTTGGGTATTTTGCACAGTATTCCCGAGACACATCAACTTTCTCTTGCATTTTGCTCTTAGGGGGTGCACTGATGGGCAGGAAGCTGATTAGACAGAGTAACCCTGCCCTTCAAGGTTAGCACTGTAATTGCCTGGCTGGACTCCAATTTAGAAGGTACCTAGCAGAAAATACCCACATATTACTCAACTAGGAAGAAATGTATTTATTGCTGAAAGGCTGCTGTCAAAATGTTTGCTTTGGAGATCAGTAAGGACATTGCAGCAATTTAAAAAATGTCTATTTGTGTGATTATGTTTTTAGGATTTCAGAAAAAATGAATCGGCACCAACTCATTGCACTTGAAGGCTTGACTGTTCAACAATATGGTTATGCTGAATGGCCCAGCATCTTGCTTGGGATTCTGTACTTCCTTTTATTATTATTTTCTTAATTGCTCAAGAGAGCTTCTCCCTCTTTTTTTTTCTATGATTAAGAACTCCAAACGAAACCTCTTGTGGTGATCGTACCGTATTAAGTCTTTCTGTACAAGAGTCGTCAATGGTTTAGCCTTTCAGTGCTTTAGCTAAATGAAAGTTCTGCTAAAATTTAGTTGCAAGAAGCAAATGCGCATGCGTGGTAAAATCTACTGTGACTGGGGAATGCGCATGCGTGGTAAGATCTACTGTGACTGGGGAATGCGCGTGCGTGGTAAGCTCTAGTGTGACGGGGGGAGGGGGGGTGTGTGCTGCGCGTGCATGGTACGATCTACTGTGACTGGGCTGTACGAAGGTAAGTGTGAACTGAGTATTAGTTGGACACATCTGGGGTTATCTCACATGGTTACAACATCACGTGTCACTTGGATAGGCCCCTGTGGCCCTTGTTGTCAACCAGGTTTTGGCATTATGTTAAGGGCACTTCAAGACCACACCAAGAAGTGGAATGCACGTCTAAACGCTTGGATCTTCAGTATCCACCGTGGGAATGCCTTTCTATCTGATAATTAAAAGAAAAAGAGGTCAAGAACTTGAGAGAGAGCAAGGGGGTTCATGGGAGGGGTTGGAGGGAGGGAAGGAAAGGGGAAAATGATCTAATTATATTATAATTTCAAAAAATGGAAAATATTATGAGAAAAAGGTGACCCATTTTCACTTCTCTTCAACTTCGGGAACCTTGGAGTATGATGTCAACTTATTTCCCCCATGACTCTTTCCGAATTTATACTGGCTTTTTGCTTTTTGAAATTTTAGAGCTGGTCTGAGAAAGTGGGACACATTTCCCTTGACATATTTCAAGCTATATGAGAAGGAAAGACCCATCTGCAATAAGCTGTTAAAGTGAATATTGGCAGAAAGCAATCAAGTCCTCCGCAGAGTGGATCTTACCCAGCTCTCCTCCTCCCACACTTCACATAACACCCCAAATGCGAAGGAGGCTCGTGATGAGTCCTCCTTCTGGGCACGGACTGCTTGTCTGGTGGAACAATCAGGGACCTGGTTTGCTGGCCCTATGTTTGCAGTTACAAGACACTCTCTGCCTTGGTTTCTGGCACTGTGCTTTAGGAGGGAGGGCATCCGTATTTCTCAGTGTTCTTACCGCAACATACTTATTACCAATATAGTGGGCAAGGAAGTGTGGCTAACCTCCTAAGAGCTTTGGGACAATTAATTACTCTGTTCTAGTTACTTTTGCATTGGTGTAATTCACATCTGAATTACACCGTTCCCTATTACCATGTGTTTTTTGAGTTCTTTTTAAGGCATTTTATTTATTTACTCTATTCAAGGATGGAAAGCATATGGCAAAGCATGAGTGTGGGGGTAACTTTTGCGAATTGCTTCTCTCCACCAGGTGGATCCTGAGAATCGAATTCAGTTCTCTAGGCTTGGGCAGCAAGTACCCTTGGTCACCTCACTGGCTTACATGTGAGTGCTTTACAGAAGAGTTTAGCCTTTCGTGATCTTCTCAGCAAACTTTAATTTATTGCAGAGTGGTTTGTATAAATTCTACGTCTCTGTATTTGCTTTGGCTTTTGTGGTGGCCTAGGAAGAAGGTTCTAGAGACCGTGATAATGACTTTGGCTTGTATAATAAAGAGGAGATTTCACATTTAAGATGATGTACCACTGTCACACCCGTCTAATGGGTCACGAAGAATATTTTTTAAAGTCATTTGTGTTTTGTGTGTGTGTGTCTGTCGCAGATCAGGGTGTGTGTTTAAGCTTGTCTCGCTACTATTTCACTTCTGTTCTGCCATGGATCATCTTGTTTCTTAGATGTTGATGACAGCCGAGGCTGAGACACAAGAGAAACTGGCTTCCTTGAGGATTCGCATTAAAGTCGCCATTGACGGGGGAGATATGGTCTCCAGTGAGAGGCAGTGTAGAGAAAGAAGGAGTTGGCCTGGTAAGCTGTTAAAGCTGTTAAGTTTAGGACTCATGTGGGTTATTTTGAAAACAAACACCAATCCTATATATTCATAGAGACTCAATGTGGTGAACTCAGCTGGATCCCAGGCACGCATCCTTTATGGTATAAATATTCTGAAAGCTGATCTCTGTTGACACTGGCTAGAGGAGCTTTTGTGTGCATCTGGAATTGTTTTTCATTTCAGAGCTAATGTTTTGACTTAATTGGAGTACGAACAGCAAAAGAAGGAAAACAAGGAGACAAAAATATTCTTGATAAAGTAATCAAACATTAATGTCATCTCCCTCTTTTGAAAATGAAGTCTAAAAGCTTCACTCATGAGATTATGATAAAAAATGATGAAATCAAAGACATTAATCAAGAAATTAAGTAATTAATTGAAAGAAATCTTAAGCAATATGGAAATAGGAGGCTCATAAATGTGTATTTGACTTCTATATGCCAGACACTCATATCTCTGTATTCCTATTACTTTCCAATGAAACAATCTACCATCCCAAAGTAATCATCTCTACTAGATAACATCTTCATTTTGAGGGTATTTTCCTTTTATCTAAGTTAACCTTGCATTCTAAGGCTTATTCTGGTTTTGCTAAGACTGTTTCTGTATATTTATGGAGAAATCATTGGTCACCATTTTCATATAACTGCATAGATGAAATAATCACTGAATTAGTGAAACACCCTCCCTCCCTCCCTCCCTCCCTCCCTCCCTCCCTCCATCCCTCCCTCCCTTCCTCCCTCCCTTCCTCCCTCCCTCACTCCCTCCCTTCCCTTTTCAGACAAATAGGCTATCTTCTTCAGCCTCACTCCAGGGTCCCTTTAGTTCTTCATCTTCTAATATAAGATAATTTCCCTTAATACCTTTTCAAATTCTTCACACCTCAGTGGTTACATAGTCTTTCCTGAGAGGAGAAAGCATGGCAGAAACTGACAACTGTGCTTGTTTTGAGTGCTTCTTACTTTTACAGTTGTACTTGAGTCAAATGGAAATTGTAGAGAGTGGTTTTAAGTCATTTCATGTGTGGTACAAGGCACAGGCCAGTGGATCGAGGAATCCTGGAGCAGATGAAATCAGACCCTGATATTTCTTTTTTCTTTTTTTTTTTAAATTGATTTTATTGAGCTCTACATTTTTCTCTGCTCCCCTGTGCCTCTCCCCACCCCTTCAACCCTCTCCTATGGTCCCCATGCTCCCAATTTACTCAGGAAATCTTATCTTTTTCTACTTCCCATGTAGATTAGATCCATGTATGTCTCTTTTAGGGTCTGCATTGTTATTTAGACCCTGATATTTCTAATGTCTCGGACTCAGAACTACTGAAGTAATATAAAATATAACTCCTCATGAATTAATTTAGCTGAGCCATAAGTACTGGGTTAAATGCATATTTTGGGATCTCTTTAAATAAAAAGAAGTATTGTAACTGCTAGAGAGTGACACGGAAAAAAAAATCCGCCTTCTTTGGCACCATTGCATCTTTAATAGGAAAGGTGAAAACAGTTAATTAACATCTAGTTTGTAGTTCTTATGCAATACCTAAAACTGATGACAAACCATGACAGGCACTAAAGAAATCATGGGGTGTTCCATGAGGAAGAACACACCGTGACCAGGTGCCCACCAGGTACAGAAATACAAATCAGGTTGTCTGTTAAATTATCAAAGAAATAAGAATATTCCAGTCACATCTTCTAGGTTCTAGCACTCATCTCTAAAAAGCCTTCATGACAATATAGTGTGAGTGTCAGAATCCCAGACGCAGGCAGAAGAATGGAACGGATGACTTCCAAAGATCCTTCACACATTCTTATTACAGACTCTGGCTGGGAAAATCAAGGAGAAGAGAAATGTCAAACAGTTTCTAGAACATTTGGAGGTGCTAGAATCAGGCGAAGGGCAGGACGGGAAGACAGGTTTTAAGTGATGTTGTTAAGGGCTATTTTCCTGTCCTAATAGAATCTGGAAGGTCACCTCAGCAAGTAATGAAATCTTTTCTGCAGTGCAATAAGATTGCTCAATTTTTAACTCAAGGAAAATCCCAAAGCCAAAAGCACATAAAATACCGGGGCTTGGGGGTGGTGGTGATAAAATTATCATCAAAATTTAAAGACCTGTCAATCTAAGCAGTGCATACGGATCCATTTTTAAATAAATTATATTGTTTTTGAAATGGCAGATGCCACTTTTATCATGCACATTCCTGTGGTCTAATTCACAATGAAGCTGCAAAGAGCTTGTGACAATTATTTTCAGGAGGGGCTTTATCTAGCGCTTGTGTTGTTTGCTCTATTTCTGTTGCACGGTTGTGAAGGAGTTTTGATCTACTTCATATTTCTACTCAAAAACAAAGAAAAATAGATGCACCAAAAAAAGCAAACCCTCAGAACATCTGGTACCCCTTCCTTATCCTAAAAATAACATTTAGTGTAGGTGTGTCTATTCTAAATATTCTATCACCTTTCACTTAATTTACAATCCAGGATTTTCCCCTATCCTCTGCCACCAATTGCTCCTTTCATCAACGCAGAGTGACTTCAACAGTCTCTCTGAAATAAGACATTTTTGCCATATGCCTTTAGGATCTGCTGCAATACTACCAGGGGCCCCACAGAAGTACCAGGCTATTAGCTCATCTCCCTCTATAGATGGATCAGAAAGGCTATTTATTGTTCGATTCATGGGACTCTCACTGAAGCTTAAATTGAAGGGAATTTCTATGAATAATTAATAATAGAAGTTCAGAGTCATAGCCAAAGAAAGAAAAAAAAACACATGGCAAAATTAATTTTGAAAAGCCTTCTATATATTGCTGCCAGGACAGAGATCGGCACACATTACTTACTTCAACAAGTACTTATAAGGAGTTTGCGAGACACTTGCCTGGGTGAGATGTCTTTAGTGATATCAGCATTTGCCCACAGATCATTATGGAGTTACATGCTTATGCTTACTTGAAAGCACTTGATATTCAGATGTCTGAAATGTAATCCAGCTCATGATGTAATCTGATTTGGAGTACATCCCTAGTTAAGTCTAGCATCTGCTATATTCTTGCACTTTAATTTGCCAAGCAATCACATTGGTACAGACACAATTTGTATCCCTTAAAGAGAATGAAAACTCCCTGAAGGGAACTGAAGGTCAAGTGTTCTTAGACGACATCTATGAGTGATCCAGAGCCACAATATTTGGTAGCCACAGGATCAGAACCAGCTTCCTATCTGGTTAAATGCATCGCTTTGAGCTGCTCAATCAGATTCTGGGGGTGACACTAGGAGGAAGAGAATGGCACTCCCACACAGCAGCATGGGATGGTTTCTGATTTTCCAACACAATAAAGTTTAGCAAGTCACTTCCTTTGAGAAAGGATGATTTCAAAGTTAAGATTAAATGGAAGATTTAATAAAGTATTTGAAAAACAACTGTGCACATTTGCTCCCCAAAAGAAGAGTTGGGGAACAGAAACCATTGTTTCAACGGTGTGGGATTTTTCTTTCTGTGGAGGATGGAAGGGTGAGGAAAGTCCTCCCAAGTGGTAACATTATTGACACAGGGCCATATATACCATACTCCTTCAGTAAACATCCCTGTGGCATCTACAGAAGCGGGAACACTGAGCTTACACTCCATCTAATTACTCCTAGGTGGTCTTTACTTTGCTCATTATTAAGTTCGGAAATCATTCAGTCTTCATTTAAATTAAGAATTAAAAATGAGTTAAGTTTTACCACTTTCTCACTTATGAATGCATTCTAATTTTTTATATATTTAGAAGTTTAAGCGTTTTTGAAATTTAGAGGGCATTCTTTAGACGCCCCCCCCCCCCGCCAACCAACTAGATTGTGCACCACTAACATAAGACCAGTCAGCAAGTCACAGTTTGACTTAACATCTTTTAACAACTTCAAGGGTCTGCCTAGTCTACCTTCTTCCCTCTGCTCTCCAATATGCCATCCCCTGGTGGGCAACCCTCCACCCTCAGCACCCTCGCCCCAACAGCCTCCAGTGCTGCTCTGCACCCTCAACACCTCTGTCTCGCATCGCAGGTAGGTTTTTCTACCATGTTCTATTCCAGCAGGGTGATTCTGCTCCCTCCTCCCCACAGGGGCGTTTTGTAACGTCTGGGGGATATTTTTGGTTATTCCAATTGGAGGATGAGTGTGAGGTTGGGAATGCTGTTGAATGGCTCAGGGTGCTTGCGACAGTGCCCCATGACGAAGAAAATGATACCTAGGCTGAGAAACCCCAGTATGTAGCTTGCACACTAAACATCAGATAAGTGGTTAATTTTACACGGCACATTTTAATTACAAAACTCAGTCAGGTGTTGTCCACTCACCGCCCCCAGCCATGACATACAGTTAAAAGAACCAATGGCAATCTGCACGTGCCTCCTCCCGAATGAGCGAATACTTTAAGGAATAGAGTTTGGCTCAACATTTTATTTTTACTGTGTTTTGGCTTAGGATGGAATGTGTACAATCTCTGTTGAATGTTTTGATAAAATTCTCAGATTAGGAGGTAAACTGTCTACAAAATAAGCCGTGTTTCCAGAGTTTCATTTATACATCCATGACATTTTATTTCATCTTATTTAGGGTACTTTTTATGGAGGCATTACTTTTATTCTGTTTTAAAGGAAATATCCACAAACATAGTGAGATGGTGCATCAATAGTAAAAAGAAGGAGCCATACACACAGTATTTCTGAGGTGAGCATCGGACGGGAATAGATTCCTGTGCCCTCCACACTTCTACCTCTTCCCACTTGAATGGGAGGAACTAGAACGCACACGTGGGCACCAAGTAAAGCCAGTCACAAGGCTTGTCCCTCACTTGCCAGACATTTAGCTCATGCTGAAATGCTTCCGGGGTAACGTAAGGCCTGAAAGAAAAGCCAAGCTACCCTTGTGTCCCGTCACTTTATGTTCAGATTTGGATGGCCTGGAGCAAAACAAACCAAGAAAACACAAACAAAAACAGCCCTTGTGCTCCTAGTGCTCAAGCTGCTGCTGTCCCTCCTCATCCTCCCCTGAGCCCTTCCCTCCTGCTAAGGTCATGGTCTCCTCAGATCGGCCAGTCCATCACCTTCACACCCATGGCAGCCCTGCTCTCTCAGCTTCACAGAGCTGGTACCACACCCGGTGACATCTGCTTCTTCAAAAGGTGGGTTCGTGAATGTGGTGATTGCTGGACTTTTAACTCAAACACGGCTCCAAGGAAAGCACAACGTCACCAAGGAACAACAACAACAAACAAACAGCCAAACAAATGAACATCCAAACCGAGAACCACGTGTCTTATCAAAATTTCTGCTTTAAGCTTTATAGCACCTTCAAGCTCATCTTTCTGGAATCACCCATCTCATGACAGGAGTGAACAAAAATGAAATATGCATGCAAATCTCATATAGAAACTTACCTAAAATGCTTTTTAAAGTTACAAAGAGTCATACTTTCTATAAACAGATCACTTCCTTGCTGATGAAATATTTTAATTCCTAGGGAAAGACTGGAACTTCAAGAAGGTACCCAACTAAATGGCACTATACCCTTTAGTTCTATACCCATTGCACCATCTTCTTCATATATTAGTCGAGCTGGGTTAGTCCCATGAGTATTGCTTTTGCTGTCCCTCTTGCTTTGTATTTGTAAACCTCGAATCAAACTGTCATGTGGCTCCTGACAGCAGTCAGAAGCCACAGAACCCTTCCAGAAACCTGAGAAAGAAAAGGAGTGCTCATGCCTGGAGACCTGAGTGACCTTCTCCAGCCTGAGCAGGGAGTGGAAGTGAGGCTGGCTGACACGCCCACTGGCCCTGTACACCCTCTACTTGCTGTGCCGGTGACTCACTTCCAATCCTTGCAGGACTCCTTCTTCACATATGCTTAACAGAGCTGATGCATCTTCCTTTGCCAACTGCTCTATAGAATTATTCTGCACCCCGCAGAATTGATCTGTTTACCTCAAGGCAAGTCAATGTGATATATATTTTCTTACATTAAAAAAAAAGGCATGGAAAGTTTCTGGGCTAGCTTTAAATTCTAATAAATGCACTTGGGCACAGTCTGTTTCCTTTCCATGCAAGAATGAAGGCCTGGTGCCTGGCAGATTTTTGTTTATTGCTTGGTGCATGGCAGATCATCACGCAGCCCGAAGCTTCCCCGCAGTCAGTCCCAGAGTTATTGCTTCCTCCCATTTCACCCAGCCTCCTAGATATTGTGGGATGGAACTTTGCCCACAGTGAAGAAGCTAAGACTGTGCCTCCTCACGTATTAGGCAAGTCGAAATGGGTAATTTCGTGTCCACGGGCCTCATCACCTCTGTGTTCTTATCAGGAAAACTGTTCACTTTTTCAACGCTGTAGTTTCTACTTTTAAGTTGCCATCAAAATTAAGACATTCCTATGTGGACAGAACCAAAGAATGGAAATCTGTATGGAGGGACATTTTGCTGTCTTCACAAAATAAAATACGAAAGAGGTGTCAGCATAACCTTCTGGTGAAGAGCAATCGCGCTACACATGGTATCAGGCGCAGTCATTTTACAGGAGAGCCTGGCTGTAACTCTCGAATCCTTTGTCTTTATTTTCCTGTATAAGATGTTCTCTATACTTTATGATTTACTTATTTAGTTTGTATTAGCTCTCTTCTTTAAAGTGTGGAATCTCCAAGAGGGTGGGGATTTGGACCTCATACATCTTCCTCAGGAGCCGGAGCAAGCACAGCAAAGGCCAGCACCAGTGACCTCCTGCAGTTTACTAACTGGATTCTCCATCTCCCACGCCTACTCCACGTTTAAAAAGGTATTCAAGTCACTTTGCTGCAAACCTTTCCTAGAGGAAATAATTTTAAAAAAAATACACGTCCCAAATATTAAAAAGAGGACTTTTTTTTTTCTGGACAAATGCTCTGTTTCCTTGCAATCTGATCACTTTAACAACTCTTTGAAAGCCAGGTCAATTACTATTAAAAAGCGGAAGTTATAAATGAAGACAATTCCCATCTCTCTATGGGTAAGGTGGCCATTGAAGTGTTCACGTCATACCCTCGATTTCACCACGGGGAGAGGAGCAGCTCATCCAGATGTTCCACCGAGTTCCGAGAAGCAGGTGAGGTTGCTGAGGCTCAGGAGGGCCCTGCTGCTCGCGGGATGAGGACGAGTCTGTGGAGGCTGTACCCATCTTAGGAACAGCCACTCCAGCACAGACTTGGGGTGCACAGCCACGTTGTTCTTTGTGTACTTACGGTTTTGGGAAAGCAGATGGTCTCTCTTGAGTTGCTTTGTGTGACTGACATTTCTAATGAATTAGTGACAGAAAAATTAAATGGACTCGCTCCCAGCTGGATCATTTCAAAAAGGCCAAATCCAGAAGAACAGTATCTCATAAACCCAGGAAAATGGGCACTAAAGGGCCTAAGCTGGCTGTGCGTGAACATTGCACATTGACATTTCGCGGGGCTCCAGCCCAGGGACTATAACCTATTTACTTATTTTTTATTCTTATGCTTTGTTCCAGGGGAAAAAAAAATATCTGAGTTGCCACACACGTAGTTACAGAAAGTTCTCCACTGGGGAGAAAAATGCGTCACTCAGGTAGGCTCAGTTTTCAAAGGCTGCAGCATGGTACAAAAATGTAAAAGGCTGTTAATACATTTTGCATTGTTTGCACAGGAAGCTCAGCTGGAACAACTGACGATTAGGAAGCTCAAGATATTAGAAGGTGTATCAAGGTTTATTCATCCCGTGAATCCCGTCCCAGCTGATTGCGTTCACTGATGGGATGAAGGACATTCCGGACCAAAAACCACTTTTATTTGTTTGACTTAAGACTTGGACTGGAAGGGCAGAGTTTACACCAACGATGAGCTTTGCGATTTACAAATAAAAAGATAAAATAACTGCCTACCAATGCCCAGGACGCTGCCTCATAGAACGGGGTGGCTTTATTTAGTGACAGCATGACAAAATACCCAACTTCCACATTAATTATGGAATCTAATGCCTAGGAGCTTCCCTGTGAAAAACACAGTGTGTATTGTTACTAGGTTTATTGCATTTTCTATGGCTCAAATGGATAAAATACAAATGCCCTAAATTGTCATTAAAGGTTTTAAATATACTTAAAAGTATTATTTGATGGATACATTGGCCAGTATGAATACATTTCAGTTCACACTGAGCAGTGTTTTAAACCATGGCTCCTTCTCCCTTCTATCCTTAAATCCTACATATCTTAGATTAATTTTTGCCTTTGGTAATAAGTGTTTCTGACAACATAGAAAGACGCATTTTGCAAGAATTAGACATACTAAAAACCCTCAAGGCTTCCACGCATCCTGCTGTGTAATCTGACTGAGTGTGAAGCGATGCTGGTTTGTTGTTGAGTACATCTTTTGGAAGAAGCACACACAAGACAGACCAGCATGAGCTATATGCTCACTGACAAAGCTGTTTCTCTTATTTACCACCCAGATGTCATGCCACTGTGACCTAGCTAGTGGAAAAGTCCAGAATTGGTCGTCAGTTCTCAGTCTGAAACTTGTGTCTGCTGTGAGATCCCTTCTCAGAGTTTCAGCTTCTCTGTTTGTAAAATGTTTCTTGTGGGGTTGTATGAGTGTTACAGACTGGATGTGCCCTCCTTAAATGTGTAAGTAAGTTGAAGACCCCCACTCCCCAAGATGGCTGGGTCTGGAGGCAGGAGTTCAGAAACTCTAGTTATCAATAAATCAATGAAGGTAGGGACCTGACCCAGAAGATGTGGTGTTCTTGTGTGAAAAATACACTGGAAACATTCTCTCTCTCTCTCTCTCTCTCTCTCTCTCTCTCTCTCTCTCTCTCTCTCTCTCTCTCTCTCTCTCTTCCTCTCTGTCATCTCTACCTCTACCTTTTCTCTCTGAAATGAGGTAGTAATCTGCAAGCCAGGAGAAAACTTAACCACTTGGTACCTTGATCTTGGACTGCCAATGTACAGAGCCATGAGAAGTAAACTTGTGTAGCTTAAGAAATCCAGTTTGTGCTGTAATAGCATCTTGAGCTCAGACACACACCTCCGTTAAACACCAGTACAGTGCTTATTACATAGCTAACACTAAGTAAATAATAAAATTGTAACAAAAAACAGAAGTAATAATGATGACAATAAATTACCAATGAGCATATGTAGCTTGTCGTCATCAGTCTATTCAAATGAAATGATTTTGGTTTGGACAAAGTAGACACAGAGTTCTTGGCTACTCTGCACTTTCAAAATGAGACTCTACGGAGGCTGGAGAGACGGCTCAGCTATTAAGAGCATTTGCTCGTGTCACATGGCTCACAACTGCCTTTAACTGTAGCTCCAAGGGATCTGACACCCTCTGATGGCATCCTCAAGTGACGTGAGTGTGCGTGCACATGCATACACACACACACACACACACACACACACACACACACACACACATACACACAAAAGACCTAAAATGACTGTCTTGGCACTCTACGGTTTTTGTCTCAAAGAGAAAGGAGAGAATTACTGAGAAGCAATAACTTTACATGGCTTCAATGATACTTACAAAAATGGAGAAAGTTCCTTGCACAAGCTGTATCCCAGAGGGAGAGATGGGAAACAGGGCTGCCTAAGAGCTTGCAGGGAAAGAGCAGCAGTTCAAATCCCCATCGGATAAGAAAGGGGAACTGAGCTGTGATGTAAATGGTCCAAGTGAGTGGGCTAGGAACCTTAATTTTGCAACAGACACCTTACGAATCAGTTTCTTTAGCTGCTTCTACAGATACTTTGTCTATGGTCTGTGTAATGACTCGAACTGTGTCTAGCAGGATACCAGGAGGACCTGGAAACAGGAGAAAAACACCGTGGTAGTGCCAGCACACTGCGGGCGCAAAGTGGTTCCCACCAACACTGTTTTATACACACACAGAAAACAAAGGGCAGGCTTTGACTGCTATTACATTCAACTCAGATCATGGCTGTTGTGAGCAACTAGTTATGTCTGCTTCCCAAATTCTTCAGGTGGCTAAGCCCTGCTGGCCAGCACCGATGAGGCAAAGGTTGTGAGATTAATTTCACCTACTCCAGTTTGTTTAATGAGAAAACACCAAAGCGCAGCTTAGATTGATTGGCACAGTACCCATAGAACACTCCTTGCAGAAATGCTAGAACTAACTGTTGTTAAACAGCAGGAGAACACCTATCCATGCATTTCCATAAGGGCCGGAGCTCTTAATGAGTCTTCAGCAGTGTGAGGGAGGCATTAAGGTATAATTCTAATCCAGCCCGAGGAATACTCTTGCCCACAACGCTTCTAGATCCTTCTCCTCAGCCACTCTCCCAGTCATCTTCCTTACATGGAATCCGGGATAGGCCAGGAAGCACATACTCTGTCAGTCAGGGTCACTTGTTATTCAGGGCCAGTTGCCCTCCCATCTACCTGTGAGGCTGGAGGAAATGCTGAGAAAGAGTGAGAAAAAAAATACAGCCCCACTGCCTGAAACAAAAAATTCCGGTATTTCGACTGCTATTTTGTGGTAAAGCTAGGAATTGACTTGTGTCCTTTTTGTTTTATTATTTAAAAAATGGGGAAAGCATTCGGGATGCAACAACCACATAAGCAACTTGGTTTGTAACTTCACATGAAGATAGGGCACACGGAAGTCTTAAGATATGACGTCACATATGTGTGTGGGTATCTGGATGAGTTTTATGTGTACCATATCTGTGCAAGTGCCTGAGGAACCAGAGGGCACGAGATCCCCTGAGGCTGGAGTCACAGGTAGCTGTAATCTGCCTGATGGGAGCCCTGTGAGCCAAACCCCAGTCCTGTGGAAGAGCAGAAAGTCACCGAGTCATGCTTCCAGCCATGTGACAAGCTTTGATTTTGCTGTTTTGATTTTTACTTGCTGATTTTTGCATTAAAGGCTAATATTGTCCCAAGCAAACACTGGACATCTGGTGGTGTTAGCTCAGGCCCCTGGCCCAAATTTTTAGGCATAGTGGTCTTTGGTTTCTGAATATCAAGAATGAATTTAATAGGGAATTACAAATTCAGGGCTGTGAGTGTAGAATATTCTGGGCCAATTCTCAGAACCTTTTTGTGTGAATATCCCTTGGAATTTTTTTGTTGCTTTGTTGTTGCTGATCTGGAGACATGAGGCTGGCTCAAAGCTCCTGACTTCCTTCAGCCCGAGAATGCTTCACGGACAACGTAATCCCCATCCCCCTTATTCCAGTCTTCTCTCCACCACCCAGCTTCCACCCATCTCTCCAGCCGGGAATTGTTGTCAGCCTGACCACTGCAGGAACCCACTGGAAAGGGCTGCTCTTCCCCATGCAGCATGGCATCTACCCGGATCTACACGGGTGTTCAGGAAGTAGTGAGCGAATGAAAAAAGTGTGCACAGGGGATATCTGCACACTTAGCGATTTCTGCAGCGATCTTCATATCCATCCCATGTGTTCTAAACATTAAAATCCTACCATCTGTGGACTGATCTTCTAATGTTGTGAGAGCTAGTGCTTTTGTCCTTTACTTGGCAGCCTTTCTCCACCCTTTTCCCTCCTTCTGGTTAAATATAGGTTTACTGAGTGTCAACAAGCAAAACCCAGACCCATATATATTATATATAAGATGTTTCATGCTGAAAGCCCAGAAAGAAAAGCAAACAAAACAATAAGGAGATGGAAAGGAAAGGGTGAAATGATGATACCACCTTAGTGATACCTTAGTCAGGGTAGCGTTAGTGAAGCTCTCTGCGGGAGAAGCATTTATGTAGACAATGAGTAGACAGGATAGTTTAAGTCATGTTAGGGTGACATTATAATTAAAATGTAACACCAATACTATGAAAAAAATAGAGAGAATTATATGGAATCAGAATAGTCCTGACTTTTTAGTACCTGCTGCAAAGAAAGTAGCAAGTAGTTTATCTATTAAAATGAACATACGTTATGCATTGTGCATGTATGTTTATGTGTGGGTGAGCTACTGCCATGTGTAGAAAGAAATAGGGGAGTCTTGGATATTGATCATCACTGTCTGTCTTGTTTGGGGCAAGGCTCTTTTGTTGGTTGCCACTGCAGTATGTTTGCCAGGGTGGTTGGCTCAGGAGTGTTCAGGATTCTCCTGTGTTTGCCTCTCATTTTGCCTTTCTGGAGCACTGAGATTACAGGCGTGTATTACTGTGCTTGGAGTTTACATAAGGAATTGAACATGAATTGTCATACGTGTGGCAAGCACTTTAAACACTGAACAATTAATTACTCCAACCCTTTTCTATAGCTTTTGTATAAAGAAACAAAATAAAATATTTAGTCAATGTAAAAAAATAGCAAGAAAGAAAACATAGACATACAGAAAATAAGATCATGAATTTAAACACCAAATATACCCATAATTACATCAGATTGGAATAGACTAAATAAATAAAAAGATTTTAAGCAACAGGTCACAAACTGAACTCCAACTACCTATGGCTTACACAAGACTTTTAAATATAAAAAAGTGGAAAGTAAACCATAGAAAATTCCAGATAAACAGTAAGAAAAAAAAAAGCCTGGATTACTATGAACCATATCAACGATCAGCATAGCATGGCTTAAAAACCTTACAGGTGCAGTACCTTGGTGGTAACCAAGAGATCTCTAAGTGGACTTAAGACCTATTTAAAAAGAGAGATACCATGCTTGGTACTGGAAACCAAGGTAGCTCCTCAGTACTAGTGAAATTATGGTTATTGGAGGAGAATCTGCAACCACTAATTTACTAAACCAGTGATTATCCCTATCAATAATCTATAAACATTTTCTTTCATACCCCTAGCTACGTATAGTCATTATCCCTCATCGAGGAAACTTCTCTTTGCGACAGACAGAGACCAATTCAGAAAATCACAGCCAATCAGAATGCAGCCTTGGGGAGCTCAGTTTCAATGGGCGCATCTACAAAACCCACACCTGAAGCTCAGAGAACATTACAGTGTGGAAAGATGGCGAGAGCCAGAGGATCAGGGAGTTTGCTGACTGTGTCTCTCATAACATTGGTAAATTCTCAACATCTTGATGGCCTAAATGTGAGCTGAATAAGGAGGGTACCAACAAACATGCTAAATTGGACAGGGAAAAGCCCAGGAGGCCTCAACCCTACACAAAAAACTACTAGCAGCTGAGTAAAGCTGGGAGGGGGAGAGGTGGTCCCCCCCAGGGAAGAGGACAACAATTAGTTGTGCAGTACTCAATGGTCAACCCTAAAAACATACATACAACTAATATTATATGGACTCAACAGTTTATATTTAGTAATATATATGTATGTATGTACAAATTCATACATGCATGCAATGAAGGACAGTGGGGAGGTGTATGCTGGAGAGTTTGGAGGGGGAAGGGAAGGGGAAAATATTGCAATTAAACTACAATCTCAAACATAAACAACAAAAAGAAGCTCAGATTAGCAAAATTAAAGAGGAAGAGAATAGACTTTAAAGACAGAGTAATTATTATCATCAGGAGGACCATTGCATGACAATGTCAGGGCTTGCCTAGTATGACAACACAATTTCCAACTAATATATTTGACAACAGAGAGTCAAATATATGCAACAGAAATAAACAGCTAAGTGGAGAAATAAGCTAAACCACACACGCAGCCAGGCCTTCTAGAAGGTGATGGGAAGAGCACAAAAAGGCCGGACTTGAACTGACTGAGCATTTCCTTACACTGCATGATGAACAAGGATGCCCATGCCTTTTCCTCTTTGTAACTTTGTACCAAGGTCTTTGTCAGATTCACCAGGGCTCATTTGTGAGAACAGCAAGAGAAATGGAGTTCTGTGTTCCACATACCTAAATATGCTAACATTATAAATCAACCTAAGACACTGTCAAGACACTCTCTTCCTTCCTACATTCACGAATAGACCTGGGTGAAAAAAATACAAAACTAGCATTAACACATGACCGAAAATATTGAAGATGGCAGAATATCAAAAAGGATAATTACATTTAATTATTATGTTACATATCCAGACGTCTGTTGTTGGACTGGGCATGTCTGAGGAACTTACGTAATTAAAAGAAGAATAAGCCAATGATGATTAGATATTTATTTTAAAAATTTTATTGCCTTTATATTAGTAACTTTCTTATCACGTGTTAAGAGATTTTTTTTATTTAGTTGATATATTTTGATA
The DNA here is from genome assembly GCF_903992535.2 of Arvicola amphibius. Taxonomy (NCBI): domain Eukaryota; kingdom Metazoa; phylum Chordata; class Mammalia; order Rodentia; family Cricetidae; genus Arvicola; species Arvicola amphibius. The sequence goes on along the minus strand of NC_052052.2, from coordinate 59,005,597 downwards.
TTAATGATTTAGAGGATAAAAGTAACATGCAATCGCACTAAAGATGAATAAGTTTTGATAATTTCATTAGAAAATATAAAACACTATTTTTGATAGCTTAAAAATATAATTTTCTTTAAAGAGTTTCATTGTTCCATATTAAAGTAAAAAGAATGATACAAATCAATTAGGAAATCTCAATTTTTCAAATAAAATATAATTAAGTAAATTTGTCACTTTAAATTTGATTTTTAAAAATTTTGCTCAACAGTTTTGTAAAAACTAGATGTTTTCAATTATAACATGCAAAGAATCAGCCTGATTCCACACATAGACCTAGTAAATAGGAGCAAAATTAAGGATAACCTTAACAGCTTCATTCTGCAAAATGTTCTTCAGCTGGTATGTACCATCACTACAAAATATTTAGAAATTTAGAAAGGAATAATTTTCTGGTCCCAGTAATTAAAAGTAAGATTAAAAGATTAGGAAAGCAAATAGGACTTCCAATCTTTTGGAAAACAATTGGTCCTCATCAGTACAATAAAACAAGAAACAGCAAAGTAAGGCAAAAGGGTTTGAAAGGCAAAAATAAAGCTGTCTCCCATCGTGGCGAAGACAATGGACACAATCTGGGTGCATATGCTACTTTGTTTGGAGGCTTGTCACGGCACTTGTCATTCCTCTAAGTGCTCAGTCCTATTGATCCTTCAGTGAAACCCTGCGCTTGTTACCACTAGCCACATGAACACAATTCCCAGACCGTCGTAGAATCGTGATGCCTTCCTTCTGTTTCAGAGATGGAGGCTGAGGGACGTGGAGAACTTTTTCTGGGGCATCTGCAGATGTTGAGGTAAAAAGACAGATTCAGAGGGACAGATCTCCAGCGAGTGTCCACACCCAGTGTGGACTTGTGGTGGCCTAGAAGCAATAGTGATCTCAACCAATGCAAGAAAGCAAGAAAAAGAAGTGAAAGGCATGGGTTGAAAAGACACAAATAAAGATATTGTCAGAATTGGTAGCCAATATTATTATGTTTACAGAGTGAAAAAAGACATACTTATCTCCGAATAAGCTATTTGAAATAACATGAATTAGCACATTAATTTCAATATACAAACAAAACATAAAATAAAATGATTCCATTTACGATATCAAAAATAGTTGTCTAGAAATAAACTGAAGAATTTACATGGCTTCTTCAGAGATAATTTGCCTTATCAAAGAAAATAAAGCTGTTTGGATTAATGAGAGGACACAGAATGCTCATGAATAGAATCAGTATGTTATAATGAAGCCATTTCTAGACAAACTATAGGCTGAATCTAATGCTAACTAAAACTCTATCAGATAATGTGAAAATTAAACTAAGTTAAAATATATGTAAAAATTTAAAAAGGTAAAGAAAACTCTGGAGGAAAAAGCTTATGAAATGCGCACTGGGTGGGGGGGGGGGCAGAGAGATGACAGGTCAGCGGTTAAGAGCACTTGCTGTTCTTCCGGAAAACCCAGGTTTAGTTCTCAGCATCCACCCAGTGGTTTACATTTAATATTTAAATATTTAAAATATTTGATTTAAAAATTTTTTTAAAAAGAATTTGCCCTACCAGATATCCCCATTCCTATTACAACCAAAACAGCACGGTATCCACACAGGGTTATACAGCCAGGGAAACTACAGCCCGTCCCGTCCACGCTGCCACTTTATGACTGAGAGGAAGGTGTAGTGGGAAAACAACGCTACTTTTCCCACTACTGATCTCACACCACAGAGTTCAGCTGCAGGTAATTACAGACCCAAATCGAAGAGGCAAGAGTCTCACTCCAAATAAAATTCAGTAAGAACTAACTACAAAGAAGAAGTCTGATATCCTGAACTACATTAAAATTATGGACTTTATTATAAAAAATACCATCAAGAGAATGGAAAGTTACAGTGCGAGAAAATGCCTTCAGGGTTGTTGTCCAACTCCTCCCCCAAATTGTATTCTGAACATGCAAGCACAAATCATAAAGGAAAAAATGACTTGAACACTTTACAAAATATATTGTTACCAAGTTGAGCCTCAGAAAATGTACTCATTAAGGAATTGCAAATTAAAGTGAGAAAGAAATAAGAAACAGAACAGCTAAAATAAAATGTAGAGACAACATCAGATGTTGACATATGAAGCAACTAGTGATGATAGATGATAAACTGATTTAGTTACTTTAAAAAACTATCAGACAGTATTTATTAAAGTTCAACATATCCATATCCTAAGACCAATTTTTTACATATTCTTAACAGAAACGTAGACAAATGTATCCTAGAGGACATTTTGTGTTCTGAATGTTTATAGTTGTATTGTTTCTAATAGCCAAAGACTGGAAACAATTATATATCAACAGAACAAAGAGCAGAGAAAGCAGGGACATCCCTATGATGTACTACCATAGAACAAGGAAGAGATATGAAATATGGTCACACACAGCCATGGGTAGACCTCAGCAATAATGCTGAAGTCGAATTTAAATTAAAACATGCAGAAGAAATAAAACTAGACTCCCCTCTCTTGCCCTCTATGAAAACTAACTCAAAATGGCTCCAAGACTTTAATGTAAGACCCAAGACTCTGAATCTGTTACAGGAAAAAGGAGGGGAAATATTTCAATATACCAAATAGGTAAGGACTTCTGGAATAAGACTCAAGGAAGTCAAGAAATAATAGCAACAGCTGCCAAATATGTGATGGTCTCCAGTTCAAAAGATGGGGTTAAAAAGAGGAACAGAGCTGAACCCATATCAGGCAAAGGGTTCACTAGAACTGACAAGGAAGGGTTGAAAGGAAAGCCTGAGCCAGTCCAGGGAGAGGAAGAGGAATGTGTGCTGTGGTAGAGGAAAGGGGCCCACGGTCAGTGACAGCAAGTCCGCTAGACAGAGATGTTACGTCTTCTCATAGCCTCAAGGTCATTCCTGGACGATGGGCTAGACTAGTTAGTATGCAAGGGGACAGTGGTCACTTGTCCTGTCTGGAGTGTTTTTCTGTTTGGGGCTTTGTTACTGCGAAGGGCAGTTCTCAGGACTGGGGGTGGGAAAGGACTTGACTCTTGAGGAGTTGTAGGAGAGAAAGGCTTGGCTGGGTGTGGTCTGTTAGCTCTCCACAGCCTCTGGAGAAAGGGTGACTGTGTCCAGACGGTCTGCTCTAGCAGAGGGGATCTTAGAACCAAAAGGCTGCTGCATTATGCAAGGAAAGAGTGAAGAGACAGAATGGGAGAAGGCTTGCCAACCACACATTTATTTGACAGAAGACCAATATCTAGAGTACAGAAAAGACTAAAAATATTAAATCACAAGAAATCAAACAAACTAGTCAATAAACAGACGAATGAAAACAGCAGAGAGTTCTAAAAGAATAAAATCTTCCAGTGGCCAATAAACATATGGAAAAATGTTCAGCCTCAATAGCCATTATGGAAATGCAAATCAGAGCTACATTGAGATTCTATTCCACTCCAGTCAGAATGGCGGAATGGCACACTCCTGAGGATGCAGACAAAAGCTAACCCATACACACTGCGGGTGCAGATGTAAACTAAACAACAAGGACTGACATCGTGTTCCTCAAAAAGCCAGAGGGATTCCAACACTGCAGAGATACTCGCACACCAATGTTTACCACAGTTCTGTCCACAGTAGCTAACTCAGGATCGTCAACACAGGAAGGCATAAAGAAAAGGTGACATACAATCCTTTATTCCCACCAAAAAACAAAGTTATGTTACTTTCATAAAAATTTGTAGAACCTAAGGGAGTTACAGTAAACAAGTGAACTCAGTCTGAGAAAGACAGAAATTGAGTTTTTCAGATATGTAAAAACCATATGTGTACAGAGGATATGAAAGGACATGGGGGGAAATGTCATGGAGAGGAAACAGAGCTACTGGGAAGGGGAGCAGGGAAGAAGGGGAGCATGGAAGGGGGGAAGCAGGACACGGAGGGGGAATTTGCTGTGAGTACATTGCATCCTTGCATGAAAGTGTACGTATGTAAGCTGGTGCCATGGTCAACGAAAAACAATGAGGCAGAACATTTAAAAATCAAAATCTTTTTTTAATTAAATTTTTATTTTTCAAGACAGGGTTTCTCTGTAGCTTTGAAGCCTGTCCTGGAACTAACTTTTGTAGACCAGGCTGGCCTCGAACTCACAAAGATCTGCCTGCCTCTTTCTCCAGAGTGCTGGGATTAAAGGCCTACACTGACAAGGACTTTTAAAAAGCATATGTTGTCTATACACACAAAGTTTGAAATTGGCGAAAGGGGCCTCTTCTCTAGAAAACAGTCAAGAGGAGACCCAAGAGAGCTGTCTGAAGGAGGCTTGGAGTATTTGCAGTGGTTTATATTTTGATCTAAGTGACCCTTACCTGAGCAGTTTTGTGAAGATTCAAAGGTGGCAATTAAACACAATGAACTGTTTATGAACAGCAGCTCAGGGGAAGCTGGGAGGACACAGAGAGTGGACAAACACTCATTGTTAAGTCTGCCATGGGGGTTCAGTGTGCTATTTTATCTGCTTTTTATACATTTGAAACTTTCCATTACAAAAGGAACGGTGGTGGCAGCCGCTTATTTGCCGAGGCCTACAATAGCTGTGTGGTAATTTTACAGCCTTCTTTCAAACCAGTTTTACGGGATTTATTTGAAAGTAAATGAGCACTGTTAAAACTGTCACATAGGGATAAGAATTAAGAAGCTGCTACATTCTATAGGTTTTTCCTGGCACTTAGACTATGCCTCAGACTTCCTAGGAGCTCACAGGTTCTCTTCTGCCTGAAGGCTTCCTGGCTGTGCCTGTAACTACCTCTCTCTGCTCAACCTGCCCTGTATTCTTGCTCTGTGACATGAGAGAGAGGGGTCTCTCAAATTTCCTTTACTTTCTCCACTGGGCCTTCTGGTACTTCTAAATATGGACCGCTAAAGGGAGAGCGGAAGCCTCTAAGAGGATGCAGGAAGACGCGGTTCCTTCTGGGGTTTTTACTTCCTGTTTTCCCCCTGGGGTGACAGTGTCTCTTTCCAGCAGCTGGTCCAGGACACAGCTTTTCTGACTGGGAACGTTTTGCCACTTTGTGCTCCAAACACTAGCTGAGCCACGACCTCCTCTGAGTTTCTCAGCTTTAATAATTCTAGTATTTTCCTTTTGTCTTCTCAGTCCCTGGAGTGGCAGCTGCTTCCTGCAATTTTGTCTCACTGGTACCTTAAAGCTTCCTTTCACTTGAGATAATTAACAGCTCTCTACCTAGTTAACAATTCTTTATGGGAAGCCTGCTTCGCTTAAATAGCGGGTGTGATTTCTGCTTCCTAATTGGATCTAGACTGTCAGACCGTCAAGACTTACACTCTGCTCTTGCTTGCTGCTCCTGGGGCTTGACATCGAATTATTGATTATCTTCTTATATTGGGCATACAATTGCACAAAAAGTCAACAGCCTCTTTGTTTCTCTGCTCCCACTCCAGGTAAACGGAACAATTTTATCAGTTTGAAAATTCAGTTATCTCAATTAGCATTTTAAAACATGACTACTGAAAACCAACTTATTAAGCTTAAATAATACTGGTGTTAGCACGGTATGTAAAATGGGATAACCTGAGCTATAAGATACACATCTCTCGCATGTTTACGCTATTTCTCATAAAGCTTCTCACTGTCAATGAAGCTGATCAGGTATTCCTTGAGTTTTAGAGATCAGAAGCTCAGAAAGCGAACTCCCATCTTGAGTCAACTTCCATTAAAGTTCAGACACCATTTAGTATATGGAGGTTATCAGGGAGCTGCTGGATTTACAAGTGGGTGAGCAGAATGTTGCATAGTGCATGAGCGAATACTGCCCGAAGCAAAGAGCTCCACATTGGGAATTCAGTCACAGCGTGCTGCCTGAAGATGGGCAGGTATTATCCTCGGGGGGGAAAAATTCAATAAATGATAATGAATTCACCTGGATTAGACTAACTGCAAATGAAAGACAAGATATAGGCAGCTCAGCTCTTCCATATTCACAGTCTGCCTTCAGTGTTCTGTCTTTGCTGCGGGCATAAAGACAGGAAATGAGGTCCTCGGTGGTCCAGAAATTCTACTGGAGCCTTCTTCACCCCGTGCACCTTCCTCCGCTAGGAACCTGGGAGAAGACCTCACATTTTTGTTTTCATGAGCTCATAAACAGACACATTGTCAATCCAGAAAAAAAAAGCTTTCTGAACAGAACTGGAAATGCATCTACTTAGGACACTCTACCTAACAATAGATGATATATCTTTACACTGAGATCCGTCTCCGAAGAGCAGATTCAATTGCGTGGTCCTGGTGAATTCCCACAGCACTTCCACAAAATAAGCAGGCATTTCCACTACCTTTTTTTTTTTTCGGGGAAAAAAAATTTAACTAGAAGATTTAGTTGTCTGAATTCTGTACTTAATACCTCTTTTTTACAAAGTAAAACCCTGCAAAAACCGTATTCCACATGCAGGATCAGCACTGACAGAATCCTGCTGGTGCAGCAGTGAGGGCTGAGCTGGACAATTACTGCAGAGGTTATATCACGAGGTCAATCCGTTTATCACTTCCGTTCAAAGCCAGCTTGATCATGCTCTCATTTGTAATTCACCTGATAAATTATACAGGATTTGAGTGGGCTGCTTTTTAGGGAAACCATTTAAAATACTGCAGGCCTAGTTGCTTGAATTTTTAAAACAATCATCTTTCACTGCGCTGCAGGTTTAATGATGAAGAATGAAATGTTTTCCTTCAGTGGCATTTCTCGAGCTTTGCCATTGTCGCAGGAGAGAAGACGAAGTGTATCAACCATGGAGGCTCGGCAGAGTTGTGTAGATAAATTTATTTGAAATTGATATTGCACTGAAAAAGACAAAGGGACTCGACACCCACCACATTCTTGCTAAATTGGTAGGGAAACTGTTTAACGCTGACCTCTTGTAAAGCATCCACCAACAAAAGGCTGGGGAGATGCTCAGTGGTGAAGCTTTGCCAAGCAAGAGTGAGGGCCTGAGCTTAAATCATGGAAACTCCATGTGGGCAGTGTAGCCCATTTACAATTCCAGCCCCAGAAGGTAGAGAAGAGACATGGGATCCCAGGGCAGGGATCCCAGGGCAAGATGCATGGTAAGACTAGCCAAGTCATGGAGTTTGGGAGTTGACTGAGAAATTCTACCTGAGTACTTACTGTACAGCCTTGGTCTACACACACACACACACACACACACGGGGAGAGAGACAGACAGAGAGAGAGAGAGAGAGAGAGAGAGAGAGAGAGAGAGAGAGAGAGAGAGAGAGAGAGAGAGAGAGAGAATTCAATTGATAAAAATCATAGTCGGGTCTTCATGTTCTGTTTATCCCAAGGTACATTACATTCATAATTCAAAAAGCATGGAAATTTGAATGGAATTCTTGGTACTATAGAAATCCTATTGTGCCAAGGTGGATGGACTAACAACACACATGGATGGAAATCTTGATTTGATGACTTCTCAGTCTTAGCTCACTGGTCCACCCAAGCACGTTGCTACTGGAGCAGAGAACCTCATAGTCTTACTGCAAATCAGCTGACAGACCTGCTTTACGATGTTTTCATACACCTTGTTAATTCCGCAACACATTCTTCAGCAAACATCCCCCAACTGTTTTCTAGAACCAAAGTCCTCCTCCCTCAAGTTCACAAGAAGTCTTATGTGTGCTACCGAGAAGTTGAAAGTTACCGTCTCAGTCCAAGACAGCCTATCCTTTACTGCTCTCTTTTGAATCCCCTGACACATGGCGGCAATAACTGTTCTTGCTTCTTCCCAGAGTCAACTCTTCCTCTTGCGCTCTCGAGTCCACCTCCTCCCGCTCTTACTGCCTGTCTCATGATGGAGCTACAGCTCTCCAGTGTATTTAGTTCTTGAGATCCTCGAACAGTGCTGGAGTCTGTGAAAACACGCAGATTGACAGCGCTCTGCCGATTATGTCTAGGAGGGAAGGATCAGGTGGGGCTGGTTAGCCCAAGAATAAATGCTCCAGAGAAAGGGAAAAGTCAATCCTGTCACATGGGAATTCAGATCTCAGGTTATCACGGCAGATTTCCAAAAACCAGAAAGAAACCTGGATTCCCATATGAAAACGGATAACTCTTAAATGTTGGCTACGAACTTAGAGGATTGGACAATAAGGTGCGTGGGAGAAATGAATACCTCATGGGCTCCCGTCAGGCATTTCATCTTTTGCCTAAAAATTCACTCATCTCAGCTTCCCACTCAAGTGCCGTGTGATTTTACTCACATTTGCCCGGCATCCAGCTTGAGACTGTTGACATCTTCTCTGCAGCTAGAGTTCTCTCCTCAGCCAATTTTAACACATCTTCCATTCTACTGAATATGTACTTTCCAAGGTCATCAGTATGGGTCTAAAGACCCAATGCCCTGGGATAACTATATGCATGCATATATCTTTATATACCTTTCAAACAATGGTTCTTGCATAGAAGCTGGGAACTTGCTAGAAATGCATAATCTTGTGACCTTCCCGAGACCTATGAAATCTAACTCGGGGACTTTACTGTACTGATAAGCTCTCCCAGCATTTCTGATGACTGTAAGTCTGAGGTCCACTGCCCTCTGTCCCTGCCTAAAGTTAAATAGGAAAGGTAATCTATGTCTTGTGTCTTGCTGTTCAACTTCAATTCCCTCTTCTACATCCTAGCTTTCTGTAGATGAAATAGCTTTTATTCTTAGATTTTTCATATTTTATCAATTCACTTTTACACATAAGACTCTTGCATGTTAGGAAAGTTCGCTTTCCTTTTTCTGCCAATCTTAGAAATACGAAAATCAGTAGCAGGAGATGTGTCGGAGTTAATATCAGCTTGGTTTCCTAACATAAATCATAACCTTTTCTTCCTTTCAGTCTTTTGGAAATAGTAGTTAAAAGAATACTTGTACCCATTATCAGAATAATAATAGCAGATTCTCCTCTAGGGCCTAGGGCCTATCTAGCCATAGGTTCTTGCTGGATAATGGTGCCTTGCATGAGTTCCATCTTATGGAGTGGGACTTAATCCAATAAAAAAGTGGCTGGCTACTTTCCTGATGTTCCTGCCACTACTGCAGAAGTGGGCCACGGGATTCACAGGTGGGCACGGTTGATGATGACTTTTCTCCTCCAACAGGGCGCGTGGTTCCTTCCAGCACGACACAAGCCAGCCAGTAGGGATGAAGCTTCCAGGTCAGGACCAGACTCCTAATGACTGACTGTTATACTCACAGGCCAATGTATCTCTCGGCTCTCCTCTGAGAAGCTTTCATTGTCAGTAGGTAGATGGTGATTAACACAGAGACCCACAACTGGCCAAGATGCAGTGAATGAGACTGCAGAATGCTCAGCACTAAGTCAAACATTTATAATGAATGCCTTCCTTCCAAGGCTTAAGGGTACAGAAGCCAGAGGTGGCGGATAACTCCAAGGAAACAGTGATTTCTGAACACAGCAGGTGGCTGCACACAAGAACTCACAGCAGTTGTGACTGCACACACAAGGCCTGTGAAAGCCTGAGCCAGAGCCAATGCCATCATGAAGATGGGAGCTGGACACCAAATCTCACCCCCAGCCATGGAGCTATTGGCAACTGTTAGTTACATGGAGAGGGAGAGATGATGCTCTTTAAGACTGTAGCCTCTGAAAAGCTGACCATACTCTTGGTGTCTGCATAGCCAAGGGTATTCGGTCAGTACAAATTGATTTTTATTTTTTATTTTAAAGGACATGAAATTGGATGTGTGGAAGCAAAAAATAGAAAATGGAAAAAAGAAAGCACATTCAACAAATGGTGCTGGCATAACTGGATATCAACATGTAGAAGAATAAAAATAGATCCATATCTATTGCCATGAACAAAACTCAAGTCCAAATGGATCAAAGACCTCAACATAAAATGTGCCTTACCCTCTCTGAGGATTACATGGGGGTGGGTTGGGAGGGTGTGTGGAGGGAATGGGAGGAGGGGAAGGAGTGGGAACTTGGATTATTATTTTTTAAAAAATCTAATAAATTAAAAAAAAAACAAAATAAAACCAACCACACTGAACCTCATAGAAGAGAAAGTGGGAAGTATACTTGAATGCACTGGCACAGGAGACTGCTTCCTAAATATAGCCCCAGTAGCACAGACACTGAGAGAAACAATTAATAAATGGGACCTCCTGAAACTAAGAAGCTTCTATAAAGCAAAGAACATGGTCAACAAGACAAAATGGCAGCCTACAGAATGGGAAAAGATCTTCACTGACTCCACATCGGACAGAGGGATGATCACCAAAATATACAAAGAACTCAAGAAATTGGTCATCAAAAGAACAAATAATCTGTTTAGGTCTGTACCTAAACAGAGAACTCTCAACAGAGGAATCTAAAATGGCTGAAAGACATGTAAGGAAATGTTCAACATTCTTAGCCATCAGAGAAATGCCAATCAAAACAACTCTGAGATTCCATCTTAAACCTGTCAGAATGGCTAAGATCAAAAACACTGACGACAACTTATGCTGGAGAGGTTGTGGGGTAAAGGGAACACTCCTGCATTGCTGGTGGGAGTGCAAGCTGGTACAGCCCCTTTGGATATCAGTATGGCGATTTCTCAGAAAATTAGGAAACAACCTACCTTAAGACCCAGTAATACCACTTTTGGGTATATACCCAAAGGATGCTCAATCGTGCCACAAGGACATGTGCTCAACTATGTTCACAGCAGCATTATTTGTCATATAGCCAGAACCTAGAAACAACCTAAATGTCCTTCAACTGAAGAATGGATAAGGAAAATGTGGTACATTTACAAAATGGAGTACTACACAGCAGAAAAAAATGACATCTGGAAATTTGCAGGCAAATGGATAGAGCTAGAAAATATCATATTGAGTGAGGTAACCCAGACCCTGAAAGACAAACATCATATGTACTCACTCATAGTGGCTTTTAGATATAAAGCAAAGAAAAACAAATCTAAAAGTTAGAATCTCAGAGAACCTAGACAACAATGAGGACCCTAAGAGAGACATACGTGGATCTTATCTTCATGGGTAGTAGAAAAAGACAAGATCTCCTGAGTAAATTAGGAACATGGGGACCATAGGAGAAGGTTGAAGGGGAGGGGAGAGGAAGGAAGGAAGGGGAATAGGGATGATAATATAGCAACATACAAAAAGTATATAACTCAATAAAAACAATTTTTTAAAAAGGCAAAAAGCAAAAAAAGAAAACATTGGGTGTGTGGGGAAGAAGGGTGGATCTGGAAGGGTAGGGGAAGGATACTGCAGGTGGAACTCTCCAAGAATAATAAAAATAAAAAATACTTGCAATCATCAGCTATATTTGTTGCAGAAAATCTAGAAAATACAGAAAAGACTGGAGAGGAAATCAACCATAATGTGACATTCCTACCCTCCATAATTGGTTTCTTTTTGGTCTTTTTCCTTTTGAAAAACAGGTGTGCACTGTTTAAACTGCAATCCTTTCGACAAAGGCAAGCACAATGCTGTAAGGAGATACAAGGTCTGTGGTGATCCCAACCTTCATGAGGTCACATGGGAGGCATCAATTTTATGTGTCTTTCTTCACCAAACTTCTAAGTGACTTTAAAATAGGTGGAAAATATAAATAAAATTAAATCAGCTGACTTTCTAGTGTTATACCAGAAGAAATTATTAATCCAGACATAAAAAATATTCAGTATACCTCATACAACTGGGATCAGCGGAAGCAATTCTAACTGTAGATAACACATATAGACTCGGTGTCACTAATTGGAATAGACTTCAGAAATAATAAGCCTCAATTGCCGTATCTGTGCTGTGTCAAACAGAATTGATTGATATTGCTTCCGAATTAAAAGAAAATTGTACTCAAGAATAGGCAATGAGAAGCTTTTGCTTTTGTTTACTGATCCAGGGAACTGTTTATCCTTGATTCTGACATTTCCCTAACTCCCAGTCTTTCCTTAGCTTCATATTCTGAAGCTGAGGCTGGAGATCCCCGGGGTAACCCATAGAAGACCAAGCTTGGGCTTATGGGGCTTTCTTGCAGGCATTCATTTAAGCTGCACTTGTTTACCTTTCTGGTTTGCCCAACCATGAACAAAGCTTTTTCTCAAGATATTCTTAGTTCCATGTGGGTAGTGGAGGTAATTTCCTTTATTGATGTGGAGGTCCCCTCTGTGTGCTGTGATTACCATTAACGAATAAAGAAACTGCTTTGGACCTACAGCAGGGCAGAACTTAGGCAGGCAGGGAAAGCTAGGCTGAATGCTGGGAGAAAGAACGGCAGAGTGAGAAGAGGGGTGCCATGGATCTGTCGCCGGAAACAGACATGCTAAAACTTTGCTGGTAGGCCAATACGAAGCTAAAGCTACTGGGCCAAGCAGTGTTTTAATTAATACAGTCTCCGTGTGATTATTTTAGGTCTAAGATAGCTGGGAACCAAACAAGCGGCCTCCCTCCTCCTACACTTTATCTTCCCCTATAATGTAATTCCAATGCTGAAATCAACAGTTTTGCTTCACAGCCCAGTTTTGGGGGGTTGGAGTGGGAAATTCTTATTAACAAGAACCGTTGAGTGCCTTTTGTGTGTCAGCCATGTGTGTTGAGGCTTTCCAAGTCCACTAAGAAGTAGACTCTCCATAAAATAACTAAATATCTTAATACTTAAACATTGAATTATTGATTCTTCAAGTTTTAATAGTGCTTCATATTCAGTTATTTGCAAGAACTAAAATCTCACAGATAAGGTTGATGAACCTTGGTGTTTCTCCCTGACTCAATCATCGCTATCCACCATCACCCTGAGTTGGGTATTTCTCATCCTCATGTATCTCTCTCTCTCTCTCTGCAGATGTGTACACGGGTGTATGGACCTATGTGTGCATATGTGGAGGTAAGAGGGCATAGGTGCTTTTCTCAGTCACTCTCTATTTACCTACTTTTGTTTATTTGTTTTTGGAGACAGACTCTCACTTTGTAGATCTGCATGTCCTGGAATTTACTATGAGGACCAGGCTGATCTCCAACTCACAGGGGTTTGCTGGCCTCTGTTTCCTGAGTGCTGGGATTAAAGACAAGAGCCACCACACTTTGCTGCTCTATAGTACAATTACTAAAAACCCCGAGACAGAAATTAGGGTTCAACCTAAAGGTCAGAAAAGCAAAATAGCCAGCCACTGGCTCTTACCTCTACCTCAGCCTGAAATGGCAACCCTGTCTTCAGGAATCTCAGAGTGAGATTGTGTGTGAGCACTGTTTCCTCTTGTTTTATATTCCCCTCTAGTGCTGGGATTAAAGGCGTGCACCACTATCACCCAGTTTCTATGGCAAACTAGTGTGGCTACTGTGATTAAAGGTGTGCGCCACCACTGCCTGGTCTGTAAGGCTGAGCAGTGCGGCTGTTTTACCCTCTGAACTTCAGGCAAGCTTTATTTATTAAAATACAAGTGAAATGAAAACTTAACTTCTTCATCTACTTCGCACAGATCCCTCACCGACCCCGAAGCTTGTTTTGGCTAAGCTGGGTAGCCAAGGAACCCTTAGGATTTTCCTATATCTTTTCCCCAAAGCTGGCATTGCAGGGATGATCATGCTTGATTCATTATGCCTGGTGTTTACGTGGATGTTGGCCATTCAAACTTAAGTCTTCTTGCTTCTACAGCAAGCACTCATGCTCACTAAACCACCTCCCAAGCCTCTCCCCAGGCCACCGTTTATATCCTTACTTTCTTATCATTATATAAATACATAATATCCATACATGAGTTATGCTTCTATGAAAGTTCCTACATACACATTGAGATTTTTCAAGTCTCAAATTACTCCTGTGTAAAACAAGGAAAATAACCCTTCCTACAAGAATAAAATGTTTCTCACCGTGTTCAGCAGGTAATAGGCATTTGGAAGAAGTTAATTACAAAATGTTCTTATCTGACACAGCACTCTGCCTTTCAGGAGATTAGCTAAAGCAAATTCTTGCCTTATCTGAAAATTCAGTTTTACTCTGTCTCTGGTGAACGTCAATATTTCCACCTGCTTCAGGTGACACAGGCCAGGCATAAAGATAGCATCATGGCCTGATACACGGATGGTGCAGATCCAAATGCGCACGCACACACCTCACACAGAGGCACTGGGCCAGAATTCATGAAAACTGCTCTGTATCAAGCCATTTGATGCACACGGCAGCATGGATGAGGTTGGCTTCTTCATCGCACCTGCCTCACAGGTGAGGAAACTGAGGCACACCAAACTTAATAAACTGCCTGAGATCACAGAGCCAATAAGAGGTGCCACAGCAGGATGCTCCAAGCCAACAGATTTGCTCTTGAGTCTCCGCCAGCTGATGCTTGCCATTTCTCAACCTCTTCACCTATACACATTTCTCTATTTTATGATTTTTTCCAAAGGCTACAACCTCACAGAGGAGATATACGACAGTGAATGCCATGTCTGCTGCACAGGTTATCTGACGGATTGTTTACTAAAAATAAATCTCCAGAACTACTTGCATTAGGAGCTAGCTCACACTCGGCCCAGCTGGAGTAGATAGAATTTGTCTGTGCAGAAGGGTGGCTCTTTTGGCCTAGTCTCACCAGAAAACATAAGCACCACAGCAGGCGTGGTTTTCTCTTTGCCACCAGGCTGAAATTTAAAAAAAAAGCTTAACAAAATGACAAAGGAGCCTCTACACTTTTATCACAAGGTTTTAAAACTGGTGACTCCATTTATAGTGTAGGGTAAGGCGTGCTAAAAACTATTGAGATGCCTGTGGTGGTTTGAATGAGAATGGCTTCCAGATGCTCATATAGTTTAATGTCTAGTCCCCAGTTAGTGGAACTATTTGGGAAGGATTAAGAGGTATGACCTTATTGGAGGAGGTATGCTACTAGGGGTGGACTTTGCCAAGCCAAGTCTCTCTCTCTCTCTCTCTCTCTCTCTCTCTCTCTCTCTCTCTCTCTCTCTCTCTTCCCCTCTCCTCTCCTTACATGTTGTGGATCAGATGTGAGCTCTTAGTTACTGCTCCAGCATCTTGCCTGCTTGCCTGCTTCCAATGCTTCCTGCCATGATGATCACGGGCTCACACTCTCAAACTGTAAGCAAGCTCCCAATTAAATGTTTCCTTTTAAAAGTGGCTTTGGTCATGGCGTCTCCTCACAGCAAAAGGACAGTAATTAAGAATGATTAACTAAAATTCTGTTTGGTCACAGGAAGCAGAAAAGGGTGCCAGACTGATGTCAGATATAGATGGGTAGAGCCAGAATCAGGATATTCCCAGTTTTAACCTGATAATCAGTTTTTTTTGGGGGGGGGGGCAAGATTGAGCAGTCTTTTCATGTAAATAAACCAGGCCTGATTACTTTTTGTTATTCTTTTGTTTTATTATATAACCCAAGAACTCCCCAGTTCCATGATGCTGCTGGGTTGACCAGAAGGATAAAATCTCCAATTAAAGAAAAAAAAAGGGACTAGGTCAACCTCCCTAGAGGACCACCAAGAATGCTCCCCCTTTCCAGATGGAGAGGATGCAGGAGGAAGCAGAACTGTGTAAGGTGAGAAATAAGAACCCCTTCCCATCTCTGCAGCACCTGTCTCTCTTGACATAAGGGAGGAGACACATCCAGATAATCAGCACAATCATCTCTCAGAGCTATTTCCAGACACCATCAATATACCCCTAAGAGTCCCATGAATCAGCAAAATCAACGTGTGTGTTCCAAATACTGACCCAGCTCTGGTTGCTTAGGTGAGGACGGGTTTCACAATCCAGCTTCCCTGAATCTGCAGTGAGATTCACTAATGGTTTCTGAAAGGCATAAAAAGCATATTTCTTTGGGCCACTTTCTCTGTGTGAATGATATTATGAAACAAACCCAAATTATCATTGGTTGTTGACTGTCTTTTGTATCGCTTCTGATATGCTGCTGCCATGTGGAAATGTCCACCAAATGCCCATATGTTCAAAGATATAGTCCCAAGCCTGTGGTACCATTGGGATCTGGTGGAACCTTTAGGCAGGTGGTTCTCTGTTAGTTGAAGATTAACATGACCTACATAGTGAGTTCCCTCCAATCCAGCCAGGGCTTTATGGTGAAATCCTATCTAAAAACAAAACAAAACAAAATAAAACAAAACAAAACACAGGCTTTGCTTAGTAGCATGAAGTTGGGCCACTGGGGGAATACTCCCGAAGGGGACACTGCGACCTTGAACCCGTCCTGTCTCTTGCTTTGCTTCATGGTTTCCATGAGGTAGATGTCCTCCCCTATATGCTCCTTCCAGGGTGGACTGTGGTGCCTCAGGCCGGAAGGCAACTGAAGCCAAATGACTGTGGGCTAGAACCACTGCAACCAAACTCCAGATCAGCCTGTCCTGCTTTGGCTCACCATTCTCTCGTGCTTGCCGCCAGAGATGGAAAGCTGACTAACACAGATTCATCTTTTGAAAAGGTGTACGTGTACGTGAAATGGATAAAACAAATACCACCAAACAGTTTTAAAAAGAAAACAAACCACCAAAGCAGAGTCTACTGCTTATGGATAAGATACAGTTGGAGAAGCGTATATTCAGCTGGTCTCCCCGTGCTAAAGGCAGGGGCGGGAGGCGGGGGTCTTTCTTTTCCATTAGGAGACAACCCAGGCATTTCAACACCTGAACAAGACGCTAGGCATGGTGGTGCATGCTTGGGATCCTGGGAGGCTTAGGCAGGAGGATTGTCGTAAGCCTGAGGCTTGCTTCGGCTATATGATATGTCAAGGTCAGGTGGTAAGGCAATGTAAGACCCTGTCTCAAAACAACAAAAGAACAAGAATACACAGCATAGACTAGGCTAAGGGTAGCCAGAAGTAGCAGCCAAAAATTCAAGATTCTCAAGTGAGTTTGCATGGTAGAAAAACAACAGGCCATTTTTATTAGGATATTTGCCCTAGTATTTTGAGTATTACATATATGAACCAATTATCCAGTATTTAGTTAAAAGCCAAACTTTCTTGTGTTTTCTGCATTTTTCCCTAACAATCTATTAGGTGGGGCCCTATAGACTTATAGGACATGTAGCAGCAGTACACACGCAGCCATTTGGGGGAACTGGTAACGTTGTTCTCTCCTGGTGTACGTTTTTCACCGCGATAAATGTGCCAATGGAACCATAACCCAATTCTCCAAACTGGGATTGCTGTTTGTGAGGAAGTTCTGTGGAATATGCCAACTTGGAGAAGGATGTATGTAGTTTCCAGACCCTTTAGAAACTCCAGGCAAGGCAAGAGAGTTCCAGTTATCCATGACCCCTGGACACTGCCATGCAGACTAATGCTTAATGAGAAAATGCCACCAAGGAATGACAGAGACATTAGAGACAATTCTAACTAATAGCTTTCGAGGCTGGTTGGAGCGTGATGTTTCACTGGATTCCAGAGTTTAGGAAGACTTACTGGGGAGACTAGAGCAATCTAGGGAAATAGCGATTTCTCTGTCCACTCAAGCTATCTAAAGAACACTTTTACCTAAATACCTTCTGTACAGCCAAGAACATGGCCCAGTTCAACAGAGTTCATTGCTTAATTTACTCCTTTTTTTCCAACACCACTTGCCTCCCTATAGTCTATATATACTATGATACCTCTACAGATATCATAGTAAGACTCCAACAGCCCTGGATGAGAGGCCACAGTAAACCCAGACTCCACCTTACACAGCAGGCAACCAAATTCCTGGTCTTCATAAGACTGCTGTCTTTCAGCTCAAGATGTTAACCTCTGGACATCCTTAATAGCAAGAAGGTCTAGAATAAGCTGTTTCTGCACAGCCCGTTACTTTTCTTTTCTTCCTTCCTTCCTTCCTTCCTTCCTTCCTTCCTTCCTTCCTTCCTTTCTTTCTTTTGTTTGTTTTTTGTTTCTTTGAGACAGGGTTTCTCTGTGCAGCTTTGGAGCCTGTCCTGGAACTCTGTGAGGCTGGCCTTGAACTCACAGAGATCCGCCTGCCTCTGCTTCCCAAGTACTGGGATTAAAGGTGTGCACCACCATTGCCCGGCTCCATTTTCTTTTCTGAACTGACTCTCCTTTCTAGGTGAGTTATTGTTCTAAAATACAAGTGTGAGGAGGTTTTATTTATTAAAAACCAAAGTGGTTTGTTTAGAGAAAACAATCCAAATTGCCTCCAGGCAAATGCACAGGTCCTTCAAGCTTTGCCTTTGGTCTTTATTTCCAGCCTCTTGACCATCACCTTTCCCAGCAACATATCATGTCCAATGATCAGCTGTCATCTGATGCTTTGATGCCAAGATGGCTTTGCATAGACTGTTCCATTACCAGATAACCTCTGTCTCTGCTGTCTTTGGAAGACTGAGAGCTTGTGTGGGTGTCAGTCATGCATCCTGGAGGTATGTTTCCTTTTTTGGATGTAGAAGTTTCTTCCTGTTTCCTATCCCACAGCATGCAGCATGGGCCTCTGCTGTGGGGCTTTACCACTTCAAGCTGAGTATTAGTATCATGAGCTCAAGTGCAAGGACCATTCTTTTCCCATTTTTCAGCCCCCGGGACTCCTCGCAGGAGCTGGCTGTGATAATTACAGCAGCAGACATTGCTATAGTAAAGGCTGGTAGGTGTTTCTGTGCTGGGCTATTTTCTAAACCCACTTGTATTTTAAATTTCTAATCTGGACAACAACAGTTTTATCATGTCTATTTGACAGAGGGAAAAATACATAAGAAAAGCTGTGAAGGGCTGGCCCAAGTATTCCAGCTAGGAGCCTGGAGGTTCAGTTTCAATGATCAAGACTTTTTATAAACTTTGATGCTCAGTCTTACTTGGGAAGTACTGTTGATGAACAGAGTGCCGGGACCTGGACAATCTTAAGGCAACATTCTGGGTGGGTTTTTTCTCCTACAGCCAGAGTTGAGAAGCAGGGACCCACTTGCTTCTTGGAAAACTTAGTACTAAGAAAACAGATCAAAAGCTAAAAAATGTTTTGGGGAGGGGGAGAAACCCAAACATGGGCAGCTGGGTCAGTAGTTCTGTGTTCATGGTCCCATCGGTACATCAGCGCAAGGCCCTTGTAGGCACTTGACAAAGCACTCCAAGTCCTTCCTGAATGCTGCAGAAGAGGTCACGCTTCTTTCCCTAGTTAATGCACGCTGGGGGAACCAAAGATGAGCGGGAAGGTGGGGATGGCACCTTTCCAACTTGGGAGACAGAGGCAGGCTCAGGGTGGATTGACATCCCACCTAATCTCCCTAGACAGGTCGGGTCCTGCTCCTCTCTGGCTCCAGCTGCTGCTTTGCAAAGAGAGCCGATTCTCCCACAGATGGGAATGCACAGCATGAGAACCACTTTCCACATCATCAAAAGTTGTCAAATGACAGAATCTGACCTTCAAAATGTTCATTTGTTGAGAGTGTGACAGGTATCTGGTTATATGGCCACAAAGTGGGCTCCTGCCAGGGAGGAAAATGAAAAGAACTGGAAACCAGACAGAAAGACCCGATTCAGGATGGCGAGACAATGGTAAGAGGGGTTTTCTCATCAGATGTGAAAGACCTAAGAGAGGTGAACCACTGACTAAGTTTCAACAGGATCCAATGTGGGAGAAGGATGAGGGCTCATGAAGCAATGGCAAGATCAATTCTGATCCAGAAATTGATGGTTTAAAGGAGAATCCCAATGAGAAAAGGCAAGGATTTCCAAATGGCTGTGGCAAAGATCAGGGATACACTATCAACAGAACTGTTACAGGAAGCAAAATGCCATTTGGTATAGGATATATACTCAAGCAATCCTGCAACTTAGCCCTTGGATAAGCTCCTTTATAAGTTGTGTCTCTAGGGGGTAGCTTTATAACCTCATGAATCCTAAGTTTATCTACATACAAATACTCTTAATAAATATTCTGTCACATGTTATGAGGAGAAAGAAATGAAAAACTAGCTTTAACAAGAGTTGAAGTTTCATGTTGACACAAGCTAGAATATTTAGGAAGAGGGAACCTCAACTGAGAAAAAAAAACCCCTACCAGAATGGCCTGTGGGCAAACCTGTAGTGCATTGTTTTAAATTAGTGATTGGTGTGTAAGGACCCAGCCCAGTGCTGGTGGTTCCATCCCTGGGCTGGTAGTCCTAGCTCTTATAAGACCGAGAAAGCCCTGAGGACAAACCAGTAAGCAGCACTCTTCCATGGCCTCTACATCAGTTCCTGCCTCCAGGTTCCTGCCTTGACTGCCCTTGACCATGGACTGTGATGTGAAAATTTAAGATGAGATAAACTCTTTCTTTTGGTCATGGTGTTTTATCACTGCAGTAAGCCCTAACCAAAAGTGTGTGTGTGTGTGTGTGTGTGTGTGTGTACACATTATACAGTATATTATATATATGTAGTCAGTTCAGTTACTCTCCCAATGGCCCTAAGCAGTAAGAACTATTACCACACTCATATTATAGATTCGGAAACACTCATATTATAGATTCGGAAACTGAAGTGAAGGAAACTGGGTGGTTTCCCCAAAGATAACCAGGGGCCGGGCCGGATTCTGAGTGAAGGTAATTTGGCCCCAGGGTCTTTGAGTCTGTGCTGAGACTACGTTTTTACTCTATGGTCACAATTCCCTCTGGGGATTAAATGACAAAATGAGGACAAATGGCAGGTGCAAGAGCGATGGGAATGCCAGAATCTTTATGATGCCATTTTCAAAGGAAGCTCCTGCGCCCTCAGAGGTCAGCAGAATTTAGACTGATCTTCACTTTCAGCTCCTGCGTTATTTTCCTATACTGTGGGTTGCTAAAGAAAAGCCTCCTATAAAGATGCAGAGGGCACCTTTTGAAGCCCTCAGACCACTGAGGGCTCCTCTGCATCAGCCCACAGAGAGGACAGGGACAAGAGCTGAATCATTCCCTAAATACCCGGGCTCTCAACTTAGCCCGCAAGGACAGTGCTTCCACTTTCTCAGATTCCTGAGTCCCAGCAGTTTAGAAACCCTGAATTTTATCTGTGTCGACAATCAATACGTCTTTTAAAAATAGATTTAGCTCCTATTCTAGAGAGTTCTAAGGGTTGGGAGAGGAGATCTTAAGAACGAAGGGGATAAAGCCCTTAAATGGTCACCATGGCTCCCACAAATTGTTTCTATACACTAGTGCTTAGCCGTCGTAATGGCACAGGAGCGGTGTTTACTCCGGCACGCCACCGTTCTTTAATGTGGGGCTCACCTTTAGTGTTTCTGGGTAGTAATTAGCTGCTATTACAGTGGCATCTCAACCTCTGATGCATCAGCATCTTTCAGTACTTCCCGGAGTTTAGAATTTCTCATCTTGTCTGTCAGTGTTTGCTTACCTAAGTCACCTCTCTAGAATAAATTCTGGCTTCAAAACTACTGTTGCACCAAAGGTATATGCAGTAGAGAGGGCATGCACTGAAGGACCAGATGGGCATCCCACATCACCTAGATGGATTGGATAGGGGAGAAAATGAGTATCCCTAGATTCCTCCATTTCAGCTTCCTGATTCCTTACCTTCCTGACTATGGCAGACGCGGCAGCTCTTCTGGGAGGCCAGTCTTAGAGAGAAGTCTGGGAATTTTTCTGGAAGCTGCAGCCTGCCACTCCAGCCCTCCTGATGCATTTGCAAGCACCCAGTTCTTTCATTAAATGCTTGTTCTCTTTAAAATAACAAAAGACTTGCTATTTTCTTCAATTAAGTGCAGAATGATACAAGTCTCCATCCTTAAGCATGGGTGTATAAGGACCAGCAGTTGAGAACCTAAGCTCTGAGCTCAGATGGCCTGGGTTTAAATAGTGGTCCTGTTTCTTGCTTGCTTTGCAACCCTAGGCAAGGGCCTTAATCCCCAGTTACTACACAATATGGTTATTATAGGATTACATGAGATCATACATGTAGAATCCTTACTGTAATACTTGGTCCATAGCATTGAATGAATGTCTGTTCTTTCTTGTGCTTAGTTCTGATAGAATTATAGTCTATTACAGTATTTATCACACTGTATTGATTTATCCTCTTGACTACAAACCCAGAGGTTGCCTATTAGACGTGAATAAAAAGTGCAGGAACATCACAAACTCCAACAAAACAGGTTCAGGCACAACTTTGAAAGAGAACTGAAAATGATTTTAATTCACCAAAGCATAACCATATTGTGCTGCATTGTAAAAACAGAGCGTGAGACAAGTGAACGATACAGAATACTGTGGGAGATGGAGCTGGCCAGGCCTGCCCTAGGCCACTCAAGGACAGAGGACACCTTGGCTGAGAAACTGCTCCATTTTCATCACTAAGGTCACCCCTGCTGTGGGGGAGTCTGTCAAGGTATTTTAGCAAAGTAACACGTTTGAAGCCATCATGATGGAATCATCTGGCTCCCCACTTGGTTATCTCTGTGAACCAATGTGCTGGACAGACCAGTCAACTTGACAGCTTAATTTCTCCTTTTAAATTAATAGGTGGTCACCCTGATTATCATAATTTGCTTTCTATGTACTTGCCTACAGGCCAATAAAGCCCAGTCCACTCAGTGCTGGAGATGGAGCTATGATTGTGTATTTGGGGCGCTAATTGGATTTGTATAAAATAAAGAGCAGCAATAATGAGCATGCCAATGTGAGTTGAGACTGTTTGCAGTGACTCATACCATCAGGCTTACAGCGCTGGGCTGAATACTAGATTCCCGAGCATGGTAAAGTCACCAAGTTACCTGGTCCCCATCCTTGGAACCTGTAATAACCTTGAAACCCGAGCATCCAAAAACCAGGATCTGCCTTCAAGTCTGTGAGTTCCTGAAGTACAAGTATCATTTCTAGTCTAATTGTACCTCTAAGATATGTAGCTGATGGCCAGGCACATACATAGTTGATATATAATAAATATTTGATGAGGCAACCCATCAACGCATGGATGTGTCCTTCAGAGTTGTTTAAAAAACTAGAGATGCAAAATAAGAAAAGAATAATCCCAAGGGGACGCTAGGTAAGGGTAAATTGTGGACTAAATATTCTACAATGATTCTCTGAATATGCACAAAGTTTAACTGTTCATATTCTAACACTGAAAAGTTTTTTATAACGCTGTCTTGTAGTACTTTCAATTAAAAAAATCATCACAAACCTTGACGCTTACAACATCATCTACTTAAGGTCTTGCAGAGGCTATAGGCCAGAAGTCTAGGCCTTGCATAGCAAGGCAGGGTTCCCTCCTTGGGCAATCACAGTATTATGGTAAGACTAATTTTCCTCTGGGATGTCAAGATTATTTTGGAACTGAAAAAAAAACCTATTTTATCTGATTTAATTCCAAACTAGAGTCTTAAAACTTTGACTTGATTCTGTTTACTCAGGAAAGCATCACATTTCTGTACTGCTCATAACCAATGCTCGAATTCTCAGAGGCAAGAAGGGCAGCACCAAAAATGTCTAAACCCAGGGCACAGAATCCATGCCTGGCCTTCCACTGTAGCTTCCTAAAAACGCAAATAGATACCTGAAGATTCTGGAGCCATCCAATTCCCTATTGAAACATCTGAATGAATAACAACAGAGCACACCACCCTGGAAAGCAGGAATGTGTCTACTTATGTCTGTATCCTGAGCCCTAGCTACGGTCTCTGCTATGTTTTCATACACAGAATAAGAAATTTGAGCTGCCAATGAAAACGAGCATAGCAGCCCAATATATAACTGAGTGAAAACAATTACTGATAATTTAGGATGCTCATTGATCCATAACCATTTGCAAAAAGAAGGGAAACATTTCGAGCAATGTGTTTTGCCTTCTCCTCTCCCCTTTCTTCTTTGAAGTGATGTTAACTAAAAATTCCACGATGCTACGTTTTCCTTTGCTAGCAAACAGATAGAAACTAGGAATATGACTGCAATAATAGAAAAACTAGCGTTAGGGAAAGGCCAGACACGGAACTGAAATAAAGAAACATAAAAATAAACCCCACAAGCTAATGGAATTTCTAGATGCTTAAGGCCATGTTACAGCCCAGCAAAGATCTTGACAAAGTTTAAGACATATGAACAGAAGTGAAGAGACTACATCCCTGAGCCCCAGGCTAGGGTAATTTTACTGTCAAACAGGAACTTTATGGAATATGAAAGTAAACAACTTGTGACCTACCAATAGCCAGGAAGTCTACAAGGGTCTACACTACACTAGGGGCAAATACTCACACAGTGAGGGGCCTGCGACCCCACTTGACCCTTCCCACTATTTTTGCTTCTTCATGCAAGTAGGACCTCAGGCTTCCTCTGGAGGAAGAGAGGAACAACCTTAAGTGACCTGTCTGTGGGGTGAGCAAGTTGCACCGCCCTTTTCAACTGGGACTATTCCATATGCAGCTCTGCCCTTTCCTTAGGTGTTTCCATTAGGTCTTCAGTGAAGAAGGATTAACCAGGAGTTAGAATATAATGTGACTCAGAAAATAAATTTCTCATGCTGTCAAGGAGTCCAAGTCATGTTTTCCTGCTAGGTTATGGAACCAGAAGGTCTCAAGGGAATGGTGATCACTGAGGCTGAGTTATACAAATGAGGACCCAAGAGGACGAGGACCTGTCAGATTTTCTTGCTCTTAAAAATGGAAGCAAGCCATTTCAAGCAGCCTTAAAAACCAATATTTCAATTAAGCCAGTTACGTTCCTTCCTGTTTCTCGCTGTGTCTGTCGGTAACCCAGGAAAGCTGGAAGGAAAGCCTATCATATTATTCTTCTGAGGAAGTCATTTGTCCTCCTTGACTCACCGGCTCACCCCAGCCTGCAATGCACCTGTCCCGAGGCATCTGCAATGGATACAACCACAAAAGTGCTTGCATCGCTCTTTCGTGTGGGGATGGCGTAACTTTCGGAATGCAGCCTATTGATCTGAGTGAAGACATCCTTGCCAAGCAAAAGGAAATGAAGTACAGTTGGCTTACTCTGCAATCCTGCCACTTATAAGGAAGATCAAACAAAAGACAACGGCAAACTGCTCCTCAGCCCAGGAATACAAATCATGGCACTTCTGTTGTACTTTTGGTTCTTACTACCCCCACTGTATGGTAACAGGTTGGAATAACTGAAATGCCGGAAGAATTTTCTGGTTTCCAGTGTAGGCATCTGAATCGCCAACAGGGAGTACTTGGCCCTTTAACCACTTAGCATTATGATCACTATCACCATTTAATCATGAGATTGGACCAGACAGCATCAAAGAGAAGGTCCACATCCCAACTAGATAATCTCCAGCTCTTCTATGGCCAATGGTGACCACCTCTGAAAGGATCCCGTAAGCAGAGGTGTAAGCAATACTCCATTGTCACTCCATGAGAAAGGAAGAAAAACGGCATCATTGCAGCCAGATAGACACTTCCATTACAGGAGGAAAACCGAGAATGCAGAAGAGATGACTTAAAATTTTCAGTTCTTCTGAAACAAAGCGCAGCCTGGTTGGATTTTGCTTTGATGCTTGTCAATTATTTGATAATTATTACTGAGCCCCTAGGGTTTGCCACACATGCACCTGTGTGAACAAAACAGACTTCTGCCTCAATGAAGTGTGTACTTCCCCAACTTCCGTGTTTTTCTATAATCCCTGAGACCCCCGGGGAAGAGTGGGGATTGAGAAAATGCCTCTGGAGCTCCATCCATCAACCTGCCTACAAACGTCCTTCCGTATAGCCTGTGGCCTTTGTTTCAGCAGGATAATTGAACACTTTTTTTTAAACTTGGCTTCACAAGCAGAACAGATTTTTGTAATTCAATAGGAGCCATGGAACTTTATTCTGGTCAATGTTCGTTTGAATGACAGATGATTTGTATTATTTTCAGAGGATTTTCAATCAAATTTTGGAAATCTGTTGCCTGCTATTTTGATGATTAAACAGAAGCAAAAAGATAACTCCCATAAATCCATCCGTCACCTAAAGCAAGTGCTGCCGGAGTACCAGCTTTCCTCCACATGTGATGCTCATCAGCCCAGCCCTCCTATTTAGGATCTGCTCTTCCCCCATTCCTTCGAGCACACTGTGTCAGCAATTCTCCCTTTCTGCACATCACCAGATCCTCCCTGTGCCGTGTTATTCCCATCCTAATATGCTATTATTTCTCCACTTAAAAACACCTTCAACTCTTATTCCTTCATTTCTTTTGAGATTCATTTGAACTATAAATATATGTGAAGGGGTGTGTGCACATGAGTCTAGGTGCCTGCAGAGTCCAGAAGAGGACGTCAGACCCTCTGGAGCTGCAGTTATAGGCACTTATAACTGTCCAACATGGGTACTGGGAACTGAACCCAGGTCTCCTGCAAGATCAACAAATGCTCTTAACACCGAGCCATCTCGCTAGTCCATTCCTTCATTTCTTAAATGTGCATTGCAAGGTGTTCACCCTATCACTTGCTTCTGCCAAGTCACTAATGACTGTCATGTTGCCAACTCCAATGTTCAAATCCCTGTCCTGATCCTCCACCTTGCCACACAACCACCTCCTTCTTGAGATACTATCTTCATCGGCTTCCTCATTTCCCAGGTTGCTTTCCTTCCATTTCCTGCTGTTTCCAGGCTCCTTTGATGGATCCTCATTTTCTTTTCTCAATGCTATGACAAACTCACGACTCACTCTTCACACCCTTTCTACAACCATTCATGAATTCTTTTATTGAAGACATTGAATAAAATGTCTCACAATATTATGGACTATCTATGATCTCTAGATTTATATAACCCTCTAGTAATTTCTGAAATTTATGATCTAAATTTCAGATTCATATCCAAATGCCTACATTGTTTTTAACTTAGCCACATAGATGTACAACTTAAATCTAAAATTAAGTTTATAACACACATTAGGAGTCTGTTTCTCTGGTGATATTTATCTCAACTAGGGCAATTCTTCCTGTCAGTGAGACAAAAACCTTCAGCATCCTTTATCTCCCTCCTCTCTCCCCTTCTCTCCTAATTTGACTTGAACCCATCAGAATATGATATTAGCTCTACCTTCAATATATGTCTCAAATCTGAACACCTCTACCTACCTGTTTGTTTACCACTTCCTGGCCATGCTACCATTGCCACTAAGTGGGTGATGGTACCAAGTGGCTGCACTATGCTCTCATCCTTGACTCTAAAGCTCTCCTGCCTCTAAGGAGCCCAGGATGAGTGTGAACATTCTCAGTGTTTAACATCCATCACTACATAGCATTGCTGTATTCACAGGTATCATCAGAAAGTAACGTACTGTCATTTGATTCTACATTTCTGACCCCAGACAGATTCATGTATGTTGCTAAAGTTCCTTTGATCCTTGTTGCCATGGAATATCTTAGTGCTGTGATCACTAGTGCACTGCCCAGAGGTGCATAAATCAGGATGGAGTGAAACATGTGTGGTATATATAGGCTGTGAACCCTGGTGCACACTGCATCTGTGCACCTTTTACACTGGGCAAAGATGCCTACTGCCCATTCAGTCATAGACACAGACACAGACACACAGACACAGACACACACAACACACACACACACACACACAATACACACACACACACACTTGTATTTGTGTGTATATAATCTTTTCTAATTGAACTGTACAGGGTAGAAATCTTTTAAAATCTATTTAAAGACTCTGAAAAGACCAGCAGCTGGTTGCCACTGTGCACATGGGAGTCATCATGAACGCAACATCTTCTCCATCAAGGCTTGCAGAGTGCATTTCCTACCTCTAGTTTCTTTATGGGGTGGAAAACAAAGAAAGCCACCTTGTTTGAATTTTGAATATGGCAAAAGCAAACATTATAAGGAGAGGCCTCAAGAAGAGTTGCTATATGGAACATAGACAACTGATCTGGTCATGGGTCTCTTGGCTTTATGCCTTGTTTATGTTCTAAGTATCAGAATAAGGACCCCATGGATGAATTAAAGTTTCTGGGACTAAAATCATGTACACATACATTAGCCTCTTAAGATTACTCCTGAAAATTTAGCAAAGATAGTCACACTAGAACAACCCCTTGCTAAAGGGCCATTTGGACTCTGCACTAAAATGGGCATGCAGCAATCCTAGTCCCGTCTCCCAGCATACCCACTTAGCACCTCTCACGGTCTCTTCCTGTCTGCAGTTTCATTTTGACATGAGCTCAGATCGTGAAACATCCCCATTACCTCATTAATATTCACACTATCCTACAAAGCAAAAGGAAGGCCATCTGCTCCCATTTTTTGATGTAGAAAACTTGGGACCGATAAATGCATATATAACTCATGAAGTGTTGGAGCCGTGAGATAGCTAGAACATCATAATATTTAGAAATAGGGAATAGGAGCAAGAACTGAAATTTAACACTGACCATTCATTGTGTCAGGAAGATGGTCAGACCAGCATTATCTCCCAGGACTGAGCAGATTCGACAGAGAACCTTTCGGGGGCATTGCAAATACTTGGTGATTTTTTAAAATTATTTATTTATTGTGTATGTATACAATATTCTGTCTGCGTGTATTCCTGCAGGCCAGAAGAGGGCACCGGAGCTCATTACAGATGGTTGTGAGCCACCATGTGGTTGCTGGGAATTGAACTCAGGACCTTTGGAAGACCAGGCAATGCTCTTAACCACTGAGCCATCTCTCCAGCCCTGATTTTTTTTTTGGATGATAAAAATATCTCTTAGAGGGCTGGAGAGATGGCTCAGAGGTTAAGAGCACAGGCTGCTCTTCCAGAGGTCCTGAGTTCAATTCCCAGCAACCACATGATGGCTCACAACCATCTGTAATGAGATCTGGTGCCCTCCTTGCCAGAACACTGTATATATAATAAATAAATATCTTTAAAAAATATTTCTTAGAGTCTCTATATCCCAACTCAAGGACTTTAAGCATCTTAATAAGAGGCCCCATGCTGATAATATTTTTTAAACAAGAAGAGTCATCCCACTATCCCCATTTGCAAGAAGCTGAACTGAAATGGTGGTTTGGCGTTGTTCTACTGAAAATAGAGAACCCAAGCACACAGTGGGACTGCAGAAAGGAAGGGAGTATTTTCTGGTTGTGGCATGTGACAGAGGCACTGGTCTAACAGAATTGCACAGCAAACATCACTGGAAATCCCACACACGTGGGGGCTAACATCACAGAGCCACCCAGAGGTGAAGAGACAGACCTGGTGAAATTGTATCCAAGTTTGTGGTTATCCACCAGGAAAGCGTGTCCTATAGCTTTTAAATTCCTCCCCCTGCAGCACAACGCTATCTGGCTCTGTTCTATTTATTTCTGTAAGTGTATGGGACGTGCAGCGCATTAACACATCAAAACATATGTTTCCTAAGCCGGTTATCACATCTCACCTTCACTTCGACTTCCAAGGTCAGAGCTGCTATTTATGGCTATCCACATAATTGGACTTAAAATAAAAGGCAGCAGAAAATAGTAGACTTGTAATGGTCCTTTATAGGCAGCCTAAAAAGAGCAGCCTGGCTCATCTGAATGCCATTTAAATAAATCAGCTTCTTGCTCAAGGCTACAAAACCCCATCTACCAGGCCCCCAGTTACTAGGCAGATGACGCAAGGACTCCTGGGAGAATATGCTTCCTGGGCCCTAGGAAATCCCGGGAGCTTTGAACCAATTGTGCATTAAAAGCATAATCATGTGGTTAAGTTGTCTCTGCCCTCAGATTGTGCACATCAGTCAGGTAGGTGGAGTGACCGTGCTCGCTGGACAGTACCAAAGTAGGTCATTTCTGATATTATTCTTCACTGTATAAAGCACCCTTCGCTTCAAAGCTTTGTTCAAGAAAGATGAAAAGGTTGCTAGGACCTGGAATGGGAGGGGATATATATATATATATATATATATATATATATATATATATATATATATGCTGGGGGAAAGCAGGTGGGTGGGCCTGATGGGTCTGCAACCAAAATGAATAAACCTAAGGGTTATTACCAGACAGCAGATGAGGCCAAAGTCCACACCATGAGGGCCGGAGAGATGGCTCAGCAGTTAAGTGCACTTGTTGCTCTTCCCGGGGATCAGAGTTCTGCTCTCAGCACCCATATCATGGTGGCTCACAATGGCCTCTAACTCTAGTTCCAGGAGATTCAATGCCGTTTTCTGGTCTCCATGGGCAGCAAGCATACACATAGTACACAGACATGTATGCAGGCAAAATACCCATACATGTAAAATCAGAGAGAGAGAGAGAGAGAGAGAGAGAGAGAGAGAGAGAGAGAGAGAGAGAGAGAGAGAGAATGCCCACAATAGGTAGTGAAGGGAATGATGGCCTAGGTGTGCCACTGGAAGGGCGTCCATGCAGGAACGAGAGAAGGAACTGGAGGTTAGGAACATCTCTCTTAGCTGAAACAGAGAATATTTTGGAAGCAAAGCAGTGTGATGAGTGATAACTCAAGTAGATGCGACAAATGCTGGGTCTGATGTTCATGTAGACACATCCCCAGGCTCTTCAGAGTAAGGAAGTTCAGACCTAAACAAGCTATGCATATGACGAAGGCCTCAGCTTCAAGGGAGTCAATCTTCTCTCAAAGACCAACATTTTCAAAGTTCTCAGAAAGGCTATAGCTTCAGGGTCGACCCAAGGGTCCCAAATTGCCTTCCGCACAAGAATTCCTCAAGAAAAATACGGAACATGTTAGATCTTCCGGGGTTCCCAAGCTAGGAGTAGTCTTTATAAAGCACACAAAACCCACACGACTGTGGGAAATATTTGTCAACCATGCACCTAATTAAGATATATATTCTCATAGCCAAAACACTGAAGCAAACAGCCCAATTTAAAAGCCAGCAAGAGACATTTACAGACATTGCCTCAAAGAAGATATGAAATGGTCCCAAATCCCTATCTTAAAAAAGCCCATCATCCATCAAGAAAATGCAGATAAAATCACCCAGTGATACCACTTCACACTCACGATGATTGGCATGAACAGCAGGATTTTGAAAACCGATGTGGAGGAATTGGAGTGGGGTGTGGTGGCTTACATCTGTAAACACAGCATTGGGGGGTGGTGGTCAGAGTCAGCATGACTGCTGCAAGCTTGGCATATAGCAGGAAGAGATGATAGAGTGAGATTAGAACCCTCGTATGCCACTGGTAAGAACACAAAATGGTCCCGGAACAAAAGAGAACCGAGTCTGGCAGTTCCTCACAATGTTGGAGACATCTTGTTAGCAGATGGTCATCAATTCCATTCTTAAATATGTTCCACAGAAAATCCATAGCGTCTGTCCACAAAAACCTGCAGACAGATGCTCATTGCTGCATTATTCCTAATGACCTAAAAGGTGAAACAACCCAAATGCCCACAAATGGTTGAATATACAAGATGTGTTAAATCCATGTAATGGGATAGAATTTTGCCATTAAAGATAGAATCCTGAAGGTCTGTGAAAACATTATTCTACATGAAAGAAAGCAGACATACAAGCTATATATTACATGCTTCCACTTATGTGAAATGTCCAACATGGACAGATCTTTACAGGCAAAAGAGATTGTGGCTACTACTGGGGGATAAGAGGCTCTTAATGATCAAGTAACGCTATTGTCTTAAGGCATTCTTTCTGGGGTGATTAAAAATGGTCTGAAATTAGCAGTCATGATTTTTACAAATCAAAGCATTCTAAAAATCTCCACAGTGCATACTCAGGGCACATACTGCTGCAAGTCACTTTTATTTTAAAGGAGCTATTACTTAAAAAGTCAACAGAAAAGCACTACAGAACACTTAGGGCCACGGTCTGAACAATGCAGCTTGGAGAACTGAGACTCTTTCTTCATCTTTGAGGGACCTGTCTTCATATCTGCACTCTGATGGGGAATAAATGACTTTAATGAATTCTGTTTCCTACTTAGGAAGACTGTCATTTACCAAGGACCTTAGCACATGAGCCACTGCATTTTAGGGCTTATCAAGCCTAGAACGTTCATCATGAGAAAATTTTCATCACTGCCAATATTAACTTCCATGACCCTGTGGCAGTCATTTAATTCTGCAAATGCAACTCAATGGTTAATAGGGGAAGGGGTGTGGCCTACGCTAAGGCAGAAGACGATACCAGGAAAATTCCACATAGGAATGGGTGCAAGGAGATGAACAAAAGAGGCACTAGGATTAAATATTGGTGATGTATATCAGCAGAGGTAAACACAATTTCAGGGGCGGACGTAAGAGAGCTCAGAATAATTTCATGGTTGACAGAGGCTCGGTCTCATAGATAAGAAGACACACTTTCTTAATCCTCTGCAAACACAAGGGGAGGGCAGGTTTGTGTCCGAACATGAAGATATGACTGCTAAGGACTAGTAGGGCAACTGCATATTTAAATGGCTGAAAAAGAGACGTAGGGAGGAGGGCCCAGGAGTCAAACAATGGCCTGAAATAGGAAGCAAACAACAGAAGCAAAAGGGAAATTGGGGAGAGGAGGCTAGCACGCAGGACTCAGCATGAGGGGCCTGGAGTCCAGCATGTAGTTGGGCTTGCAACTGGGCTCAGCTAAACACTGATCCTATTTAGTCTCATTCAGAATTCGCCTCCCTGTGAAGGAAAGTGTCCTATATTTTTTAAACATATGGATATGCAAACACAATCCCAAGAGGTTTAAACAGGACATCCATGATTGTACTGCTACCCTAGTCCTAAATGTGTTGGTTCTAAGTCATCATACTGAGCAAATAAAATGATGGGCTTCGGGAAAATGTTAAATGTTCAGTGCTGACTCAAGGTCTAACATAATAGAAATCTTGCTTTATTTGCTCTCTCTCTCTCTCTCTCTCTCTCTCTCTCTCTCTCTCTCTCTCTCTTTCTCTCTCTCTCCCCTTTCTCTCTCTCTCAATAGGCTTTCACTGGGAAGCTCAGGCTAGCCTACAATTCTCAATTCTCTCTGCAACCCAGGTTGTCTTGGAACTCTGTATTTTCCTGCCTCAGCACCCCAGAATGTTGGGGTTACAGGTTACACCACACCCAGATGAAACATTTTTTTCTCTCCCTGAAGTGCACATGCCCAATTCCACCAAACAATAATAGAGCAAGGGCCAGAGCATCACAGGCTCACTTGGCCATTTCCAAGTTCTTCTGGACAAGTAAAGACGCAAAGAAGCCCTTTTAATTCATTCCATAGGAATTAATCTCTCTTAATCAGATTTCTTAGTTGAAAAACGGCTCCAAGGGAGGTAAATTCAGGGCTCCAGTACCTGCCCATCTTTGCTGCTGGTCAGTCCATGATTATAAACAAGTCCACATCCACCATGGATTCAACCATGGATTACAAATACTTGGAAAATAACTGTGTCTGTCCTGAACTCATACTTGTCATTACTTTCTAAACAGGACAGCCCAACAGCCATTTATATAACATGTATTAGGCTGAAGTAACTGAGAAACAACAGAAAATACAGCAGAGGTTTATGTAGTTTCTATGCAAATACTAGGCCATTTTATGTGGCTGTATTTGCAATTTCCCATTAACAGAAAGGCACAGTTATAAGAGCTGCTGGGGACATCAGAGATAAGCCAGCCTTTCATTTCCAGAGAAGAGATGCTTGGTGCATAGTGCCTGGTACAGTCTTACACAGCCAGGGTGGGGGCTAAAAGGCACTCCGTCTCTCTGGGCCTGGTCCCTGCAATGCATGGCTCTGAGTGCATCCGATAAAGCCGTGAACATGGCATTCAATGTAGCCCAATGCCCAGGCTCCTCCCAAACCACCAGTTTCACCTTTATAAGAACCATGTCTGCCTCATTTGGTTCACAAACAGAATACTTCAGAGAAAGGAACCCAACCTAATGGAATCCCAGCTTCAGCTCTCTTGGCCGAATTCTGCTTCTCTTTGACTTCATAACCCCTTCCACGGTACACATGTTTCTTCCCCACCTCCTCACAGATGCATGAAAGCATGAATTGAGGTAAGCTGCAAGTGTCCTTGTCCATTTCCTAATGTTCACCTTTCAGTCAGTCCATCATAAAGGGAATTCAGGGCAGAAACTTATAGAGGAACCTGGAGGAGGGCGCTGATGCAGAGACCACACAGCAATGCTGCTTACTGGCTGGCTCTCCATGGCTCCCTCAGCTTGCTTTCTTATACAGCCCCGGCCCACCTGCCAAGGGATGGCACCACCCACAGTGGGCTGCACCGCCCAACAATCACTAATCAAGAAAATGTCCCACAGGCTTGCCTACATGCCAATCTGATTGGGCCATTTTCTCAACTGACATTCCCTCTTCCCAGATGTCAAGTTGGCAAAGAAGATTAACCATCGCCCTCCAACCACGTCAGAGCCATAAGGCAGCACGCGGTTCGCTGAATGTTGGCTTCTCAGGACTCTATGCTTGTCTACATTAGGTAGAGCATGAGTTACCCACTGCGTGCAGACGGGGCCTGTGTTTGGGAAGAAAGCTGCCATGACACATGGTTGCATTGTAACAATTTTAGACGTCCCTAGCGTTAACATGGGCACGGTTTTACTTGTACTTAATGAGCTCTTTGAAATCGTGGCTCTGAAACTAAAGTCATAAAAAGGAAAACTCGGCGGTAAGATGCAAGGGACTCACTAACCCAGAGAACATCGCTGTTAAATTCAAAAGAGTCAGCAAGATGACTCAGCAGGTAAAGGTGCTCGCTGCCAAGCTTGATGAACTGAGTTCTAACAACCCTGGGATCCATATACTAGGAGAGAAATGACTCTTACAAATTGTCCTCTGGAAAAAAAAAACGAGAGTGAGTCACCCATTCCCTGGGAAGCCACAGGCTCCTGTTGAAGCACAGAGCCAGTCTAGTGGGGTGACTTCTGGATTTCTGCTCTCACTCATCCCTTTGGTCAGACTGATGCTCTTGAGCACCACAGGGCCAGCACAGCTGCAGAGCAGCCCTGCTGAGAAGAAGAGAATCTTACAAAGAAACTTTGTAACAGGCTTTTAAAAACTCAGGCCACAACTCATTATTCAAAAGGTCGAACGTATTGTTTCCAATAAATAGAAAATGCAAGCACTGCAAAAGTGAAAGCAAAATGCCTCTATTTATTTGGATTTTATTTTTATATGTAAATATGCATATACCTTTGTATATATGCACATGCATGTATACTGAGTTGTTATACCTGGCTCTGGGCACAATGCATAGCACAATGGACTTCTATATACTAAGTTGTATTCTCAGCCCTTAATATATTTATATATTATATTACATATATAATATATATATTTCAGTGGTAGAGCACTTGCCTAGCATGCGCAAATTCCTGAGTTCAATTCCCAGGACCTCAAAAGCAAACTTTAAAAAAAAAAAAAACCTAAAACAGGAATCATGGTTAAAAAAATAGTATTTGAAAGGTGTGACTTAATAGAGTCTAATATGAAAAGTGAATCTAATTTGGAAGTGTGATTCGCCTTTGTTTCTAATTGTCTGGAGAAATACTAAGGTCTAAAAATCAGGATGCACTTTGGAGTCAGGCAGACACAAATTCGAATTCAGTTTAAATCTAAACTGAAAATCATGGAAATCATCTCTATTTCCAGATCCCTTGGTCCCGGGACGTGCAGGTGGGTATGGTAGCTGCTTCGGAGGATTGAGATGGTTGAGCACCTGATAGGAAGCACTGGCTAGTTTCAGATTCCCTCTGCCCTTGACTCCGGAAGGCCATTGGGTCTCAGCAGTCTCCAGCAGCACAGGGAGGCAGATGCAGCTGCCAGCAAAGGTATTCACTGCCAGAAGCTGAGAGTGCCAAGGAAGCCTGGTGTCCTGCAGTAAACTTTAAATGTCTTCCCTGCAAGCACACAGTTCCCCATCTGTCCAGAAGAGCTATCTCCCAAGGCATGCTTCCGTTACATTACAGCTTAATTAAGTTGATGAAAACATTCAAGTGAAACATCACATGTAAAGTAGTTACTGAGCAGAGCCAGGTGATATGGAGACTGTTACTGTAAACATAAGAAATTGCTCGTTGGCCTGCTTAGGATGCTCAACTTCCATACTTCTAAGTACAGAAGCAATATGCTAAGACACTGCTATACTAGATCATCTCAGACAGACTAGATCTTCTTAATATATTAGACCATCTAAGCGACAACCCTATTTCTCCACAAAGAAACAGAGATCTTGAGTGGCAGAAAATTCCCCAAGGTCATACGACCAGGGAGCACATGCCAGTCCAGGGATCTCCGACTCAAAAGGCTTCCTCTTCAGAATAACTCGCCGTTCAACAAAAGCAGAAACTTCCCGATGGTATTGAGGTATGGAAATGGAAACGACGAGAAGGCTAAAGTTAGGATTCTCGGCATATATTTGTGAGAGATCTCCGCGTTAGTCATCAGAGCGAACTTTAAAAGCAACACAAAGACATAGGGAACTGGCAGTCTCCACACACATATGCTTCAAAGCAGAGCCTCCCAATTAATCAGAGAAATGCAAATGAAAGCTAATCAAGATTCTAGCTCTCACCTGCGGAACTGGAAAACACTAGGACTTTTAATAGCCAACACTGAAGAACACAACGGCGCAGGAGAAATTTTAAAAAGCCGAAAGACTTGGGGGTTGAGTTTCTGCTTCACAGAAACTCATGGGTAATCTGTTGCAGCATTTTTATAGCACTAGTGAGATACTGCAATAAATAACACAAGATAATAAAACTAAACGGCCCTAACACATTGCAGGAGGAGGACACACTCTCAACAGGCTAAGATTTTTAACCCCATGTTAAATCATCAACTATAGATAAGTTTTAAATTGTGCACGCATAATATTTTTCTATTTGTGTAAAATGTAGGTTTACATGTACACAAATCTGTAGGTGCACAAATGCATATGTATGAGAACCTGGAGGCACAGAAGCTACAGTTACGTCGGGATGGTTCAATGAAGAGATTAGAGGTTACTTCATGTTTAGTGTTTTCATTTTTTATGGCCTTGTAAAATGAATATGTTATTTTGTGTCTGGTAAACAAAAAACAATCTAAAAGACAAATCTAATATTTAATGTGTTCCATAGAAATTTCTATTAGAATTGCCTCCTGAAATTTATTTGGCTCAAAATTTTGCTGTCGGTAGGATGTCTGTTGATGAGGGTCCTTTCGGACGCAGCCAGGCCACAGCCAGGACTCTGGAGTACATCACTGAAGCTTCGTGTCACCTTCACTTGCTACATGCACTATCTTTTAGCACACTCTGGCAAGATGGACCATTAAATATTCAGAAAATTTCTTCTCAATATGTTACATCCCAAATACTGGATAACTTCTTCAAACAAACAAAATTCCTCAAATTTAAGACAATAACAACAAAAAATATAGAAATACAGCAAATAAATTCCAAAATAGT
Organism: Arvicola amphibius; assembly: GCF_903992535.2. NCBI lineage: Eukaryota > Metazoa > Chordata > Mammalia > Rodentia > Cricetidae > Arvicola > Arvicola amphibius. The sequence continues at coordinate 58,968,267 of NC_052052.2, read as the reverse complement.
GTATGGAAAAACAAACTTAGAAAGAACAACAACAACAAAAGGGAAAGAGGAAGATAGGAAAAGCAACAGCAAGATTAGACAATAGAACGCGTAAGGGGATAACAGAAAGAGAGGTTCCAGGACTCACAGTCAAACAAACTGAGCCTCCAGTTTAAAGAAGACTGTCAATGCAAAACAAAAATAAAAACCAAATGCAGCTGCATTCTGCATATCAGAGACATATTCAAAAGAAAAGAAGGTGGGAAATCAAAGAACGGGGAAATTAAACCTGCCAAAGGCCTCCAGGAAAGAGATTAACATAACAAGCCTATTCTTTTTCAAAAGAAAATTATTTTGTGCTCACGCGTGCATGTGATGTGTGTAAGTGCACGTGTTTGTGCCTACACACACACACACACACACACACACACACACACACACTCACACACACACACATGTGGAAGCCAGAGGAGGGCAGCAGGTGTCCTCCTCTATCACCTGCCTTTCCCTTTTTAGGGTCTCTTCTTGATCCCAGGCTTGCATTTTTTCCTGTAGGTAAAGGAAGTCGGCAAACCCCAGCAATCCTCTGCCCTGCGGGGTGGGGCGGGGGGGGGGGACTGGGCTAAAGGTGTGTGCCGGACACTGGGCTTCTTAATTGGGTGCTGGGATAGGAAGTTCTAGATGGAACACTTACAAAATTCTAGTTGATTAGGATTTGTGACCCCTATATTTTCTTCTTGTTAAAAATGATGAGAAGTTTTCAGATCTGTTTAGAAATACATCCTGCCTAGCTTGGTGATGCACACAGCAAAATTGCACATCTATGATCCCAGCACCCCAGCAAAATTGAGCAGGATTGAGGTTACAAGTTCAGCTGGGCAACACTGAGACCAGGAAGTGGCAAGGGAGGCAGGGAGGAAGAGGAGAATGGGAAGAAGTAAAACCCTTTTATTTACATTCCTAAGAAGGGTCTTGACTTCCTTGCAGTGTGTACATCAGCTTTACTAATTTATATACTAGGTTTGAGAGGGCTTGAGTTTTCTAACACATCCTGAATCTTAAGCAAGCTTTGGGCTACACATGGGTCTTTATAAAATTAGTTACAGTTTAATGAGAGAACTGTGTAAGGAATATTTATAATGTTTCAATTCTCATTTTTTCCAAGAATGTAACTAATAGTTCCAACTGCAGAAACTGTTGTCAACTTTGAGGGGCACTCAGGTTGAATAAGGCGCCGTGAGCCAGGATGACTCGAGCCCAGCTTCCCACTTGGCTGCTTTCAGAGTCTTTATTTGGCTCGCTCCCTTGATTAGGACTCAGCTGACTTGCTGTCAGATTAGTGCGCCAAGTCTAAGAAGTTAAATACCATGGACAGCTGCTTTCTGGGCCAGTGACAGCCTGGTACAGTGACACATCAAAACCAGATCTCAGAGGCCAAATCGGATGCTTCCCAAGATGTCTGCATGTCCCGAAAAGAGACAACGCTACAGCTTGTACCACCCAATTGTCTGATGAACCAGCTAGGAAGGGGCCGCAAGAAAAGGGTCCCGGTCATTATAGACAAAAATGCCTTAAAAAGAAGTTGCTCTCAGTACAGATATTTCTGAGCTCCTTCCAAATGGTCTCCTGATTTGAAGGAAAATTCTAGGCAATAAAACTTCAGGACAAAAGATGTGGTTTCCTTGGAGTTTATGCTAACATGGGAACCACAGATATTCATGGTCCACCAGCTAGATTTATGAGCGTCATGACACGGTAAATCCATCCCCCTGAGAGGCATAGCAACCTGTTTGGCCCAGTGAGCCACTAAAGTGAATTTGACCTTCAAGGAATGCTTTTGTAGATCAAACCTGGAATCGCTCATTCTGATTCACTTTACATTTAAGAATGGAACAGCAAAAGAAGGGAACCAGCATATACTGAACAAGCCATATTTGCCACATGCCAAGGACAATACTAGATGCTGACACACAGATGGTGTTTAAAATTCTTTCTTGATACCCAGGGAAGTCTGGGTACTCAGGGTAATTGTGGGACAGGTTTCACGGGAGGAGAGATAGAATGTATCAGTATAGAGGGATAGAAGGGAGTAATGGAACAGGAAGGGTTAAACTGGGGTAGGGAGAACAGTGAATGGGATAGAGGAGGAAATGCAGAGATGGATAAATAACACTAAAAATCTTCCCAAAAAGTCACAGAGAAACCTACTGCAGTGGAATCTTCCTATTATAAATACATAAACATTGAGAGAGAAGATGGAGTTACCCATAGCCGGGACAAAATACCTCCACTAGACACCACAGGCTATCAAACAGAAAGCCCAGCACCAGGAATGGGTTATTTCTTTGGAGTCACAGGCCAGAGAGGTCTCACTGACCCCCAAACATTACATGCTATTTCTTATGCTCTTGGCTATCCACCCCAGCGTGACCATAAGATCCTATTTCTGAAGAGCCATATGCTTGAGTCACAGAAGACAGAGAAATCAAACTGCTACTGGTCTGGAAACTTCGTCTCTGATAGCCAGTTCTCATAGTTCTGAAAAGTGCTAGGCAGGCTACTAGAGGAGAAAACAAATCAGCAATTAGACTCAGCTGTGAACCCTGTAAGCTGCAATAATTGACTGGCAAGATATAAGCACTAGTGTAATAATGGCACCAATATCACGGGAGTAACCAAGCCCTTTTTTTTGTTGGATTTTATTCTCCCTCCCCAAGATGAAACCTATACCTGGTACCACTATTCAGCCAAAAGCCTGTGGCCAGGTAAGTGAAAGCCCTAGAGTACTTACTGCTATGATTTTGCTAAATGGATAGAATATTAAACCAATCCTTAATACTCACTGTTATACATATAGATCAATGCATCTCTCAGTCCTCAATGGAGAAACTTCAATTTGCAATAGAAGGCAATTAACACAGAGACCCACAGCTGGCCATGGTGCAGAGCATAAGAGATGGAAGAATGCTTGGCCATGAAGGAAACATATGTACTACATCCCTTTCAGTGGAAGACCACCCTTCCAAGAATATTGGGCAGCACAAATTTGATCTTTAAGGATTAAAAACAAGGACACAAAGTTGGGTAGGTAACGAAGAGGGGTCAGAACTGAGAGAAATGGGGGGGATAAATATGATCAAACTTTACCGTATGAAACTCTCAAAGAACTAATTAAAAATAGCAGAGCAAAGTCTTTCCTGTCCGGGTCTCTGTATCATGTCATGACACTATGCAGCTTTTTAAAGATGGTAGCTGTATCACCAAAGGAAATTTTAAACCAAACAAATTAAAAACAAAGCCTGAAAAGTACACATGGGGCAGCAACACTTTAGGGAAAGAATTCCCAGTTTCTCCATGTTCATAGCCCATTGCTTCCTGGCACAGATATGGTCGTCCATCATGGAACCAAATTAAGATTTCCACCTTCCTTATTGAAGTGAGTCATTTGAAAGCCATTTCACTGTGTTGAGCCCAGAAGAGCTGATGGGCAAGGACCATCTGATAATCTGTGTGAGGTTACCTAAATTGTATTTTCTCCACACTCTCAAACCCTCCTGCCCTGTAATTGCAAAACCAAGGCAGCAAAGTGAGCTTACACGAAAACATGACGGTATTTGCTCTCTAGAGACCTATATAGCAGACTTCTCGTGGAGATGTCAGTGAGCTAGAGTTGGTGTAGGGACTCTCTTTCTAAGTGTCCAGATAACAACAGAACACTGACACCTGTAGGAGAGACGAGCTATTTGGGTCAAAGTGAGCTCAGCACACCAGAGGGCAAATGGTTGTACTCAAAGCAGCCATCCCGAGGCAGCCGTGCTCAGAGCTGGGGAGCAAGCTCTCCCAAGATTATGAAACTTGGAAGGCAATAAGGGCTGCAATTACTGCAAAGTTCCAGCAGTAATTCCATAGAGAAACTGACTAGGTACAGTTTCCTGAAGGGAATCAGGTTCTTATGAACCATTCCACTTGAAAATGTATGACTGTGCTCAAGCAAGACACAGCTCTGTTAAGGAAACAACAACAACAGCAACAAAACAAAAACAAAAACAGACCATCTTCTCTAATTAGTTATCAAATGCCAAAAGAAAGGATGATGATCGAATAGAGTAAATTAAAAAATGTGAGGCATGAAAGGACACTAAGAGAATCGACACATGTGGAAATATTTATGATTATAACCAATATCTTTATGATAAAATTAAGCTATACTCAGAACTTCCAATTTGAAAAGAATACGGAACTAAGAATCAAATTACAGATATGAAAAACACCAAGTAAGAAATGCCAGTCTGAATGGCTGACATGTATATGATCGGAGACGTGACGTGACAATCATCTAATTAGGGAGGTAAAAACTCTACTAGCTCGACTGTGCTGAACAGACTATCACCGACGGAGTGCACTCTGTGGCTTGCATTTAAAAAGTTATTTCCCACGTGTACGGTGCCAGCTGCATTCCGAATCCGACTAACATCAGAACACAAACTCTGAGTTCCAACATCACTGGCAAATGTGGCCAACACAATTTTCAACCAAGAATGTGTCTAAGTAAAGAAGGTCCAGTGTAACATAAAAAGAATCCCAGGGCATAGTTCCTCAAAATACTTTTTACTGTTGATGTGCCCCAGGGTATTTCTAGGGTGTCAGATCACTTCTCTGCTTCTCAAAAATATGGCTTTTCTCGAGAACTGCCCAGTACTCTGAAGCAGACCACAAAGTGCTAAGCAGATCACTCAAACACGCTTGAAGAGAGGCTGAGCAACATCCTTTTTGTTATTAAGGTAGAGCACAGAGCATCCATAAAACGTCCTTGTCCAATGCCTTGAAGGGCATGTCCTCAGCTGTCACAAGCCAATGCATGCTTGCTGTATATTGTGTGAAACAACTTCCTAAACCACAGTTCTCAACGAGCACACGCGGAAGTAAATGTTAGAAGATTTATATAGTGTAAATGTGTCCGGGACCAGAGAGCTATCGCAACAGGTTAAGGTATTTGTGACAAAACCCTGGTAACCAGAATTTGATTCCCTGAACCCAAATAGAGATGAAAAAAGGAACGAAGTCCGCAAAGATGTCCTCTGGCTGACACACACAGCACGGCCTGTGTACCCGCTGACATAGCAGGCGCATGTACATGATAAAAGTGATTCAAGCAGTTCTCTTTGCATGTTCACTGTGTGCCCTGTCTACTGTCTAGGTGTTGCTAGTGACTTCTTTTCTACTCTGCTTTTACTCTGTGGTTGCTTCGAAAACGACGATCATCAACCTAGTCTAGAAAGGAATAATGCAAATTTAGCTAAGATAGTATCATTTTTCTTCTCGTTATGGTTAAATCTCCTACCACTACTCAAGCATTTATTTTATACGTGTGAGAATTTTCCCATACGCAAACGTGAAAAGTTTCTGTTATGAACTTGGGTTTTCTGTTTAAAAACCACATCTGAAGATGGCATTTTTATATTTAAGATGTAAATCAGAATGCTGCATAATTATGAAACTACATAAAAATTCATTGATGCTATTCCTCTATTGTTTTTCTTTCAAAGTTATATTTTTTTAGGTCATTTTCTTTTAAGCTTTTTTACAAATATCCTTCCTAGTTAAGCAACATTCCCTCAAGTTCTCCTGTGAAAGTACTTTGGGTCATGTTTATTATGGTGTGCAAAATGGGCTACTGCAGCACAGAGGCGGATGCCAGGGCTGGCTAGTGACTTCCTCTACAGATGCTTCTGATCCATTTCAAAGAACAGCACTCGGATCAAGAAAAGTAGGCATAGCTCTGGGTGTCACTTGGTCTCAGGGTGCTTGCCTAGCAATGTGAGAGACACTGGGCTCAGTCCCAGCACCATGAAATAAGACTGACTTAAAGAGAAAAGGATACGTAGTTATGGCTATTGTAGTGGAAGTCAGACTACTGTTAAGCCCAAGATGCTGCTGGAGGGCACAGCTCTTATAAAACAAACTTTCTCCCCTAAACATCTTTAAAGAGATGGCTCTTAATCTTCCATCTTAATCTATTGTCAAAGACAAAAACCTGTCACTTGTTAAAAATCTGCCTATAAAAATTAAGTTGCTCACAAAATCACTGGGTCCATTTTCCTAAAAACGAATCAATGCTGAGTCTGCCTTGGGATGCCTGTATTTAGATTGTCCTTTTAAACTCCATAGTAGTGTGGAAACTTGGTAGACTTGTAGAACAACATCCCCCCCCCCAATTTAAATTTTCTGCTGTCATTTTCATTGGCTTTCACAAAACTGCAGGATGCAATCTGTTACCATGATAGTCCAAAGATCAGTATAGTTAAAAACAAACCAAACAAATAAACAAAAAACAAAAGCAAGCTGCCAACTGCCAAAACATCTGCATTCAGAATGATAGTTAAGAAAGCCATTGAGTAAAGGCTACTTCCACTGACCTTTGCTTGGGCTTCTGGTGCTGTCACCTTGACAACTTTATTGCGACTTATCATTTGCTTCACCCATCCTTCTACTTGGACGTTGAACTTCATGAAAACCACATAGCCAAAATAAGCTGTTAAGAGCAGCAAGCTTTCCCACCACATGATGACGTTATCCAGGAAAAATATGATCAACATGATCAAATCGACGATGTAGAAGGACACATCCCGAAAGAGCGGCCACCATGTCAGGTTTAAGATTTCTCTAGAAAACAGAGCACACATGCCAATAACAAAGAGGATATTGAACACAGCGGAACCTACAATGGTGCCTATGCCAACGTTGCTGTGAGCAATGAAGACCCCTATAAGAGACGTGAAAAGTTCTGGGGCTGACCCGCCTGCAGCCATGAAGGTGGCTCCGGCCACATCATCAGAGATGCCCAGTTTCTCAGTGATGACAGTCAAGGAAGGAACGAAGAACTCATCACAGACAATGGCTAAGGCTATGAACATGTAGATCATCCCAATGACATGGAGGATGATGGCGCCTCTCCTGCGCTCCTCTAGGGAGAAGATGTCCTTTGGGTAGTCTCCCTGGGCATGATCGGTGCCATTCTCAGCTTTGTCTTCCTGAGAAGAGGGTGGCTGTGTGCTATCATCTAGAAACTTGTCATTAAAATCTAAGAGAGTTCTTTGATGGTGGCCCTGGGCTACCCTAGGGCTACTCACGTCACTGGCTTCTCCTGTGTTGCTCTGAGTGTCTGTCTCAGTAAAGGCACTGATTGAAAATGGGACAGTGCTCATAGCTACCAGGCCCATGACAAGGCCAATGACCCGAATTAGCTTCAGTTTTTTTCTGGCATTATAATGTCTCCAGCAGCCAGATGGTGGCTCATTGGAGCACCATTTCTCCAGCAACCTGACTGTGGTACTTTGGTGCAGATCCATTCTGAGTCTTCTGGTGGATATGGTGGTCTTCACACTTCAGACTCGGCTAGATGGTTCTGTCATACTGTTTCTTGCTTCCTGGTTAATAGTGCTTGTGGGACACTTTTACAATCAGGTATCCGTATTCTTCACAGAAAGATTTCACCAACTATGCTTAAATAAAAACAACAACAAAGGTAAGTAGGTCACCAAAATCTTATCCTTCTATAAAAATAACTGCAAATACAATAAAGTCTTGCTCCTATAGTATGTGTTCACAGGTAAGTTACTTAACTTATCTGTGCCTCAGTTTCTTTATTTTATTTTCTAAAGATTTCTTTTAATTTTAGTGATGTGTGTCTGTGTGTGAGTATGTACACATGTGAGTGCAGGGGTCCCCAGGAGTCCAGAGAGGCCTTAGGATCTCCTGGAATTGGAGGTACAAACAGTTGTGATTTATCCAACATGGGTGTTGGGAACCAAACTCGGGTTCTTTGCAAAAGTAGAATGTCCTCTTAGCTTCTAAGCCATCTCTCCAGCTCTGGGTTACCTTATGTTAAAACTGGGGAGCAGAACTAGGGTGAGGAATTTACTTAGCATGTGTGGGATGTGTGTTTGATCCCTAGCTACACACACACACACACACACACACACACACACACCAATATAGATATTGGGATAGTTATAGACAATTAAATCCTTGCCAACCAGAATTGCACATATGTGTGTATGTGCGTGTGCGTGCGTGTGTTGGGGGAGGGCACTGAGGATTGCATTCAAAGCCTCAGACACTCCAGCGCTACCACTGAACTGCAACCTCACAAACTGCTTTAAGATAATTAGAACAAAAGCAGCACTTGGAAGAAGAAGAAGTGGTATCTAGAATGGACTCATAACCACACATGTATAAACCAGGTAAATATTTCAACACCTCTGATGCCAGGGTTAGGCAGCTGAGATGTGTGTAAGTATAAAAAATTTATAGGTGAAAGTCAATTCATCCATTTGAAGCCATGCAACTTCTCTCAGTGTTAAAATGGCCCCACTCCTTTAAGAACTAAGTTCTTGACGACTGACCATTATCCATTATGTTTTCTTCTACAACAATTATGTAATTCAGTGCATTTTCTGATTGAACCTATCATTTGGAAAGGGTGGTTTGGGGAGGAAGTAATACGGCTTTCCTGTTCACATAATAATTCCAGGATAATATTTTTCATGGTTGTGTCTCATACTGATACAGAAAACCTGCTCTTTAAATATTTAAGTTTATCCAATAAAAGAAAGAAAGAAAAGGAAGAGCAAGAAGTGTCCTGTCGACATGAACAAGCTGTTGTCTTAAAGCATATAAATGCTGTTTTCAGTTGGAGCTCGGAACAGCAACAACCAGAGCCTTTTAATCTTATTCTCCGTAGCTTAAATAAAGCTCAGCGCAGGGACATGACCAGGAGGCTATCTTGAGAGACCAAGTATGTATTTCGTAAACAACATGCAAGTTGCAGCAACATCTCTGTCCATAAAACCCTCCCCCAGTAGCCCCAACACCTATCCTTTAGGCCAGATACGCAGAGCAGAGTTTTGATTCGTTAGTCCACGGAAGAGGTGGGTAGAGTACCCCACACGCCTGCTCCTACAGTCAAGATTCTCTTTCTAAACAAGCCTTTAAATTTCCTGTTTTTGTTTTCTTTTTGTGGTGCCAATAATTTTATTTTCGGAGCATTCGCCGAGATCACTTCAGGTGTAAAATAAGCTAATTAAACACACGCCACTTATACAGTGGGATTAGCTGGAGGAGAGCAAGACCAGCAGTCAACGCAGGTTGAGGTGCCACTGCTCCTCAGATAACCCTAGCCCATCGGATGCCCAGGCAGGCTGCAGATGTCTATGCTTAGCACCCGTGATTAAGCGACTTGCAGCACTCTAGGGATTGTCACAGTGCCCGGTCAGGGCTAGCAGCAGGGTTGGACTCCTAGGGCATAAGATCAGCTCTAGGGTGAGCTCCGTAAATCCTCTGCTCTGCTGTCTGGGATGTGCCCCCCCAGCTGCGCCCTAACTTTGCCTTGAATGATCTTAAACTTTTTCCATGGAGGGTCAATAAGAAAATAAAACGAAAACGTAGCTGGACCCCACCTGCAAGCCGGAAGCTGCGATGCTTTCGGGGTGAAGCTTGCTCCACTGTTTTTAACCCCCGGATAGCTGAGGGGGGGGGGAGTGTTTGCGCATCCCTTCCTAAGTCAGACTCTTGCCGGTGCCCTAGCTCCGAGACGAGCCCGAGTGGGCCACATAGGGGCTGGCAACCCGCGCCCCCGAGCGGAGAGAGTTGGCTAACTAGGAGCTGGGCCTGGGGCTCCACGTCCACTGCGGGGCCACCTGTGAGCCTGAGGCGGAGCAGCACGATGCGCAAGACCCGCCTGGGGACCAGCAGCTAGGCGGACGCAGAGCCCAGAGCCGGAGACCCGCACTTACCCGCACCGGTGAGCAGGGCTCGCACGCCTGGCCGCTCGGGCCGCCTCCTCCGGCCTCCGCCTCCTGCGCCCGGGGCCCCGGACTAGTGCTGGCGGTCGCCTTCACCGGCTGGATCTGGACTCCCGGGGACAGTGAGCAGCGGCGAGTGGTGGCGCGAGCTGGGCTGGCGGGCGGTGATGGGCCCCTCCCTCTCGGCGGCGCGGGAGTAGCCGCAGCTCGGCGCCCTCCCGCCCTGCGCGCCTCCTGCGCGGGCCACGCCCGCCGTTGCCGCCTGTCAGATTTCTCTGCAGTGGGGACCGGGTCAGGGTGTGCAGGAAGGCAAGGGCAGAAAGGAGAAATTGTACAGGTCCCTGCAGCACCCGATTCCCGAAGCCCGAAAGTGCTGTTAAGTTTGGGGTCGCCTGTAGTGGCCACCTCCTCTCCAGTCATCTGCAGGAATAAGAATTGATCTCTCTTTACTATGCAAAGGTGGAAAAGATGGTGTTTAGAAAGGTACAGGCCTCGGGGCACGGCTCTCAGTCAGAGGGAACTGAAGTCTCTCTTTTACAATGATGAGAAACTGAAGGGTCTAAAGTCTGACAGGCAAACCGTTTGTTATCTTTATGACCCAAGACACTGGGGTCACTTTGGTGTCACTGAGAAGACTCATGTTTTGCCTCCAGATTTCCAACTCTGTGCTTCCCCCTGCCTTGTTTGCAAAGACCCTTTAACCAGGGGAAATTGAGTCCAGCTCTCCGGTGAACAAGTCAAGAGTCTGGGCCAATTAATAGGAGGTCGAACAAGCTAATTCTTGAGGGAAACATTTTTTAACCTGATGGATGAGGAGGACCCAACCTGGGAAACCGTGGAGGTTTTCTGTGCATTGAGGACCCTTTTTGCATGCCATCTTTCTGTCTCTGCAGCCGGCAGAGGTTCACTCAGACCTCCAGGGTTGTCTTGTCAAGTAAAGGGGAAACCTCAGGTTTTAATTTGGAAGTCATGGGCTGAACTTAACAAGAAAAAAAAAAACCCTTTACTTTTTGTTCTGGGAAATTTCAAACATTCACAGATGTAAGTAAAGAATACAGCAAGGCTTTATGGGGCCATCACAGCCTTGCAAAATTATTGACTACCTGGCCAGTTGTGCATTATACCTGTTGGCACCCTTTCCCAGTGTCCTCCCCATGGAGCAAATCTCAGACAACACTCCATTTTAATTCACAAACCCTTAGGAGAAGGAAGGAAGCAGTTAACCAGTTCTAAGACTGTGTCAGGGAAGACTCCAGAAATGACCCAGATAGGCTCACATTGATCATGATGAGTCAACTTCAACATCAGGAGATTATTGCAGTTGCTTCAGGCCCATTAACAGAAGTTCATAATGTTTTCAAAACAACCCAACAGATTGGTAACTGCTGATGGCAGAGAGAACCATTTCATATTGCAAAAATACTTTAGAAAGAAGAAAACAATCATACATCTATTCTACAAAGTTTTATACAAATGAAACCTGAGTATATCCCACTCAGCTTTCCCTTCCCTTGTTTTTGACTCTATTGACTGAACAATCCCGATCTTCCCCAGGCAGCAGACACCAAGAAGAGGAAAGTGAGAATAGCCTAAACATGTTAGCTGTGCGTTAGTTTCCTCTGACGTTCAAACCTTTCATCTTTGTTGGAAATTTAAAATAGGGTGTGAGAAGGGAGGCTGAACAACTGGATAGTTTAAGACAGGAAGTTTACAGGAAAGTAAACCAATTGCTATTCTAAGGGGAAGTGAAATACTCTATCCTGCAAAGAAGCAGCTAAAGGCCTCAAGACCAGACACAAACAACCTAAGATAGCTTCAGGAAGTCCCTGAAACAGATCAAATTTACTACTCTCCACGGAAGAGTGTATAAGTGTTAAAGACTCCTGAGGAACACTCTCAGACCAACTAAGGGAAGACTCACAGATAAGACAAGGTTCAAGCTTAGCTGTCTAGGGAGAGGCCTAGACCAGCCCAACCACCAGGAAGAAGCAGATATTAGCCAAGTAACCAGGAAGAGGCAGAGATCTGCTGAAGTGCCCTGAAGATACAAAGACCAGCCAAGTCTCCCAGAAGAAGCTCAGACCAAACGAATGACAAACATCCTCCAAACTGTTCAGCTGTCTACAAGCTGTGGAGTGCAGTTCAAGTATCTAGCTTTTGTGAACTGTCTCCCATGGTGGTGTGGGGTTTTGATGATGTAGCTGTGCCTGAGTTATTTTCAGTCTTGCAGTTAACCCCTCATCTATATTTCTTTAAGAGTCACAAATAAACCTCATTGGTTGACCAAACTGGACTTTAGTGGTTGTGGTGGTTTGAAAGAAAATGGCTCCCAAAGAAATTGGCACCTTTTGGAGGTGTGGTCTTGTTGGAGGAAGTGTGTCACTGTGGGAGTAGCCTTGAGGTCTCACTTGCTCAAACTTCACGGAGTGTGATGCTCAGTCTACTTCCTGTTGCCTGCAAATCAGCATATACAGCTCCTTTTCCAGTACCATGTCTGCCTGCACACCACCATGCTCTTCATGTTGATAATGGATTAAACCTCTCAAACCGTAAGCCTCCACCTCAATTAAATGTTTTTGTTGTTATAAGAGTTGCCATGGTCATAGTGACTCTTTACAGAAATGCAAACTCTAACTAAGACAGTGGTGTCTTTGGTCTGTCATTGGTTCCTATCTGGAGCAAAATTGCTGTTTGTTCATGTCTTCTCAGAAATAGTGTCACATAGCACTTAAACCTCAAGAGACAGAAGCAAGAGGATCTCTGTGTTTGAAGCTAGCCAGAAAACTTACAAATGTAGTTACAGCATGTTGCTTCCTACCAGGACCTTTATTGGTGTTGTTCAATTCCCTTCACCTTTAGCCCGGAGGGGTCACCAACTCTTCATTTGGCAGAAAGGGGAATGGGATTCAGATGCGTCTGCAGGCTGTACTGTCTGGGTTCACACTTGGCTGATTATGGCAGAAACTCAGCTTCTACAGCTTAACCAAAAAAGACTTTATTTTTCTCAAAAAGAAACCTGAAAACATACTGTCTAGCATTTGTCTGATAGCTCTATGATACTAGCCTTAGAATTCAAAAGTCTATGCTGTCTCATCTTAATATATAGCTTTTATCGTCAGTGCTACAGAGTTGTTGCCTTTTGGGTAGGGTAACATGTCTGAATTCCAGACAAGAATAAGAAATAATAAGGGGAAAAACGAGACTTCCTTGTTGAACTTTCCCTTTTTGTTTATAGAAGGATGCTGTCATAACATATCTCCATGTGAATGGCCACCACTTGGTCATGGTAACACTTAGCTGTAAGGGAGTATGAAATGTTTCTTAAGTGGGTTCATACTCAAGTTTTAAAGAAGTGGGGCTTTGTTTGAAACAGACAAGGAGAAATGGATGTTGAATGAGCAGCTAACAGTATTTGACAGCTTCAAAGTATCTTAATTTGGCAGCTGCACAAGAACTTGACAGTGAGCTGCCGTGACAATTGAGAAGGCTGGAAGTGCATTACTGTAGTGATGGAAGCCTTCGCTGGTCTATGCCACATTCCCTGAAGCCAGAACCAAAGGTCAGCTATATCCTCCCACTTGGTGCTTGATCATCGAGAAAGGGACATTCCTGAGAAAACCTGGGTTGTCAAAACAGAAGCTTGATCAACTCCTTTGTCGAGACTCAACAATGAACCTCTAGATAATCATTTAAAAGTCACCTTCAAAAATTATAAATATACACTACATACATGTAAACATTGCTTGACATCATGTTCACCCTTGTATTAACTAGCACTTTGTCTGAATATAGAGTTAGTGGGAGTGGTTAGTAATTGCCAGTTGAGAGTAATTGGCTCTCTTAGTAATTCTATAGCAACCTTTCAAAAACTAATATAAAACTTTCAAAGATCACGGGCCACACTTGAATTAATAAAGCTAAAACAGAATTCTCAGGTGTCACTAAGTCACTCTGACTCTAATTCCACCACTAGAAATTTGTTACTTTGGCTACTTATTTTCACATTTTCAGTATTACTTTCTTTAGCGTAATATCTTTCTTAATTTTTTGAGAACTTTCTAAAATGTATTTTGACCATATTTGTCCCCCACACCTCCTTTTGACTCCTCCCTGTTCCACCTCACCATTCTTTCCCAACTTCATGTACCATCAGATCCAACTTTTGCTGGTCATGTATACATGATTTATGGGGCATGCACTGGAGTATGGACAATGCAGTAGAGGCCACACCCTTTAAGAAAACCGTCTCTTTGTTCCCCAGAAGTCACCAATTATCAATAGCTTCCCAGTACAGGATTAACAAGCCCTACCTCCTCCCATGCTAGACTGTGGAGTGGCTTAATCTCATAGAGATCTTGTGCAGGCAACCACAGATGCTGTGCTTTCATGAGTTCAGCAGTTACAATGTATCCCAAACAAGACACTGTTTGTTCTGGGTCTTAGATTCTTTCTGTCTCACCTTCCTGGCTGGCCTCTGAGGCATGGAGAAGGGTGTTATATAGATGTTCTATTTGTGGCTGAACACTGCACCGACACTTATTCTCTGTATTTTGAGCAGTTGTGAGTGTCTATGTTAACCACTGCCAAGCACACAATACAAAGAAAGTTCTCTGTCGAGGTCTGAGAGCTGCATTAATCTATGAGTAAAGAGAGTCAAACTTAGAAGGCAGTTTGATACTGTGTTCATTTTAGCAGAATATTAGTGGTAGAGCTTACCCCTGGGGCCTAAGAGCCCTCCAACCATAGGTTCTTGTCCACACTTATAGTACCAGGCAGGTGTTTCCTCCTATGGAGGCCTTAAATCTAGTCATAAAACAGTTGGTTACTTCCATAACATTTGTGCCACCATTGCACTCATGGGCATATCCTGTCACAGAGATTATTATTGTTGTTCAAAGTGTTCACAGCTGGGTAGGACTGTTGAAAATGTTTTTTCCCTGACAGCTTGCATAGCACCTTCCAGAACTATGAGAGCTATCCAGCAGTGTGGAAGCTACCAATTTGATTTCTCCAGGTTCTATGATAAAAGTGCACGGTGTCTTCAGCGATAGGGTCTTACCATAAAATTCCAGTGAGCAATCAAGAACAATGGCAATGTCTTTTATTGCAGTAGTGGTCACCGTAACACTTCTCACACATAACTGGAGGGGAAATATTGAACAGCTGGCACTGTACTTTTTCTTTTTCTTTGACAGGAATTGTTTTAAAAATAGCTATCTCTAGTGTCATAGAACTTATTAGCAATCTTTAAAACGACTTTTAATAATTTAAAGGCAAAGCAAATTGGGAAAACAAAGATAAAAAACTGCAGGAAATCATGATAAAGTGAAGGTGAAGAGCACAGAGTCAGTTTAACTGCCTTTGTCCTCATTCTCCCCACGTGCCCCTGCCTTCTGTCCCCCTTTTATTACAGTGTTCAGCCTCCGTGCTCTCAACGGCTGTGAAGGGTGCAGTGGTCATAGCATTAGCAGTTCCCAGGCTTCCCTCGGGCTGAATATGAAAATCTCTTGCTAAGAGCTTGTAGAACCCAGACCACAGCCCTGACATTCCCCTCTTTAGGAGCCCGTGAAGTCAAGAATCGGGCTGTGCATTTCAGCCCATACAGCACGACTGAGTGTCTGTGAGATGAAGACTCAGAAGCGCCAAGCGTTACTGAAAGCTGATGGGGAGGAGTTGCTTGTGCTGTGCTTACAGGAGACTCGGGGGCCTTAAACAACTTGACCCTGGTGAATTTTGCTGTGATACCCTTGTTCTGGGTTGCAAGTTGGTTCCTTAGTGGGCACCCTGCTGCTTATGGCCATGGAAAACATGGATTGGCTTTTAAGACTCAGCTTGGAAGCCCTACATCATGGCTGCTCACTACCCATTGGTGAGCAGCGGTTGCACATGATCAATCCACATTCAAGAGCACAAAGGAACAATTATTCTATGTGCCCAGCACTTGTGACTGCCATGTTGGGCAACAGATGTGAGAGTAAAAGAATAATGTCTTAAGCCCTGACTGGAGTTTTCACTGCAAACAGTTTTTATTTATCTTTCCACTTTGCTGGATTTTTTTAAAAAATCAGTTATGATTCTTGTTTTACAGAAGAAGAAACCAATATCCTGTAGGTTAAAGTAGCTTGCTCAACATCAAACAGATCACACTTGAATCTAGCGTTGTCTCCCAAGTCTGAGTTCTTAATGGAATATAACAGTGATGTGGGATTCCCCTCTGTATGCTGTGAATATCATCGATTAATAAGGAAACTGGCTTGGCCTGACAGGGTAGAACAGAGCTAGGTGGGGGAAACTAAACTGAATGCTGGGAGAAAGAAGGGTGGAGTCAGGGAGAAGCCTTGGAGCTGCCACCAGAGATAGATATGCTGAAACCTTGCCGGTAGGCCACAAGCCTCGTGATCAAATTTAAAATAATAGAGATGGGTTAATTTTAGATGTAAGAGCTAGCTAGCAATATGCTTAAGTAATTGGCCAAGCAGTGATTTAATTAATACAGTTTTTGTGTGGTTATTTTGGGTCTGAGCTGAGCAGTAGCCAGAATGACCAAGCGGCCTTCCTATAATATGACAGGGTTAGTGCATTTTGCTATTGAGATGACAGGCTTAGGTAAGTCTGATGCATTTCTGCTACCACTAGTTGGTCCGTGGTCAACAGCAATCTGCTTCATAACAGAACATCTTTTGCTTAAATAAAAACCACAGTGTAATGATTAAAGTGGAATCCTAGCACTTTGTAAAGACGTTCTTCTTGGGTGCCTAACCTGGCTGACTTTGCTTTTCTTTGCTTTTGGCGGTGGGTTTTTGTTTGTTTTGTTCATCTGTGGCCTTTCTCTTCCAGTTCAATAAAAATTCTAACAGCAAAAGTGTCTGTGGGGCTGAGGGAGTAAGTTTAGGATTCTCTCCCTTTCACAGAGTGATTCTCAGCAACACTTACACCCCACATCCCAACGATGGCTTTCTCCTTTTGCTTAGCTGTTAAGTGAGGAGAAATGATGAATGGCTAGGACTTTTACAAGACGAACAAGATTTTTTTTCTGGTTTTGAAATGCTCAGAAGGTTAAAAGTCAGCTTCTCTTTGCAAGCCCAGCTTAGCCTCCTGGCTGGTGAACACCAGCCCTGGGCACAGTGCTGAGGCCGGGAGGAGGGCAGTCAGATCTATTGATTTCAGCAGTAACTCGGAATCGAAAGTCTTGGCTGTCTTCCTGGCTCCAGTAGGGACTTCTTGAGTGACCTCTAGGACTCCTTGTCTCTCAGAGCCACATTGGCAGGGAAGTACAGTCAACACTGGTGAGGAAGACTGCAGGAGGATGCCTGGAGTCAGAACAGCCTGCTGAAAGAAGGTGCCTCTGCTCCTTGCATCCCCATGTGCCATCTGTGGTTCAGAATTTGAACATAAAGTGAAAGTCACAGTCCTAAAAGGGAGTCGCATGCCTTAGTCTCAAACAAGACAAGCCATCGGGAGTGCACCACTTGTCTTCGACTCTTGATTGCTGGACTAAAATATTTGTGCTGTTCCAGTCATAGCATTGGCATGAATAACTTTAATTGTTTTCCCAGGTTGGGTGTCAGGCTCTGTCGTTGCAGTAAATACTTGTCCATGTATGGTGGAGCTTGTGAGCCTTTCCACAGCAGTCCTGTTCACAGGCCTCTGCCCAAACTCTGAGGTCAGTTAAAGAGGTTTGGCTAGGCTTGCTCACCTTCTCCTCAGTCACTTCCTTGGCAGTTACTGAAAGCTCCTCTTCTACCTGCTGCTCCACTGTTTATTCCTCAGTTGACTGGGAACCAAGGTGAGAAGACAGGCAACATTCAGGAATCCCTCGAGCACTCCAGATTTGAATGCAAGGACTTCACTGAGAAACTGCTGCTCCTTCCCCATGACTCCCGCTTCCTGGACTCACTGTCATGTGTACCGTATTCCTTTGTTTATTGGAATACAGGCCAGTGTGTCTTCTAAGGGGGATAGGAAGGAAGATGCTGTCTCCACAAGCCTAGCATGTCTAACTATAAATTTCTAGCTCAGAATGGTCCTTTCTTGGAAATGCTAAGTCCTTTCTTTTGGAAACAGGGTCTTACTACACAGCCCAGACTGACCTTGAACTTGTGTCTACCTGCCAGAGCATCCTGTATGTTGGGATGTTTGTACACATGCTGCTAGAATGAGAACTCTGATTTTTAAAGGTTTTTTTTTCTGCTGTTGCTTGTCTTATTGTTGCTGTAGAGAAAATTGATGCTATTTGGATTCCTGGGGATTTTGATGGGATCTGTTTTACCTTTGGTATGATTTTTAAATTCATGGTGCTCTAAAATTTTGAATATTAATGTCTTGGAATGAGTTAGGTAGGTTTATTTTAAATTATTTAATTTATTTTTATTGAAAAAATATTTTTTACACAATATATTTTAATGATGGTGTTCCTCCCCCAAATCTTTCCAAAGCCTTCCTCCTGCCCCACTCACCTAAATCCATATCCTTCATTGCTCTTGTTAGAAAATAGATAGGCATTTAAAGAAAAAATAATAATAATAAGATAAAAAACCAAGCAAACTTGAATAGGACCGAACAAAAACGTTAACAGAAGACAAGAGCCAAAAAAAGCACATGAAACTCCTATAGACACAGAAACATACACATTGGGACACAGAAATCTCCTAAAACCACATCACAAACCAGAATATAAAAGCAAAAGACCTGTAGACTTAGAATAAAAAGCATTTAAAAGATACTCAGGAGCCTCATTCTACTTAGGATGGGCACTGTCAGTCAGTGTCCGGAACTGGTAAATGTGGCTGAATTGACACAACACAGGCCATGCTTCCATCACAGTAGATGCATCACAGTGGTGACAATGAGACCTGTGACATTTGAAAAAAAAAGATACTCAGAAAAGGCATTGTGAAACAAACCAAAGAATTAAGACAAACCCACAAAACATCATAACCACAGCTGGATATGGAGCCTGGCCTTAAGAGTGGTTTGTAGCCCAGCAGTGGTGGCACTCAGCTTTAATCCCAGCACTAGGGAGGTAGAGGCAGGCGGATCTCTGTGAGTTTGAAGTCAGCCTGGTCTAGCTAGTTAAAAAAAAGAGTGGTTTGTATCCCCATTTGGAATCCATTGGAGAAAACTGATGTTTGATTTGCTAGTGGTTATCAATTGGTGATAGCTTCTAGGTTAGGGTTTCTCTAGCACATCTTGCATGCGAGGTCATTGTAGTAGATAGAAGGGTTTGGAACTGGGTTGGTGTTTACCTTTCTCCTTTGGTAGTAGGCAGGGAACCTTCCAGTATCTGAAACACTAGCCAGCAGGGAGGAAGGCTCTAGGTAGGCACCAGCTAAACTTCTCCATGCTCAATGAGCTGTATAGGTGTTGTCTTTATCAATAGGAACCAATCACCTTGGCAATAGCCTGGGTTTGAAGGCTCCCTTGGAACCCTTTTGGCCAACAACTCAATTAGATATAACCTATTCCTAGAACTGGAAGCTTCATTTGGTGAAAAGAGATACCCAACTGAGGGTCAATCTACCTCATTATTTTGTGATTCCAGTTAAATCACTTTTATATAAGCATATATTTTTAAATACTTTTACTGTACTAGGTTTCTATATGATCCCTCAAATGTCATTTAGTTTTATCTGTCCCTTCCCGAATTCCCTTCCTCACCCTCCTCTTCCCTCTCCCACCCTGTTTGGGTCTCCCATTGTCCCCCCCCCATCCATCCACAACTGTCTATTCTATTTTTTCTCCCTAGGGAGATCCACCCCTCCTCCCTATTCCCTTACTTTATATCCAACCTGTAGCTATATGATTGTAGCCTGCTTATCAATGACTTAACAGCTAACATCCACATATAAATAAATACATACCATATTTATCTTTATGGATCTGGGTTGCCTCACTCAGGATAATTTTTTCCTAGCTCCATTCATTTACCTGTGAATTTCATGGTTTCTTTTCCTTTTCCTTTCTTTTCTTTTTTTCTTTTCTTTTCTTTTCTTTTCTTAGCAGCTGAGTAACAGTCCAGTCATTCAACTGTTGATAGAGATCCAATTTCTGGAATTTATGAATAGAGCAGCAAGGAACTTGACTGAGTAAGTGTTTCTGTAGTAGGATGTATAGCCTTTGGATATTTACCCCAAATCTAGTGAAGTTGGATCTTGAGGTAGATATATTCCCAGCCTCTGTAATAACCACCACACTGATTTCCATTGTGGCTGTACAAGTTTGCAGTCCCACTAGCAATGGTTGACTGTTCCCTTAACTCCGTCTCCTTGCCAGCAAGAGCTGTCATTCATTTTATTGATCTTGGCCATTCTGGATCCTGTAAGACAAAAATCTCAAAGTAGTTTTGATTTGCATTTTCCTGATGACTAAAGGATATTGAATATTTTTTATTTATTTATGTATTTATTACTTGCTTGTTAATTTTACATTCCCTCCCTCCTCTCCTCTCCTCTCAGTTCCTCCCCCATCTCCCTCTGTTACCAATTCCCAGTCCTCTCCTCCTCTGTTACTGTTCAGGAAAAGGCAGGTCTCCCAAGGATATCAGCAAAACATGACATAGCAAGTTGCAGTAAGATTAGGTACTTCCCATGTATTAAGACTGGGCAAGGCAACCCAGTATGAGTTGTAGGGCCCCAAAGCTCAGTAAAAGAGTCAGAGACAGCCCCTGGTCCCACTGTTAGGAGTCCCACAAGGAGACCAAGCTACACAACTGTAACAAATAAACAGAGTGCATAGGTCAGTCCCATACAGACCCCCTGGTTGTTGATTCAGTTTCTGTGAGTCCCTATGAACCTAGGGTTAGTTGGTTCTGTGGGTTTTCTTGTGGAGTCCTTGATCCCTCCTGCTCCTTTCCTTTCTCTCCCTTTTCTGCAGGATTCCCCGAGCTCCACCTGATGTTTGACTGTGGGTACCATTTGTTTTCATCAGTTGCTGGATGAAGCCTCTCAAATGGTAATTGGAGTAGGCACCAATCTATGGGTATAGCAGAATGTCATTAGGTACATGTTTGATTCTCTCCTAGGTCTCCGGGTCATTCAGCTTGTGAATCCAGGTGTTCTAGGCAATGTCAGGGGTGGGTTTACTCTTCCTTACCTGTGCCATAGGGTAGGACCAATCATTGGCTGGCCATTTCCTCAATCTCTAGGTCACCTTTATCCCAACACATTGCATTGGCAGGACAGACTCAAGGGGGAAAGTTAAGTGGTTGAGTTGTTTTCCAACTTCCTTTACTTGAAGTCTTGCCTGGTTACAGGAGATGGCCAGCTCTGGCTACTTACCAGTTATTCCTAGGAGTATTGGTGGTGGTGGGGGTCATCCTTGTAGGTTCCTAGGAGATTTCCTTGTGCCAGGTTTTTACCCTGATCCCCAAATGCCCTCCCTTTCCAGCAGTTTCTTTCAGTACTCTTCCACTCTGCCCTCCTCAAGATGATAGATCATGTTCCCATCCCTACCGAGCATAGTGCACTCACAAAATCTCTTCTCTTTCCTTCCCAGGGAGACTCGGAGGTCCTCCCCAACAATCCTTCTTGTTACCTACTCTCTCTGGGTCTGTGGATTACAACATAGTTATCCTCTATTTTACAGCTAATGTCCACTGACCAGTGACATGTTTGTCTTTCTCCATCTGGGTTACTTCACTCAGGATGATTTTTTTTTCTAGTCTTATTTGCCTTGAAACAAAGTATCATTATTCACAGATGATTTTTGTGCAGGGTGATAAGTATGGATCTATTTGCATTCTTCTGTATCCAGCAGCCCAGTTTTTGTTGAAGATGCTGTCTTTTTTTTCCAGTATCAAAATTCAGGTGTCTAGATGTGTGGATTTATATCTGGATCTTCAATTAAATTCCATTGTCCACTTGTCTGTTTTATGCCAATACCATTCAGTTTTTATTTCTATAGCTCTGTAGTACAATGTGAGGTTGGGGGTGATGATACTTCTAGTAGTTCTTTTTTATTTTAAAAAATATTATTTAGAATATTTTCTTTAGCTCTTCTGGGCTTTTTGTTTCCATATGAAGCTAAAATTGTCCCTTCAAATTCTTAAAGAATTGTGTTGGAATTTTGATGGGGATCGCATTGAATCTGTAGAATGTTTTTGGTAAGATGGTCATTTTTACTATATTAATCCTACTGATCCATGATATTCACATCTTCTGATATCTTCAATTTCTTCAGTGTCCTAAAGGTTTTTTTTTTTTAAATGCAAGTCTTTTGCTTGCTTGGTTAAAGTTACCCCAAGACATTTTATGTTTTTTGATATTGTAAAAGTTTTGTTTCTCTGATTTCTTTCTCAGTCTGTCTTTTGTACATAGAAAGGCTAGAGGTTTTCGTGTATTAATTTTGTATCTTGCTATTTTGCTGAAATGTTTTTTAAATCAAATCTAGGAGTTTCCTTATGTAATTTTTAGGGTCACTTATGAATATTATAATATCGTCTGTAAATAAGGATACTTTGATGTCTTTCATTTTTATTTGTGTTCTTTTGATCTCCTTCAGTTCTCTTATTGCTCCTAGCTAAGACTTCAAGTACTAAATTGCATAGATATGGAGAGAGTGGACACACTTGTCTTCTTCCTGATTTTAGTGGAATGCTTTGAGTTTCTCCACATTTAGGTTTATGTAGGGTATGGGCCTGCTGTAAATCTCCTTTATTATGTTTAGGTCTCTGCACCTTGTTTCCCTGGTCCCTCTGGGACTTTATCATGAAGGCGTGTTGGATTTCATCAAATGCCTTTTTGAATCTAATGAGATGACCATGGCTTTTTTTCTTTTAGTCTGCTTATATGGTAGGTTGCATTTATCGTTTTATGTATGTTGAACAATCCCTGTATCTCTGAGATGATGCCTGCTTGATTGTAATGGATGATCTTTTTGATGTGTTCTTGGATTTGGTTTGCAAGTATTTTATTGAGAATTTTTGCATTGTGTTCATACTGGAAATTGGTCTATAATTATCGTTCTTTGTTGGGTATCAGGGTAACTCTGGCCTCCTAAATTCAAATTAGGCAACATTCCTCCTGTTTCTATTTTGTGGAATAGTTTGAGGAGTACTGGGATTAATTCCTCGACAGTATGGTAGAATTTAGGATTTTGTGCTAAAACCATCTGGCCCTGGGCCTTTTTTTGAGGTTGGAGAGATTTTTGTTACTGCCTCAATCTCACTAAGAGTTACAGGTTCATTTAAATTATTAATCTAATCTAATCTACTAGTAACTCTAGTAGGTGATATAGATCAAGAAAATTACCCATTTCTGTTAGATTTTCCAATTTGGTGGAACACAAGTTTTCACTTGCTTAGTTAAAGCTACCCCAATATATTTTGTGGGCTTTTTTTAAAGGGTATTTTGAAAGGTATTGTTTCCCTGAATTCTTTCTCATTCTTTTCTTTGTACATAGAAAGGCTACAGGGTTTTGTGTATCAATTTTGTTGGTGTTTTCCTTCTAACGCCTCTGTAGGGCTGGCTTTGTAGGCAGATATTGCTTAAATTTTGTTTTCTCATGGAATGTCTTTCTTTCTGCTTCTATTGTGGGTATAGCAGTCTGCACTGGCATCTGTGGTTTTTTAGAGTTTGTACAACATCTGTCTAGGCCCATCTTGCTTTTAGAAGCTCCACTGAAAACTCAGGTTTTATTCTGATAGGCCTCACTTTATATGTTCCTTGGTTCCTTTCCCTTGCAGTTTTTAGGATTCCTTCTTTGTTCTATACATTTAGCGTTTTTATTATTATGCATTGTGGGGGAATTTCCTTTCTGGTCCAGTCTATTTGAAATTCTACATTCTTTTTGTACCTTGATTGGTATCCCCTTAAGTTAGGGAAATTTTCTTTTATAATTTTGTTGAAATACCTTTTGTGTCTTTGACCTGGGTTGTTTCTTCTTTCTATATTCTTATTATTCTTGGGTTTGGTCTTCTTATAGTGTCTCAGATTTCCTGGGTGTTTAGTGCTGGGATTTAATTTTATTTTTTAGATGTAACATTTTCTTTGACCAAGGTATTCATTTCTTCTATCTTGTCTTCAATGCTTGAAATTCTGTCTTCCATCTCTTTATTCTGTTGGTAAGGCTTGCCTCTGAAGTTTCCGTTCATGTTCCTTGGGGTTTTCTTTATTGATTTAATTTCCACTTCATTATATTCCACTGTTAATAAATTTCACAATGAATTTATTCATATCTTCTTTAAGGTCTTTGATCACATTCATAATAGTTGTTTCGAAGCTGTTGTCTTGTGCTTCAGCTGTATTGCATTTCTTGATGTAAGGAATTCAAAGACATGATCACTCATTTGACACCAAATCAAACTTTTAGCCCCAACCTGAGACTATTATTTTTCTGTTGTAACTGCAATAGATGCTACACAGCTTGTGTCTTGTAGCGATATTAATTTGTTAACAGAATTGCAGTTAGAATGCCAGACATGAACTGCTTCTCTCCTTGAGGGACCATCTTGCCAGTGTAGTTGGCTACTGAGTTCATATTACTTTCTTCACTTATTTATTTTTTCAGTGCTGGGCATTGAACCCAGGGCCTCCCATGTACTAAGCAAGTGTTCTACCAGGCAGCTTCTCTTCTAGCAAGACTCTTTTGTTTTTAAAGGTTTATTGCTCATGTATATTTTTATGAATATGAGAGCTCTGTCTTCAGGCACACTGAAAGAAGGAATCAGAACCCATTATGGATGGTTGTGAGCTACCATGTGGTTGCTAGGAATTGTACTTAGGACCTCTGGAAGAACACTCAAGTGCTCTTCACCACTAAGACGGCCTCTTCTTTTTCTTAATCCTATCTGAATTTAAAATTTCCCACTACCTTTTGAAATGTTTTAAGTCTAACTTCTCATTTGAAATTGTTTATCTGTTTTTAATGTTTCCTCGTGTTCTTTCTTCTGTCATTTACATAATGTGATCACATTTGTATTTGTAGATTTGTCAACTCCAGAAAAAAGTGTTGACTGATTGCTGGAAACACACATACAGCCACAAATGTAAACCTACACATACTTTCCCCACAGCATAGATCAAAGGAATCCTATAAGGAATTTGCAGTCCTAGGGCTATGCGAAGTTGCATGCTCCTTTTAATCTCTTTGAAGCATGACTTACCCATTCCTACCTGTTTTTTTAATTTAATTATCTAAATTTCATTTTCAAGTTGTTTTGGCAAGGAGAGTCTGTGGATATAAATACTTTTCTTATGTTTTGTTTTAATTTATTTTTCTTTTTGAGTCAGGATTTCACTGTGTAGCTCAGGGTGGCCTTGAACATCCAATCTTCCTGCCTCAGCCTCTTAGGTGCTAGGATTACAGGCATGTATTACCAGGCCCAGCTGAAAACTTTCATCTTGACATGGCTTTTTGCTTCCAGTATAAGTAACAATAAGTTTGTGAAATCACTTATATCATGCCCACCACAGCTAACTGTGGATACTGTCTTGCTATCTTTCTGTCAGCTAGTGTTGCTGGTATAGAGAAACATATGTATCTGTTTTTTTCACATGACAAGTCTCATTGAATATCTATAACTAATACCCATACCTCCATATACCCTCCCCATCCTGAACAATTTGCTGAATCTTCACTTCTATATAAAAACACATTTTCCCCTGCTTTTGCTTTTTGTCACCTTCAGGGACAATTACCATCATATACACATTGTCAATGTGCCATCTGCTGTGTCTGTTGTCCCCTCCTCCATGGGCCTCTTCTTAAATTCCGTTATTTCATTTTCCTCATGGGACTTTTCGAAGAAATCTGTGTTTGTCTGATTATAATCTGTCCTTTCTAGAACTCATGTTGAAACTTAATCCCTTTAATGACACACGAAGAGCTGAGACCAGATGGGACCTTTAAGAGGTCTTACGGTTCTGCTCTTGTGAGATTGATGGACAAATGGGCTAATGGGTTACATAAAAATAAGTGTGCTATGAAAACCCCTTGGGCCAGGTTTCCCTTGCAGTCCTTGTGTCTTCGTGTGATGTCTTGTATGACCATCTGGGTACTCGGACAACAAGAAAGCTATTGTCAGATCCAGCATCTCAACCTTGAGCCCGAATGGTAAGCCCGAACAAGCCTGTTCTATGTGATTGATCTCTTCTGTGTTACTGTGTAATTAGTGATAGAAAACAGACTAGGGCTGTATACTGTACCACTTCGTCTTTTAAAACTTTTTATTTGGCTTTTATCATCTTTCTATTTTCAATATGGATTTTATCTCCATGGGTTTTTACCATAGTTGATTCCTTTCTCAGCTCTTCTGTCTCTTACTTCTATATCATGTTATTATTTCTCCATTCATTTTCATTTAACTATACTTTCAGCTTCTTACACTTAGACAAGGACACCATAGTGTTTCTTTCCTTGAGGTAAATAGATCCCTGATAGCTTCTTCCTCTTTTTCTTTGTATTTTATTTAGATAGTGTGTGTGTGTGCGTGCATATGTGTGCGTATGTGTGTGTACAGGTGTGGTCATGTCATGCCAAAGTACATGTAAGGAGGTCAGAGAACATCTCCAGGTAGTTGTTTCTCTCTTTCCTTTCTACTGTATATGTCCTGGGGATCAAAGTTGGTCATCAAGCTTGGCGGCAGGTGCCTTTATCAGCTAAGCCATTTCACCGGCCTTCTGGCTTTTGGATTTTAGAATTTATTTTCTGTATATTGTTTATCCCTTTTTGCTTTGGGCTTTTCTTTTTCCATCCCTACTATGTATTGTCACATATAAATTTTTGGACTATATATTGTATCCTCTAATTATTATTCATCCTGCACACTAGTAAATTCTCTGCCATCCCAAATTTGGTTCATGAAAAGTATGAGAGGAGTGGGAAATGAGAATAGGGAAGTCATTTGGAATATACACCTGAAAGTTCAAAGGGCAGACCCTTTGCTTGAGTGTGATCTCAGCCTAGACCTTAGTCTTTCCATCCCTTCAGTGTAGTGAGGATCTGATTCAGGTGAGCTCCAAGTTCAGTCTCCCTTCAGACCTCATCATGGCAACCAGCAGAGTACCAGTGTCTTAGGATACATCTGCTTGATTCTCTCCCTTCCCCCTCTTTATCTCACCTCAGCTGTCTTCTTAGCGTCCTGTTTGGGTTTCCTTGGGCTTCCATGAAAGAATATCACCAAAAAACCTAGCGCCTAAGCCAATAGAAATGTCTTCTCTCACAGTTCTGGAGGTGAGAAGTCTGAAACCATAGTATTGACATGATCCTGGCTCCAGGGGAAGATTTGCCTGATTGCCTTTTCCTGGTCTCTGGCAGCTTTCATCAGTCCTTGTCATTCTTACAGCTGAATCTCGCCAGTCCTGCCTCCTTCCTCTTGCTCTTCTCTGTGTGTCTCTCTATTGTCATTGCCTTCTTTCGGATATCAGTCATTGGATTAGAGTCTGCTCTAAATATAGAATAACCTTTAATTTTATTTGCAAAAACTTTATTTTTTTTAAAGAATTATATTCTGAGGTATCAGGGGACACAGATTTAAAATGATGGGGTATTATTTAACTCATTGCATGTGGAATTTCAGGCCAGGGTTGGAAAAAAATAAGCTCGCTCACATTCTGATTGTTCCAACACTGATCATGTGTAAGAAGCAAACTGAGGTACCAGGGTGTGTCCTCTTCCCGCTGTTAGCCACTGAGGTCCCAAGGTATCTCCTCTCCCAACTTTTAGCCACTGAGGTCACAGGGCAGTACTAGTCCTGGTCTTCAGTTATTTTTCCAAGCAGGAGAGTAGACTTCTCATAATTACAACTTCCTTTTGCTAGAATATTACTGAGCTTAAGAATATTGTCTATTATTTATTTCTTGCGTTCTCTTTTTATTTGTTGAAAATATCATTATATTTTGTAAAAAAATTCTTAAATCTTAGTTTTGGATAGAAAAATTTATTGGATTAGTTTTCTATGGAATTAGCTTCACAAGAAGGTTTTCTCTTTCTTTTGCACTGGAGGCATTTCAGTGAGACAAATGAAGAAATCATGTGCTTGTGCTCCATTTACTGAATGGCTACCTTGTTCAGAGGGCCACATGGTACTGCCTCTTGTGTGCCAGGCATAGACAATGGTGACAAGCCTAGCGAAACATCAATAGAAAAAGAAAGAAGTAGAAAGCTGGTCAGATACACTTGGTGCAGCCCCAGCAGGTGTGCAGCAAGAGCAGGAGGTGAGTCTTCTCCATAGTAGAGAGGGTGTTATTTGGTTTGTTCTCGTATGCCGTACGTGTGGACTCTACATCTTCAGCCACACGTCAGGCCGACTGCTTGCTAATTTGTTAAGCAGTACCATTTATACCAGCCATTGTCTTAGGGACTGGCTGTTTGGGATGCCATTAGGAGTTAGGCTCTAGATGATTGTATAAGTCATCACAAGTCACTGGGTCAGGCTTCAGGCAGTCAGGCTGTTAGAGATTGGGAGATTTTTCTTTTTCTTTTCCTTTTTGGCTGTTTTGTCTCTACATTATGTGTGGGTCATAATTCATTTAACAATTCTTTCATCACTTTGTTTTATTTTCCTATTATAAAATTACTGGGATCGGCACATGATGGTATAGGAAGGAGATTTTTTGCCAACTCTGAGATATATTTTTTTGCTCCTTGGAACAAACTATCTATGAATTTGTGCATGTATGTTTTTATCACACACAAATAGATAGAAAAGATGAACCTTCACTGCTAGAAGTGATCTATCACTTCCATAGGTCTATTTTTCTTACCACCAGTGAGTCTACCTGACTGTTAATCTATAGGGAAAGCCAATGGACTGCTAGCTTTATCTTGATGAAAGCTTTTAACAAAAGTACTGAGAAAGAGCCATCATCTTTATTTAAATATTCCCCATTTCTTGTTAGTTGTGCACACACCAAGTTCATACCATGACACAATAGTATGATAAGTCTCTTATCCTCTGTAAGGAGAGACTCATGCAGACTTAGGGTCAATAGTTCATGGCCATCTTTCTTGTTCAAATGTTGAAATACTTCTGTACTACCTGGAAAATTCATTATAACAACAGAGGAAAAACATTAAGGTTATTTTACAAGTATCATAAGTTCACTGGTTCAAGGGAAATGATGTAGGACATCTTAAAAATACTGATAAATGATTCACCTGTCATGCAACATCTAAGACTTTTAGTTCTGGGGACAGATGGACAATCCAGTTCTCAGGGTAGATGTGTAGTGAATTCTTGAAAAACCATCTGCCCTTTGGGAAAAATCATATTGGATCTTAATCCTGTATTTTAATAGTCTGCGTCGTAGTTGTCAAATGATTTTGAATGACTATGTTGTAATTCTTTCATGAGGGCACACTCTCTTATTTTAGAATATAAGAATTTACAGCACACTATTGCATACTGACACCCAGAAGGGAAGGGTCACAAAGTTTGAAGGTGCTTTTCAGTGTCTGTATGTGTAATAACCAGGAATAATTCAGATCTGTGTGAATAATGAAAAAGTAACACAGAATTAAATAATTAAAAGATAAATAGGGAACTAATATTTTATTAGAAATATGTTCTTCAAAATCTGATAACTTAGCTAAGGGAACTTCGAGGCTCCTGGTAAAGAAAACACATTACAAACAGAATGAGCGAGAAAAGGCTGGGGAGCTGTGTCCATGGGCAGAACACTTGTTGTACAAGATGAGGCCCAGCACCCACTTGACAAAGAGCAAGACATCTGTAACCCTTAGCAGGTGAGCGATGCTGACTTGGATGCGTAACTCTGCTTGTAAACTTTGCTAGGAAAGTGTTTTTTGGAATGAGTGTGCTACTTGGAGAGGAACGAATCAAGATGGTAACATTCCAAGAATTATTGATGAGGTTTCAACTGCGCTGGAAGTATGTGAAATAAATTCCTTTAAATGAAAAATTCAATATCTTGGAGGGAGTTGCAGGTTTGTTTTCTCTTTCATCTTGGGAAGCTAACATCACTGCGGCTCTGAAACTCTGCAAGTCTTTGTAGGCGATGTTTGAGAAAAATTGTTTCGGTCAAATATATTGACATAAACCCTTTTGATCTTCATATAGATGTGATAGTGTCATGTTATGGAGAAATCTGGGGTTTTAACTATAGTTTTAAAAAAATCCTGCCTGTTTTAATTTGGCACCATCCAAATCAGCACATTCAGACTCTTTTGGGTTGTACAATAAATTAACAAAATAGATGGTTTTTTTTTTGGTAACTACATTTACTTCACATAAGTTTTCATTTATTCATCAGATACATAAGACAGTAATCAAACATTTCTAAAGATATGGGAAATGGAATTCTAAAAATTAGAGAAATGCTGCATGTTTACCTCTATTGAGTATTTATAGTGTTGGAGCTGAAGGTAGCCAGGAAGTATGGCATTATTAGAAATCATAAAGTAAGATGGTTGTATATTTGAAAATTTTTTCCCAAGAATTGAACATTAAAATATCTTTACTGAGATACGACTCATATCATCTTTGAAAAATGAGCAGTTTTCAGCCATTTTATTGAAGAAGTTAGATTTAGTAAAGAAGAAATAATGTTGATGGTAAACCGTGGTCTAGAAGACCTGAAGTGAACTAGGAGGCCGTGGCTCCTCCCACAGCTTTCTCTACTCATCCTGTCTCCTCCATCTTGGCTCTTACATTTCCGGTTTGTTGACGTCTGCCAAGAAGCCAGTTGGAAGTTTCATAGGGATTATATTGAATTGGTGGATTGATTTATGGAGAACTGCTATCTTAACAATGCAAATCTTTCAATTCACAGCTTAGAATTCTTTCCACTTACTTGGGCCTTCTCTAATTTCTTCTAACAATGTCTTATCTGTTTTCAGAGTATATGTTTTGTGTTTACTTAATGGCATTTAATTCCAAGTAGTTTATTTGGCTCAATGCAATTGCAAAGGAAATTGCTTTCTTAATTTAAGTTTTGGACTGTCCATTATTGATATGGATAGATACATTGATTATATACATATATAAGATTTTATGTATAAGTATACTGTATACAATAAAATGCATGTTATAATATATGTATTATCTTATGTACTTCATTTTATTGAACCCGTTTATTCATTCTAACACATTTTTAGAGGATCTTCTAGGATTTCTTATATTTAAGACCATCATTTGTAATAGGTATTTTAATTCTTTGTTTCTTTTCAGAGGAATTTAATTTCATTTCCTTATTGGTATGGTTAGAACCTCTACTGTAATGCTGAACAGAAGTAGCAAAAGATGCCTTGCTCATGATTTCAGGGTGAACACCCAGTCGTTCATTATTAGGTATGATTGTGCTTACAGGTTTACAGAGATGGCCTTTGTCACATTGGCTAATTCTCAGGTTACTTTAACGTGAAGAAGACATGCTTGATTTTATCAATTATTATTAATATATCTTCTAAAATGACTGTAGTTTTGTCTTTTTTCTATTAACATTCTATCGATGTATTATGTAAATTAACTTTCAGATATTTGGAGATTTCTTTTAAATAAATGACATTTTATCAGCGGGTCAGTGCTTTCTTTAACTTTTGAAGAAATGTTTTTGTGGTTAAAGCTGACAAATTAATTTGGCATATTGACCGAATACATGACACTAATGTATTATTCTTTTGGCAACAGACTATTCTTGACACCTGTCAACATAACGTGGTATGTGATGGAATGATGTCAGTGATGGAAATGGCCTTACATGGAAGTCCCACTATTTATCATAGAAATTATTGACATACATTGATTCTGTCATTCATCATATTGACTTGTTCTTTTTACTTGTACATGTGGCAAGGACTCTTGCATTTTATACTGTTAGTAAAGTCAGACAAGGGCACACCATAGTTGGAGTCATTCCCATCCTTTCTACCTTGATACAAGCCATGAATCAGCAATGTTTGTTCATCTAGTGACAAGTCCCCCCAACAGTGACATCAAACAGGGCAACTTTATTTAAAACCTGCATTCCAGGGGCTGATGAGATGACTCAGTGGTTATTAGCCCTTGTTGCTCTTGCAGAGACCCGGGCTTGGTTTCTAGCACCAACATGGCAGCTCAGAACTGTAACTCTAATTTCAGGAGAGCTGAAGCACTCTTATCCTGTGTGGGCACTGTACACACATGTGGTGCATATATGTACATGCAAGGAAACACTCATAAACATAAAGTAAAAATGTAAAAATAAACAAACAACAACAAAAGTCTTCATTTTGGGAGTCTTTCTAAGAATGAAGATATATATGACTGAGTCTGCAGATCTACGCTCCAAGAAAAAAATTGAAGATCAATGAGATCTCTTTAAACACTTTTCCTGCCAAAAATGTGAAGCAAAACATTATTGCCTCACCTTCATTTGACCTTGAATTTTAAACCAGGTTAATGAATGATAACATGTGTTATCACTCACACATTAAGACAATTCAGCCTAAAGAATATTAATCAATTTTTAGAAAATTAATTATACATAAAATATAAAATGAAAACTTTTCCTGAAATTTAAGATGATAATGATACAGGTGTGTGGTTCAGAACACGATATTTCAAGATAGCTCAGCCTGTTGGCTACTGTAGACTAAAAGCGTTTAGAAGGACCTCAAAGGCAAAGTCCTCTATAGTTTCCTCCTTCTTTGTCCTTCCTCACAGCAATCCAGGAAAGTTAGAAAGCCCCCCCCCCCGCCATGGTCTCCCCAAAGACCATCATCAGGCAGGACTGTGCTCTGTCTGGTAGGAAGCAAAGCTACAAAGAAGCGAAGAAGAATCTGGGCAGATGTGGTTTACAGCAACTACCTAGAAACTGTTTCCTAAAGAGCACTGATCCTCCTCTGGGGCCCACAAGGTAACTAAAAGCAGGACAAAAGGCTGCTATCTCTGCATTTATTGTGTATCTACTGCTTTTACTCTGGGCAAGTAGAGTAGAGCAGTACTTGCGGATGAGTGAGCCATCTTATCTGAACACTAGAGACCCCTAACCTCTTCCACGTCCCTCCAAAGCAGATATCACAAAGAACAGCTGAGACATTGCACTATTTTTCCAATTATTCTACTATATTTCCTTTTTAAAAATAAAATTTTAATTGTTTGTTTTGTAACATCCTGTAAAGACCCCTCCCCTACCCCACCTTCCGCCGCCACCGAAAAAGCAGGTCTCTAGTTCCTGTCTTAAGACCACAGATACCTTGAACTCCTGGGACAGCAGAGCCCCAGAGATGTATTACCTCACGATTAGATTACCCAATTTCCCCTCCCAAAGAGAAGCAGTGTCTCAGAGAACCATCAAGCAGTAGGAATTCACCTGGTGGGAGCAGGACTGAGATACTGGCCAGTCAGACCACGGATTGGCCAGCCCTGCTCTCTGTCACAGTTGCTCCTCTATTTAAACCTAAAGTTCATGTCGTTATCTTAAAGGTGAGCTGAAATTCTTGATTTCCATCACAGCATACTGATTATAAACCTTCCAGTCCTGCCACTGTCCACTTCATGGCTGGCTCTAGTGACAGGACCTTATTTGTTGGTGACACCCTGCTACTTCAAGTCTGACTCTGATAATGATCTTCCTGAGATAGAGCACTATCTTAGGTTATCTCACTTTGCCCCATCTAATTTCTACATGGCTGACCGTCCATTCTTTATCTGACCTAACCACTAGAATTCCATGACGTTTTCTCTACGTCTTTTGGTCTTCATTGCTGATGGGTCCCATGGAACATTAAACTTAGAGTCCATCTGGGGCTGAGAAGTGGCTCAGTGGTCGAGAGCATGTGGTGCTCTTGCAGAGGTCTGGGTTTGATTCCCAGCAGTTCACAACTGCCTGTCACTCCAGTTCCAAGGGATTCAGTGCCTTTTTTGGGGGGTGGGGAGCTCTGCTGGTCCCAGCCGTGTGCATGCACACACACACACACACACACACACACACACACACACACACACACACAGTGGAAACAAAAACATTCATACAAATAAAATGAATAAACCTTTAAAAACATTTTTAAAAATCTTTGAATCTGTTATGCCATTCTCTTATTAACCTGTTTTTTTGTTCCATCCTCTGCTGTGAAGACTCAGCAAGTCATGAGATAAACAGACTCCTCAGGGACTGGTGGGTAGGCAGCTGTCCATTAGCTGGAGATGTGTTGTGGACTGATTTTTCATTTCCTTGTAGTCTGCAAGGTAAAGACTCCAGCTAGATAAACTCTGAAGAACCTTCTACTCTGAATTTCTAAATAGAAGGATTTTTAAAAAGTGTCATAAACACGAAATCAGATGTAGAAGTAGATACAAAAAGAAAAACATAGAGGGGAATGCAAATTTTATATTATGCTCTTATCTCATTTGACCTTTTTTTCTATACATAATAAGAAATAGAACAGACACTGATATGGATCCTGGTCCTTTTTGGAAGAAACACTCTTGCTGGCCTGAATCTTGAATTTTAACATCCCAAGACTTGAATCAGCAAAGTGGGTATTATTACGGAGGCAAACAGGAAGAGAAAGTCACCAAGTTTGAAATGGATGAAAGAACTTCCACTCTATGTCTGCAGGCAGCAGCATCTTCTAACTTTTCCTGTTAGTCCAGGGGATGTTTTCATAGTTTGGGAACTTATCATGAGGGCTTATTTTGTTTTTATCCTATTCTTTAGGGAGAGCAGCTATATTAGACGAAAATGGATTCTATTAGAAAGAACAAAGGGGAAAGAAAGCAGGTACTGGAGGAGGCAGATGAAATGAATGGCTCAAGTAGACTTGTAACTGCAATCAAATCTAAATATAAAAGAGTTACTATGGCTACAAAGGTGGTACATTTGAATAGAATGGTTATGAAAGTCTTTTAAATGCTAATTGCAATGGGAGGAAGTCTGTCATTTCAAAGTGCAGACAGTTCCCCCACTACTTGTACTTTTATGGCTTCCCAGTGGAATCTGTTTTAGACAAAACCCTCACTCTGTGAGATGGAAAGAGCCTCGCGGTCCTTTAGGCAGAGACTATTTTCTGCACTCTCCCATGGGACTCTATTCTTCACTGGTTGGGAGCGAAAGCCCCAAGTGTCTTGTTATTGTGATGAAGATGGAGTATGTGGATTCACGTGAAATACCTCTTTAGGATATCCATGGTTCCTTCTAGATAGCTAGGACAGTCAGTCAATTCCACGCTGTAGCACTGTGAGGACCACCAAGACAGACAGATTCGGTTTTTTTGTCCAAGAGCTTCTATGAGGAATCATGCTGAGAGTGACTCAACGTCTTTCCCTATCCTTCATTCTCTGAGAAATGGCCACCATTTTCTTTTTTAGTTATTCATGGAAAAAGCCAACATTGAGTATGTGACCATAGAACTCTTTAGCTGCAGAACAGGTTTAAGAGCAAGTTTTCTGAGTGGGAAGGGAACAGCTCAAGACTGTTTAGGGAGGTTGTTCTGTCTAGGTCACAGCCAGAGCTCATTGGCGATGTGCACTTCCCTCCTGAGTGTACTGATCTTCTCCACATCTGGTCTATTCATGATCCCTGGTTGTGCATTAGTAAATATGTGGACAAATGCATGTAACTCCTCCCTTCTCTTTAATTAGTCTCTTTCTTCCCTCTCCCTCTGTCTCTATCTTTCCATCTCTGTATCTGTCTGTCTGTCTCGCTCCATCTCTTTATCTGTCTTTCTGAATTCTCTCTCTCTCTCTCTCTCTCTCTCTCTCTCTCTCTCTCTCTCTCTCTCTCTCTCTCTGTGTGTGTGTGTGTGTGCTTGAATGAGTGTATGTTGAGATTGGAAGTCAATCTCAGGCAATTTTTTTTGAGACAGAATCTGTCACTGGCTTGGAGCTTTTGTAGTGGATTACATGGAGTGTCCAGTAAGTTCCAGGGGCACACTTGTCTCTCCCTCTTCAGGATTGGTATTTTAATGTGGGTCTTAAAACTCTAACTCGGGTCTTTTGCTTTCTTGACAAGTGCTTTACTAACTGACCTATCTCCTCACCCCTAGTTCACATGTTTGTAATTATGAGCATGTATTACTTCAGGTCTTAACACTGTCCACAGGAGTATCTGGGAGATGGTATGATTAATAAGATAATTCCTCCTCTGTGTACATCTCTGTAATAAAATAATCATTAATATATTTAGAAAAAAGCCAAAACATCAGATCCTGTTGAGTTTCTATCTCTCAATTACAGAGTAAACATTTTGAGACATAACAGAGTAAAAAGAAACACAATGTGAAAAATATTTCTATTTGTAACTCTCAACTATTTAAAAAGGGTTTAATTTAAGGATTTATTTGCTGTAGGAAAATGATCTATACCCTGTCACTTGTATTTTAAATAAACTCTGATTGGCCAGTAGCCAGGCAGGAAGTATAGGTGGGGTGAGCAGGGAGAAAGTAGAGGTGGGGCAACAGAATTCTGGGAAGAGGGAAGTTTCAGTCTGCAGTCATTGTCCAGACACAGAGGAAGCCAGATGTGACTGCCTCGTTGAAAAAGATACCAAGCCATGTGGCTAACATAGACAACAATTATGGGCTAATATAAGTTATAAGAGTTAATAAGAAGCCTGAGATACTAAGACAATCAGTTTATAATTAATGTAGACCTCTGTGGGATTTCTTTGTGACTTAAGGACTGTGGGAACTGGGCAGACAGAAACCTCAGTCAACATTTATTTGATGATTTAAAACCTTATCTATGAAGTAGAAACCATGTTTGGTACCATTATCAGGGCCAAGCACCTTTGACTAGATAGGTCATAGGCCCCAAGGGGGAATCTTCTACTCTTATTTTGCAAAATGGACACAGTATTAAAATAACTTCTTATGACTTGATGTCATACACACAGATTAATGCATCTTTCAGTTCTCATTGGACATACTTCTTCTTACAGTAGATTAACACAAATAACCACGTTATGCTAAACATGCCGAAATGAAGAAACTGAAGTACTCAGCCTTAAATGGGAAGTCTGTATCTCATCCCTCTCATCAAAGCTCAGGGATCTTCTTGGGAGGGGGAAGGAAAAATTGTATGATGGAGAAGTTGTGGATGACAATAGCAACGATGATTGAACACAGGTGATCAATCACGTTTATGAATGCACAGTGAATATGATAACACTGATAGGAACAGGAAAAATAATCCCACATAGAAATGGAAGTTGGAGATTTCTCAGAAAATTAGGAAACAACCTTCCTCAAGACCCAGGAATACCACTTTTGGGTATATATCCAAAGGATGCTCAATTGTACCACAAGGACATGTGCTGAACTATGTTCATAGCAGCATTGTTTGTCATAGCCAGAACCTGGAAACAACCTAAATGTCCCTCGACTGAAGAATGGATAAAGAATATGTAGTACATTTACACAATGGAGTACTACACAACAGAAAAAAATAATGACATCTTGAAATTTGTGGGCAATTGGATGGAGCTAGAAAACAGCATATTGAGTGAGGTAACCCAGACCCACATAGACAAATATCATATGTACTCACTCCAAGTGACTTTTAGACATAAAACAAAGAAAAACCAACTACAAATTTACAAGCCCAGAGAACCTAGACAACAATGAGGAACCTAAAAGAGATATACATGGATCTAATGTACATGGGAATTAGAAAAAAACAAGATCTCCTGAGTAAATTAGGAGCATGCAGACCATGGAGAGGGTAGAAGAGGAGGGGAGAGGAAGGGAGGGGAGTGGAGAAAAAATATAGATCAATAAAATAATAAAAAAATGAAAATGTTGACAACTTGGCATTTTATAACTGAAGCTGATTAATGAAGGTGCTGCATGTAGACAGTAACATAAAAAAGAAAAACATGATAAATTTTATGCTTTCTGTGTTTATAACTAGTAACTTTTTAGAAAGCAAAATAAGCAGTAAGATCTAATCATTATACTATAATAAAATCCACTCAATAGCTAATATTAAATGTAGCATGATAAAGAAATGTCTGAGAACCATAGGAGGAAATGTACTGTTTTTGTAAAACTTACCTATCGGTGGGACCGGGAGCCAAGTAGAATTAGGGTGCATGATGTGAAATTCCTTTAGAATCAATAAAGAAATTATGTTAAATAAAAAATATGCAAAATATGTCATATTTTGCTTCTTTTCCATTCAAAGGTAGGAGCTGGGGAGATAGCTTAGTGGATCAAGTACTTGTCACAGTGACATAAGGACCTGAGTTTGATCTTTAGAATCCATGCAGAAATAATTCCAGTGCTGGGAAGATTGAGACAGCAGAATCCCTGGGGTTCACTGACTAGCCAACTTGTGAATGGGTGATCCCAGGTCCCAGTGAAAAGCCTCAAAAAACAGGATAGATGCCCCCCAAGGAGTGACATCCAAGATAGGCATCTGGCCTCTACACACACATTTATTATTATGTCCGTGTGTGTACTCTGCACAAAACACATAGACGATCACCAATCATCAATTAATCAATCATCAATCAGTCAGCTGAAAACCAAAATAGACCTATTTGGAACATTTCCAATACAATTTTAGAACAGAATGCTTCTTATTTTTTTGCCCAACCTCTCTCACTGGCCTGTAGTGGTACAATCATCAGTTTGTTATACCTTTGCAAAAATGTCATAAGCGGAGTGCTTGCATTCCTCTAAAACTTGCCTGAGTAAGCCTCAGCATGATGATGTCAGGAGGCTGCGCTTTTGGCAAGAAAGTGGGCCTCAAGGCTGGGGACGTCATCTACAGAATTAGAGCCTTGTCAGCAGAAGGCAGAAAGCTAGCTCCTCTTCTGCCCCAGAAGGATGCGTTGCAGTCTCAACCCAGCGGAATGTTCCACCTTGACCATGCCGGTACCCTTTCCTGGCCTCCAGCCAGCAGAACTGCGGGAATTGCATTGATGTTGTTTAGGAGCCACCTAATCTACAATCACTTGTTACCGTTGCATGGATTGACTAAGACAGTTTTTTTTAGGAACTTTGGGTCACTTGCATTCATTGAATCGGAATTTCCAGAGGTTTTGTTTATGTATCTGGGATACTGGTCAGTTTTCTTAGATGCACTCAGCTTCTTCTCTCTTCTATGTCATCTGTGATTTAAAAATTAAACTGAATTTATTATTCTTCATTTCTCTGTTAACTTTTGAAATTATCTTACTATATCGTCAGAAGTTGTCATGAAGATTTCAGCACCCAGCCTTAATTGCATTCTGATATGAATTATCTTTCCCCACTTTCCTGATAGTTTAAACTTATTTTTTCACTTGATAACTTTTGTGTTCATTTATACCCATGTTCAAAACCCAAAAGGGCATTACTATTATTATTTTTATGTTCAGTGCC
Source organism: Arvicola amphibius (assembly GCF_903992535.2). Lineage (NCBI taxonomy): Eukaryota > Metazoa > Chordata > Mammalia > Rodentia > Cricetidae > Arvicola > Arvicola amphibius. Next base: position 58,929,241 of record NC_052052.2, on the reverse strand, counting down.
CCATTTTGTGTCATATGCCACATTCTACTTTTATTTCTACATGTTTTGGCCTAAAAATTTTCCTTTGAATAACTTTCTTTGGTATTTCTTCCACAGCAGGCTACCTAATAAATTCAGTTTTGTGTGAAACATCTTTATTTCACCTCCCGTTTTCGAAGAATAAATTCACTGCATATAGTGTTTTAAATTGAAAGCTGTTTCTATGTCATTATTTTAACCTATCATTTAATTATCCTCTGGTTTCTAGAAGGTCTCTTGAGAAATTACTGCATATTTGATGGTTAGTGCTAATATTTTTTAAACTTTCTTTTATTCTCTGTCTTTCGTATCATGCACCTTGATGCCATTCACCATTTCCCCATCCCTTCGCATCTATCTTTGCACCCGCCCCCCCCCATAAGATAAAATTTAAGCGTTAAAAAGAAAATAAAAAGGGAAAATCTCATCATGGAAGCTGCAGCATGACACACTGAGTCACGCAGTAAACCTTTTTATCCACACATCTTTACTTCCAAGTATTCATTACAGAGTCATCGGTCTGGCTCAAGACCTCCGGTTTCTGCTACACCATGGATACCGGATCCTCATTGGAACTCCTCTTGGGTATCCTGTTGTTGCCCTGTGTCCTAGAGATGCTGCTACTTTGGATCAGCAGGACCGGCTCCTTCACGCGCTCCCGCAGGTCATGGATGGGGGTGGGTGTTAGGATGTACCAATTCACAACCCTGGTTCTGGGCCTGGATAGTTACAGGGTTGATCAGCTCACCAGCTCTCCCTATCCTGGGTGAACTCTCCTGTGTTGCCTTGGCTAGTTCACTCCTTGCAGCAATGAGCAAGGGGAGGGGCCAGCTCTTCTGCTTTCACATCCTCAGGGTTAGTTCTTCTATACCTACATCATCAGAGACAGTTCTCTCGTGAGTTTGCAGCTGATGAGGGGCAAGGACAGCCCTCTGCTCTTATGACTTCAGGTCCATCTCTCCCATCTGCTATAGGCTGCAAGAGGTGGGAGAAGGGCATCTCTCTCCTGCCCACACCGCCACACTGTAGATGAGAGACTGGGCCAGATTTTCTATGCTCAAGCTCTTGGGACCAGTTCACTATACTCCTGTCAATAGGGTCAGGACGGTTGTGCTGCCCAGGAGAGGAGTAGCTCCCACTTTCCTGAGTGCTGCATCTGGTAAGGGAGAGACGGTCGGCTCCCTGTCTATATCTGTTGCAGGCAGAGGGGTAAGGAATAAGGCGTAAGGGTCACGCTGCCACATGACAGACATATAGTGGGGACAGTTCTCCCATGCTCCCAACATTGGGGCTGACTCGCGCACACCTTCGCCAGCAGGGTCAGCTTTGCTGTATTGTCCAGACGAGGTGCAGGGGAGGGTCAGTTCCCTTGCTAGTTGGAAGCGGTAGGAGCGAGTGGTTAGTGTTAAAATTTTAAGGTAGTATACTTTCCTTTCAAATGCTCCACGGAAGTATTTATTTCATCCATTTTGGAAATTCCTGGTCATTATTTCCTCATGTTCTTTCTTTTTGATAACTTAATTAAATTTATTATAGACTTTTAAAATATATATCTTTTAGACTTTTCCATATTTTCTAATTTTTTCCCTAGGGCTCTCCTCTAGATATTTTCTGGTTACCTGTCTTCTACTTTACCAATCCTCGCCATTACTCTGCCTGTTAATTCATGTGCTGCCTTCTTAATTTCAGATGCCATGCTTTTCAGTCTAGGAATTTTCATTTGATACCTTTTATAAATTCTATTTCCATGAAGAAATTCTTTATCACTACATCTGTTTTCTTTTAATCATGCATTAATACGAGTTCATTGAAAATCTTTGTTACCTTCATCATAGGAACCACATGGAGTCCTACATGCGATGTCTAATTTTTCTCTTATTTTACGCCATATAGTATCATCTTTTCATATGTACAATAATTGTAATTGGATGCAATTGTTTATTTGTTCATTACCCAAACCTACAAATGTTTTATCTCTTTCAAAACTATTTATCATTCTCTTACACAGAAGCAATGGCTAAGGTTGTCTTACTTCATTTAGGGACGTATCTGTGAAGGCTTGGAACTTTATCTATGAGTCTCTGTGCAGTCAATTTTCCTTAACTTGTGAGGTGTACCATTACAGCAGCTTCCCAATATGAGGATGATGGTTTCTCTCGGCTGCTTTGCCTGCAAAGTTTTGAACTCTTGATTCTTGGCTGAAATCTGTTTTGTTCCTCAGAAGCTTTCTGCTTAGCTGTTTAGCTTCCTTCTCTGTGTAGTTTCAAAATTAGATAAATGGTTAAAGGAAAATATAGTCATATGTTAATGGACAGTTCTCTGTCCTTGACTCCAACAGAGTCTTAATCTAAGATCTGTAACTTTGAAACTTCAGTTCCAGGAAGACCTCAAATCTCTGCTCTATTTCCCATCCCCGCCTCCCCTGCCCTAAAAATAAGACTCTGTATAAACAAAGCATATGCTCTCAAGGGTGCAGGAGACCCATCTGCTGTGGCACAGGAGAGTCATATGCCATCAGTCACACAAATGCAATACACTTCTCTCTATTGTTCTTCCATTCCCAAATCCTTTCTTTTTGGTGTGGATTTTTAACACATTTACTGAATGAGTAAAAGGCAGCGCATGTCAGTGGAAGCAAGTCTGGAAGGAGCGGGGATAGATGGGAGATCTGAATACAGTTGGTCCTAAGGGGTTGAAGAACCGCGTGGGTCCCACTGAACTCTATTGTATACTGCATAAGGAAGGAAAGAACTACAAAGTACCAAACTCTCTGCCTGTTATGGGACTGCATCAAAATTGTACAGATAATTCCAATAGCATGAGTTCTTTGCAAGAACGGAACTCTTGATTTTTCTGAATGTTTTCAACCCAGTTGTGAGGTGAAGGAGCAAAGAAAGGAGCATATTCGGCTATTTCTAAAATGATTCGACGCTCATTCCTATTTTCATTTTCCGTGTTGAATTATTTTCTCTTGGGTTGTGCTTTCCACGGTCGCCAAGTATCTGGAGTAAAGAATCTACCACAAGGAATAGCTCTTCCCTTTTACAAACCCCATTTGGTAGCAAATGACTGAACGCTTGCAGTTTTTCATCAGCTCTTGGTGACATATTTGCTCAATGGCCTGGCACAGAAAATTAATAAGATTGGAGTAACCTCTGGAGCTGATTGAAGTGGCGGTGGTGGGCAGTCAGTTTTCCATGTTACATAGCTGTGCTATCTTCTGGTGGCCCCAGTAACGCTGGTTTGCTGGGGATAGACAAGGAGAAATCCCCATGATCCAGCACTCTATTGCTTAAACCCTGTCCTTTGTAGCTTGATGGGGCTTGAGAGGTTCTGAGACAAATTGATTAGTGGGTAGATAAGTAGATGATAAATACATACACTTTAAGGGATATTCTCATCAGCAACATCAACACAGTAGGAGGAAGAGAACAAGATTGAAATGTGAACAGTACAGAAAGGAGGGGACTTAAAAGGGAAGATAAGGAGGGCAAGATATTAGGAGAGTTCTTAGCCTTAAGGTGAGACCAGTCCAAAGGGGTGGATCCTGCCATGGGAACATCCAAGAAGTTGAAGGTGCTGTACTCAAGAAAGATGGGATCCTTGACGAATTTCTCCTGCTTGGCTCAGATTGCTTGCTGCCCTACCTTGCTAACAGTGCTCTCCTTGATCTTCTAAGTTCATAAACCAAATAAGCCCAGGCCTTTCAGCTCAAATATGTACAGTTCTGGGCTGGGCATCCTTCAGAAGAGGAAGGAGCTGTAGTGACTACTCACAGGGTCCCCCATAACTGCCCATTATCAAGGCATGTCTAGCGTATTCCGGAGATGGGAGAAGTGCCTCAAGAGCTCCAGTGCAGCAGTGCTCCACCTTGCAAATGCTGCAACCCTTTAGTACAGTTCCCAATGTTGTGGTGACCCCCCGCCATAAAATTGCTTTCATTGCTACATCATAGCTGCAGTTTTGCTGCTGCTATGAAGCATAATGTAAATGTCAGGCACTCAGGATATCTGATGTGTGACCTCCAAAGGCGTCACAACCCACAAGTTGTAAACCAGTGTTTTAGAGTCAGTTCTGGAATGGAAAAAAACGAAAGCGTATCACCTCACTCCTTTTCCTGTAGCACAGTTAATAAAAACCCAGAGACAGAAATTGGGGCTCAACCTGAAGGTCAGAAAAGCAAAACAGCCAGTCACTGGCTCTTACCTCTACCTCAGTCTGAAATGGAGATTCTGCCTCCAGGAAACCTCAGAATGAGATTGAGACTGAGAGCTGTCTCCTCCCATTTTATAATCCTCCTAGTTCTGGGATTAAAGACATGAACCACTACTACCCGGTTTCTATGACAAGTTAGTGTGGGTACTGAGATTAAAGGTGTGTGTCATGGCTGCCTGGTCTGTAAGACTGGCCAGTGTGGTTGTTTTACTTTTCTGATCCTCAGGAGAGCTTTATTTATTAAAATACAAATGAAGTGCCATTATATTTCCTCTTTTAGTCTAAAATAAAAAAGAAGGCTATAATTAATATAAGAAAAACTATATACAATAAGTGCAATAACTATATACAATATATTCAGGTAATAAATACATGAACAATATATAGTTCATTTTCATTTGACAAATTCAGAGAAAATACTTCACATCTATCCTATCTTGGTGAGTCCAAAGTCTTGTACTGAATTTACTTTCTATAATAACTTGGTTTCTGCATCAGGTAAACAAGAAAAACTATAAGTATCTAGTCCTAAACTCCCTCAGAGACCCAAGAAGGAAATGATATTAACTGAGTAAACAGGAAGTGCAAGCAAACGATTTTCAAAAAATTTGAGTAATGACAGAAATAGCTGACTGCCTGGACAGTCACCCAAAGTTCCTCTGCAATGTTCTGGAGATGTTTTTTAGGGAGTCTTCCTTGATCAAACTTTATTTTTTTAACCCTGAATAAATCCACAGCCTCTCATTTCCTGTGGGGGAAAAAAAACAAAACCTCTTCTCTAAAGTAACATACATTTTGACTTAAGTTTAGAAGCCAAGGCATTTTCAAAACATATAGGTTGGATTAGTCCAGCATTTATAATCAAATGTCTTTTAGCAGTTGTTGCTCCTTCTTCAGCAGTCAAAGAATTCAGAGACAACACATTAGCATACATTGTCCAGATTCTCTGTGTATTTTCTATCTTTACATGAAAGCTAAACCAGGGTCGCTGGGACCTGGGAGTGCTAGTTTCTCTTCCAAACCCAGGTAGCAAGGTTTGGGTTCAGCTCTGGCCTGTGCCAGTGGCTAAAAAGCCTCAGGCAAATGTCTTTTTTGTGAATTCGTACTCCAAATGTTTGGCACCAAATGTAATATGACTAAAAAACCCAGAGACAGAAATTGGGGTTCAACCTGAAGATCAGAAAAGCGAAACAGCCAGTCACTGACTCTACCTCTACCTCAGTCCAAAATGACGATCCTGCCTCTAGGTAACCTCAGAATGAGACTGAGACTGAGAGCCTCTCCTCCCGTTTTATAATCCTCCTAGTTCTGGGATTAAGGGCGTGTACCACTGCTGTCCGTTTTCTGCGGCAAACTAGTGTGGCTACTGGTATTAAAGGAGTGTGTCATTGTTGCCTGGTCTGTAAGACTGGCCATGAGGCTGTTTTACTTTTCTAAACCTTGGGCGAACTTTATTAAAATACAAATGAAATGCCATTACATTTTCCCATTCCAAAATGTTAACCCTCGCTATGGTCTGAATGCTTATGTGTATTATTCTCCACAATCCTCCTCCCCAATTCATATGTTGAAACCTAAGGACCAAATTGCTATTCTTTTGAGGTGGTGCCTTCAACATATGTATTTGCTACTTTTCTATTGATGTGGTAAAACACCATCCCCAGGGCAAGCAACCTATAGAAGGAAGGTTTTCTTTTTTTTCCTTTTTGGCTATTGATTCCAGATGTGTAAGAAGAGTCCATCATGAAGCATGGCAGCAAGCGGCAGGCATGGTGATTGAAACAGAAGCCAAAGGCTCCCATCTTAAACCTGCCCCCAGTGACATACTTCCTCTAGCAAGGGAATACCTCCTAAATTGATCCAAAACGATTCTCCCAACTGGGGGGCCAAGGATTCAAATGGACAAGACTGTGAGGGACTTTTGTCCCTCAGACCACCATGGGAGGTGGTTAAGTTAGGAGAGCAGATCCCTCACCAATGGTATTCGTGTCCTTTTCAAGAGACTCAGAGAGCTCCACTTACCATCTCCGAACACAGGGGAAATGTTCCACCGCTCCTGGGAACCAGGAAATGAACTGCCATTGTATGAGAACTTGAGCTTAGACTTCTGAACCTGAAGAGCTGAGAGATGGCCTTCCGTTGTTTACTAGCTGCTCGGTCCATTTGATGTAGCCTTCGAGCACTAAGTGCCTCTATTTCACCCTGCTTTGGAAGCTTTTAAGTGGTTTTAAGTATGCATGGCATTTGCTTGTTTTATGCATTTATTTGGCTTTTCTGATTGTTCTCCATGGGAGTGTCATAATAATCTCTGATAACTCACTGTCCAAACTGAGCCATGGGATCACAACACATACAAGGAAAGGTAATTTAAAGAACAATCTTTGACTGACGATATGTCAAAGTAAAAAAAAAAAAAAAGGTTCTGTTCTTGAGAACATGGGAAAGATGAGGAAAAACCTTGAGTGTAAGCAGCTGGTCACAAAGCAGGAGGATAGTAGCTAATTTCAGCTCCAGTGTAAGTAGGGTGTTCCTTCATATGCAGGAAGCATGAGTTATCAGCACACATTTCCACCTTCGATCAGCTCAGACAGCTTCCATTGCTGGATCGCCTCTAGCCATCACAACCATCCAGCGCCTGTGCTTGGATCTATGTACACCAAACCATTAATCATTTAGCTTTCCTTGGAGACTTGAGGGAAATGCTAATTAGTATCTGTGAGTCATCCAAGGAGATGATCAAAACTTCTACACAACCTTCACGAAGAGCCAGTCTCCACTGACCCCAGTTTGCTCTTAAGACAACGATCCCGTTGTTGCTGTGGCTTTCTTTCTAAAACACTATCATTACTTAGGTACTAGGTATCTTTTGATAAACTTACTAGCAGATTCCCTTCTGTGGAATCAAAATGTTAATACTCTGTTTAGGAAAGTCTTGCAAATGATGTCTTCATTTCTAACAGGAAGGGGAAATATAGCAAGGGACAAAAACTCAAAAGATCTTGTGTGCAAACTGCTTTCTCCTGTGCTCAGTATGCGGTTGAAGATGTGGACCAGAAATGTGGTGGAAGATAAAATCAAGAAAGTTCCCAAAGATTGTGCCTCAGCATAAGCGGTTTGCAGTTTGGGGGGGGGCGGGGGGTGAGTAAAGACGCTGGCCCTTTAAAAATGGAAAGCAACGTTATAGACTGTAGCTGAGCCAGGATGGCCTATTAAGTTAATCAGCAAACACTAGGCCCTGACACACCGAAGGGATTTAAATTCTGAGGCCAAGGGCTCTCTTGGAATACATTTCAACTTTAAGGGAATCATCAGATGATTAAGAGTGGGAAACGTGTCTCCAGAGGTCCTCGGGATTCCTTTACAAACTCTGAATGGAGCACTTCATTTTTCTAACGCAATTCTTCATTTTCCAATCTGTTATGGAAAACAAAATCTGGCCTCTCAGGATGTATTGCCTGCACTAATGGAATAATCACCGGAAGGGTTTTTGAGTTCATTGGATGAGCTTCGGGCTGCCTTCCCTAAAACCTGCTCTTGCTCAATTACCAGCTCATTTGAAATTCAGCTCTTTATTAACGTTTCTGAAGCATTAGGGGAGTATTATACTCTTTCACATTGTGCCATTTCAAATGTTTCTAGACACTAATTCATTTGGTTTTTGACGCTGTGGAATCAGATGTATGCCGCAGAACCTAGTAAAATATTTTTATGTGTAAAACTACAAACATACGCCTTCAGTAACAGGACCATCACAGGATCCTAAATTAAGGGAGATAAACACACCTAAAGTTTGTTTGGCTTTACATATATATGTATATATAAGTGCATGTATGCTTCATATATGTATACATGTATATGTACACAGGTATATTATAGCTATGCATATATATGTATATGTACATTCATATGTATATATATACACACACATGTATTTCTGATATGTTGAAGATATAAAAACTATGATATTTTGTATCCCTGGGGCTACACACCTGCTATTAAATATTTTTGCTTCTAACATCTCAATTCCATGAAATCATGCCGAATTGTAAAACATAAAGAAATATACACAGCTCAGTAATCAATGTAATAAACAATTAAACACCAATACTTCCATGATTAGACAGGTGAGTTTTATTCTATTTTTTAATACAAATTTGTTATGTTCTGATTTGTTAATTTTGATAATTATCCTTAGGTTTCATAGTTTGTGTGGCAAGCTGCTGAAGGCCACGGCCGTGGTGGCTTCTTCGCTCCTCGTTTATGTGCCCTTTTCTTTTAGGAATGCTCTACATGACTTTTCCTTCTGCCTCTCTCTTCTCCACAGGCTGAAGTGGTTGGCAAGTTGCTTTTTTTCTACATGGTTGTTCAGGCCAGGTGCTTAAGGCTCTGGGGCTCTTCTGTGTCAGACTCCCAGGCCCTCTACTGCCAACAGGCAGGAGAAAAAGATAGAAGGCACCTACTTGTAACATGAAGGGGCCTGCTTGTTAGGGTTTCTGTCCCACCCAGTACCTCACAGCAGGCAAGCCCCAAAGAAAGTAACACGGAGAGTCTACATTAGGTTATAAATGGATTGGCCAATTAGCTCAGACTTCTTGTTAACTCTTGTAGCTTATATTAACCCATTATTCTTATCTATGTTAGCCACGTGGCTCGGTACCTTTCAGTTGGGCAGGTTACATTTTGCTTCTCGGTGGTCTGGGCTGGAATGGCGGAGGGAGCTTCATGCTTCCCAGAATACTCCTGTTCTTTTTGCTCCACCTCTACTTCCTGTCTGGTTGACCCACCTATATTTCCTGCCTGGCCAATCAGCATTTATTCAAAATATGATTGACAGAATACAGACAATTCTCCCGTACCACCTACTGACATTACCCCAACCCCAGAGTGGCACACTTAACTTTCAAATTTCTTCTGATGATAAGAACTACCTAGGCCGCATCTAAGTTACAAGGTGAGTTGGTGTTTCTAAAATTTCTTTCCAGGGGGTGGCATGGACAATCTCTATCCCTCTTCTCAAGGTCCCAACAACTAACTGAACAAACTGATGCATTGTTTCAACAAACTTCCTTCTGGGGAACCATGGCTTTATTGGGCTTATTTACAGAGTATAGGTGAGGGGTTACTGGCAGGGGTGTGGATACTCCTTCTTCAAAAGGCCAAACTGGAAAGTCTTTATGCAGCATGGATGAGGGATGTCCTGTAGCCATAGAAATGAAGCCCTCTCGGCAAGCATTCCTGGCTTAAATACTCTAGCTCCTCTCTGAAGTCTAGGGCAATCAAGACAGAGTTGCATACAATAGGTAAGATGAAATAGTTAAGTACTAAGGTGAGGATCTTAGGGCTCTCCACATACTTCTAGAAGGAGATATAAACAGTCAACCAGCCCCACGGGGATCATCTTTTAGCAAGGGGGTACAGCAGAATCTCCAAGATGCTTGTTGCCTGGCTCAGAGGATGGTCATACACAATACTGGGAAGTGTAATTCCTGAGTGAGTGGCAACTTTCTAGCACATTTTAATACTGTAGAAAGAGAAGAAGGCTTTTGGTGGCAGCTGCCAATCCCCATCCTACCATAGTAAACCATTAGTCGGGATCATACTAGTTCTCAAGAGTACTTGTAGAATAAGTGACTAAGCATGTCTGGATGCAGAGGTTCCAAGCTGCTTATGATAAAAGGTATGATGAAAGTTTTGTCTGGTGTTCACAGTCCATAAAAGCAATGACCGCATCGTGTCGTAGGTACCTAATTCACGCAGCCACAAATCAATCATCCAGGAGGTACTGCACTTTCTCAAGTTCAGTATCACTCCTGCATCTCTGCTTCAGTGTGCTGACATATTCCACAAATGTGCAAACATGGAAGAAATGACTATAGTGAATTATTCATGAGTTGACTTGGTTTTATTCAGATGGCTTAAAATTGCACTGTAAGTTAATGGCCCAACAGAAACCTTATATCCAAACACATAAATAATCCATCCAAAGTGGCTGGAGTTTAAATAAACTGGTCATTAGTAAAGATCTTTGAGAGAACTTACCTGTTTTGGTGACATATATAAACTTATATAATATATAGATACATGTAGAGAGAGACATACATTATATAATAATAACTATTGCCATGTAATAATAATGGACTGTGTATGTGATCATGGTCTTACAGTATTATAACAGAGCTGAAAAATTCTTCCTGCCCAGGGACATTACATCTGTCCTCATGTGTGTGTACTTTACCCATGTGTTTGTGTTGATGCTGGTGTGAACAAGCCAACTGAGCTTCCAGTCATGAGTTTAGCAGATACAGTAACGTTAGTCTATAACACTTAATAGCAAATAAGCATGTTGCTGATATATTTACTGAGCCATAATTTTGTTATTTAAGGGTATACCTCAACTTACAAAAAAAGATCATGGTACATCAGTTTCAGCTTTCATTTACATTATCACTAAAGAGTTTTTATATAGGTCATATGAAGGATTCAATATATGGACTTAGGGATCTATAAAACATATCAGATAATTATAATTGTGTTGCTTGTATGTTTAGGATAACTCTGGCATGTCTCACAATATAGTTTAGAGTTCATTATAAAGAATAGGAACTTGATTATATAACAAAACTGCACAAACTCTCTAAAATTCAGACTTATTTATTATCTATGTACCTTTATTAAAGAGTTTATGAAATTAACAAAGGCTTGTGCAATTATTGTTAACATTTGGTTTGCTATGTGGTATATAATAGAGCCTTACTCCTTATTTCTCAAGTTCATACTGTTCTGCTTTGTATCCAGTCCCCAGCTTCAGTCTCCTGCAGTGAACTCCACATTCTCTCCAGTCCTCCTCTGTTTGGCTGGAGAAGAAGGCAAAATGTCAGAACTTCTAACCCAGAAAGGACTTCAACTTCAACAGGAAGTGACTGCTCTGCCATCTGTTAACTTTATTCAAATCATTAACTGAAGACTCATAAATTATATTTAACTGCAAAAGATCCATTAAAAACTTAACTAATACAGTATATTAAAATATGTCAAGATTCTGAGTGCTGGTTTCACCTCCTTCCCTCTTCCCTATGCAGAAGTATTCCTGGATTAGTCAGATTTTTTTTTCTGAGATGTTATATTTTGGGGAAATGCCTTTATTTCAAACATGTAATGCCCCTCTGTGGTACTGGATTTCTTTTGAAAATTATTTCTTACTTTTTTTGCCGAGTGATTTCTGAAAAATTGCCATGTAGGAGAACTTCATATGCTAGTGTGGAAAAATAAACAGTTTTACTCCCACACTTCTGTACCCCTTAGTGTGATACAATTATCCCGCCTGAATTGTAAGAATTGAGAAACAGAATAAATTGGTGCTAAAACCAATGTAGAAGGAAGGATCAAATTTGATACCCAAAACGAAATTTGATCTCCAAGTCTTTGTAGCCAGGATTCTCCATCTAAAAGGCACAAATAAATACAGAGTCACTTCTGTAGGTTTCCTTGACTTACATGTGGTGGCAAAGCTTCATATTGTCATTTAGCTTTCAGATCACATGCTTATGCTTTTGGTCATTTGGAGAAGGATCTGGAAGTGTAAAAAGAAATCTACTGAGACTGTGAGATAAGCCTCAGAGAAACATCAATTCAAGGACCCACTGGAATAGTAGATAGTGCACTAGATACACGATAGTGTATCTTGTGATCCAGTCCATCATTTCTAGAGGTTTTCATCTTTTAAAATAAAAGACCCACTTCAGAAATCAGACACATATTAGTAGCTGATGCATTCTAGAAGTTGTCATAAGGTACTGATAGAGAAATAATCTACTTGGTTATACCTGTTATGAACTTGACAGTGCCCTAAGCTAGATTTTTATGTTATTTATTTATATTGCATCAAAATGTTGGTATAGCACATTATCTGAGGATTCTGCCTATAGACTAGTGGACCGTCCAAGGACTTATCACCCATAGGCTACAGAGTACTGCTTGAGATTTACAATACAAGATTGATGATAGAAATCTTTTGAGTCTTTGTGAAAATTATTTTTAATGAAACTTGAGATCTTTAAGTAAAATTCATTTCGTTCAGGTCCACCACTGATCCTAGTCTTACTTCCTCCTTGTGATGTCTGTTCTTTTCTTAATGGAGGTGACCTCTGATAACCCCACTAGAAAAGAGACTTAGCATCGATAGAGATGATGTTATGATTCAAGATGGATATTCTGCCGTGTCAAGAAATTGATTAGGAAAATATTAAAACACATGAATTAATTAGATCATTTATTGGCTTACAACTCACTTTATAGTATCCCTGAAATAGTGTAAATTTTTAGTTTGCTTTCTATTACTGCATTAAAACACCATGACCAAAACCGACTTGGGGAGGAAAGGGCTTATGTTTCAACATCAAAGTCCATCATCAAAGGAAGTCAGGGAAGGAACTCAAGACAGGAACTTGGAGGCAGGAATCTAAGTAGAGGTTAGGAATAGTGGAGGAATACTATTGGTTACCATACAAGCTCATCTGAAACTTGTGATCCTATTACCACAGCCTACTGGGATGATACCCAGTGCTAGGAAAGTATCCTGAAAACTGTCAGACTTACTGAGCCTAAGAAATTAGTGACCTGGTCTATTTGTTAGGATTTCTACTACTGTGATAAAACACCATGACCACAAGCAACTAAAAAAGAGGGAAGGGTTTAGTTCAGCTTATGGTTCCACAGTATAGTCTATCAGTGAGAGAACTCATACAGGGAAGGAACTTCCAGGCAGAAGCTGCTCTCCCTTCCCTGGCTTAATCAGCCTGCTTTCTTACAGCACTCAGGATTACCAGCCCAGGGTTGGCAGCACACATAACGGGCTGAGCCTACCAACATCAATGATTAATTGATAAAATGCACTATAGACTTGCCTGCAGGCCAGTCTTTTGGAGGCATTTTCTTAGTTGGAAGTCCTTCTTCCCAAATGACTCTAACTTGTGTCAGATTGACTTAAAAACTAACCAGTACAACCAGGGACCTTAAAGACTTGGGTTCTCCATCCAAAATAGCTTCTTGTCTCTTCACTTTCCCCCAGCAATGTTAATTTACTACAACAGTTATAAGAATGGCACAGAGGATATCTGCGTATCATTGTGCAGAATGCCTAGGTGCTAAGGTTTCTGTGCATGCCCATCTTCACGTGCATATCTTCTCACAACCCTTTAAGAGAAAGATTTAGTTATCATATTTCTTTACCTCTAAATATTTCAGTGAGTATTTCTAAAAGTAAAGAACTGTCTTACATAGCTCCAGTGCAATCTTCAATGAGGGAAGAAAAAATACCTTCAAATCCCTTCTACAATCTAATATTTCTTGCCCATTGTCTCAGCAATGTCTTTCATAGCCCTGTAAAATCCAAGGTCAGGTTTCAGTGTCTCTAATTTTATTTTTCCTGAAATGAAATTCTAGGACCCATTAGTAATAACCAACCAACAAAATACCAGGCAGGAACTGAAACGATTCAAGCAGGGAGCAAGTGGTTCCTGTGAGTTAAAGCTCATTTCTACTCCAGGGATATGACTCTGTTAATAGGGAAAAGGTTACGCAGAGTGTGATGTGCATGGGGATTCAGTGCAGACTCTGATACGGAGCATGGAGTCTAAGTTCAAATCAGAAAGTGGAAAATTCTCATTATTCCCATCACACCTCTCAGTTCCCTGCGTAGTAGCCTTTCTGTCTTATACCATGGCAGATCATCTCATCACTTAGATGCTTGATGAAGAAATCATTGCTTCAAAAGATCATGTAGTCTGAAAAATAAATATTTTTGAATCCCTGAAGTTGACAGTTTTCCTGCTGAGAGGTTCAAGCACTGGGAGGCACATGGACAGAGTCCTGCAGGCTGTGTGTGGTGGCTGCTGTGCTTTGGTACCCCTTTGTGTCCGTGTTCACTGATGTCTGAATCACTCCCCTGTTTAAAGAACTTCTTTCTTATTCTTTATTGTCAAACTAATATTTGTGAAGGATTTCCGTGGTGTGATTTTGAATGTTGTTCTACATGTTCAGAGAAAGGAAAATTACGAAAAGGAGGCTTATTCTTTGAATGTGATACCAAAACAAACCTTCAAATCATATCAGAGAGAGAACAAAGTGAGCAGATTGGTGGGATCACAGTGTGTGTTGTTCAGTGAACCTCCTCCTGGCTTCATTTGGGGCCTAGGTGCAGCTTGATTCTTTCCTGGCTGCCTCTCCCCTTTCCTCTCCACACTGCTCACACTTTCCCGCTCTCTTCGCTTGGCATCTAGAGCTCTATGCTGCAAACAGTCCTTCTCCAGACTGTCCACCCACACGTCCCACCATTCGACCCTACTTCATCAGGTACATGGATGAAACTTTTCCCCTTCCGTAGTTCTTACCAAACAGCCAAGGGCTACTGACGGGTATCGGGGTCAGGTCCTGCAGGTCCTCTGAGAAACAAGCTCTGCCTTGACTTTCCTCCGTCCATTCTGACTATGCACCTTGCCAGATTAGCACAGAAATTGTTACCAACTTTAGCATTCTAATTAAATTAACTCTTTGTTTCTAACCACCATGGTACCACTGTTTTGGATGTAGGATGTGGTGGATGATCATGACCAGCTGGGTTTATGGGGTGCTTTCCATCCGATGTTGAAGAGTTATTCTAATTTCCTTTTCTTGTTAGAGCTATGCAAGTGACCAGCTCTAACACTGAAAGGGCTTTATTTGCTTTATTTAGATATTCACTGGTTTCTAAAAGTACACTTTCATACGTTTCACGGCGTTTGGAGTGCAGTAAATGCTCTCACTCAACATGCATATTTAATACGGCATCTGTTTTCTCTGCACTCTGTCTTCCTCTCCCACCTTCAATATCAAACACACATTAGAAGTGCTCATTAAGCTGCTGCGTCACAGGCAAGGGAATAGGATGTGTTTTGGTTCCTCACCTCTGTCCCCTAGAGGTACCTTCTGTGCTAATTAGCAGAGTGAGGGAAAGTCGTCTATTTAAAAATGGCCCATTGAGGGTTAAGCATGTGTGACAAACTCTAGAATCATCTATGTGGAAGACACGACCGGAGTGTTTCCATTACTGATTCCTGCTCTTCCCTAAGTCTCATCCAAATAATCCCCTTGTGTTCATTCCTTTGTCACTGAACTGTCTTCTTGTAGCCTTCAAAACAAAGGCAGCAAGAGAGTTTTAAAAGCAACTCAAGCCTGGATTTTTATTATTATTTAATATAAAACTGTTTTAGAATGATTCAGTTACAAGTAGAATTTGTGGTACTGTTTTGAGTGGATTTCTATATTTATCCTGAATAGGACTAAAATATGAATTAGATATTTTTAAAATAAGAAATGAGGTTGTTCTCATGGAAATTCACATTCAACGTTGTATTGGAGAGGGTCGTTTGTCTCAATTCATGTCAGAACTAGGCATGCTTAAAAAACTGTCTGGAATCTGGATGAATGTGCGGATTGGAAGGATGCAAAGGATCTTTAAAACCTAGAGATGACAAAAACACATGCTACCTGTGGTGAGCATGTGTATGGAGGGGAGAATTACTGTCTGATCATATCTTCTGCCTCTGCTGAAAGTATGAAGGAGGAAAATGAGTCAACGGGAAGGGTCTGCTGCTCAGGGCTAGGGAAGCGTGGCACTGTGTACTCTAATTGCTTTCCAGACTTGAGTTAGCATTCCTTCAAATGTCTCTCCAGATCAGTGGTTCTCAGTCTGCCTAATGCTGCGAGCCTGTAATATAGTTCCTCATGTTGTGGAGACCTCCAGCCCCCTCAGGGCTCAGAATAGGATGCCTACAGCAGGCGAGGATCTGAGGGCAAAATAATAACTCAAGTACATTACCTCTGTATGTTCTTTATTTTTTGGGTGAGGAGAGAAAGTGAAGAGACATGAATCATGAGATGGAGAAGATGAAGAAATAGAATAAGGGGTGATCTCCATGAGGTTTCTAAATTTAACAGACAGAGTTGGAAAATTCCATAGGCAAGGACAACGATAATGTGTATATGAAAATCACAAAAAGGGCAGGTAGAACCTGACAAAGCAGTGCTCCAGAATGGGTGACAGGACCCAAGAAAGATCCAGCATTCAAGGGAAAGTAGCTGACATTCCAAACCAGTAGATAAAGTTACTAACCATCCCTGAATCCAGGATTTACCTATCCTCCTCACCCAACCTCTTTTGTGATAACCAGCTTTGGGGACACCCAGATTTGTTTGTTAACAAAAGTGGGGGCATGCTGCCTTCCTGCTCAATGCCTGTCTTCTATAGAAATTTCTATGTGGTCTGTTAACAGGTACTTTTGTGGGGCTGACTCTATGTAAATTTGGCTGTTAGAACAGAGTGGATGTTATTCCTCTAAGGCCTTATGGTATGGGGAAATGAAGCAAGGTCATTCCGTTGCCTGTGCAGAAGTTACACTGCTGGAGTGTTTGGGGAATGAATCTCATTTTGAAGGGAAGAATCATGGCCTCACAAGGTTTTTAAAGGTATAACAGCAATGTTTTCAAAAGGTAGGTGTTCCCATAGCCCCGCAAAATGGATTATTCCTTGTGGACATGCATGCATACACTTCCTGCGGATTATAGTCTATTGGTCTCTCAGCTGTGCATTTACTATGTGGTCTTGTGGCTCTAACAAATTATTTTCATTGCTAGTTCATAACTGTAATTTTGCTACTGTTATGAAGTGCAATGTATTTTCCAAAGATCTTGGGTGAACCCTGTGAAAAGTTTATTTGACCCATAGGTTGGAAACACGGCTCCAGGTCATTGATGGCTGTCCATCAGTCTTCTAAACTGCCAATAAATTCCCACGCTGACCAGTCACCCTGTCCATGATCTTTTCCTTGCCTCTTCCTTTGATCATTAACCCTTTTCTCAACTTGTCTTGGTCCCTTCACAAGAACTGAAGGCTGACTTACCCTGTAGACTCTCATCGTAATGACTGTCTGCTTCATGTCCTCAGAACCCTTAGAAGACGGTGATTTTCATGTCTTGTTCTCTCTGCTGTTTTCTCTAGCACTATGCTCTCCCTCAAACCTCTTTCCATTCAAGACTGAGCACTTACTCTAAGCATTTTCACCAATTAGGAGCCTCTTTATTAATCATTGCCTACTTCAATTCCATGATCAAGGCTGGCCGTGGCACTAATCTATGGGTATAAACATAAATATTTACAAGGCAGTTTGACATCTTGTTCATGAAGCAAAACAATATTGTATGTTTCCGCCTAGGACCTATGACCATATGGCTTTTGATCAGCTTTACAGTACCAACCATAAACTTCTGTGGAGTGGGTCTCAAATCCAACCAGAGACTGGTTGGTTACCCTCTTAACACTCAGGCTGCAATTGCCTCAGTGGGCACATATTCCCTAACACATTGGTAATGTACCATACAGGACTCATCATTTCTGATGATCTCCCTACCCCCAGTAGGCTGCATAGTATCTTCTGGTATTGTAAAAGCTTGTCAACAGTGAGGAAGCTTTAATTTAAATTCCAGCTTGATTTCTCTATGTCATGCAACAACTAGTGGTATCTTTAGCAGTAGCGTCTAGCTCTGGTGGCAACCAAAACCAGTTGCAATAGTTTGTATTGTTTTGGGGGTGTCTTTGGTGTCTCCCCTGACCAACTCCCCATAAGGAGTCCAGGATCTGTCACTGGGAATTTTACTTAATATCCTAATGCTTCGGGGAGACTTATTATCTATTCATGCAGAGGACCTCCATTCAAAGTGTTTTAAAATTATATTTTTAATTAGCTTATAGACTGGTAGGATTCCATATAGATTTCTAAATACCTCCTTCATTTTGGTTGACCCTCCCCCCCCACCACCTCATTTCTCCACAATCACCCCACCTTCTCTCTCAATTCACATCCCCCAACCTCCCCACTCCTATCCATATTAAAAGTTGTGCCACCCCCTCCAAAGTATGAGGTCCATCTCAGAGGAGTCGACAGGAGGAATGAGAGATCATGAGAGGCTAAGGAGATTAAGGGATTCGCTGTCCAAAAACTTCTAGCAGAGGGCCTGGCATATTGCAAGGACCCACAGGTTGGTAAATTATTTAAACAGCCAAATTGACGGCCCTTCCAATTCTTTAACTTCACAATTCTTTATGGCCTCTGTTTTAATTACTTTCAGCCTGAGCACCTTCATTCCAAATGGTTTCTGGGAAGATCATGAACTTCAGCTTTTTGGTTGACTATCTGTATCTGGTTCTGAGCCATTTTTACACATTATTAATTCTGTAGAATTAAAACTTATGATGTTGCCTTTTTCTTTTAATGAGGATTGAGTAGGGAAAAGTAAAAGGCCATATGTGTAATGCAGAACATAATTTTCACTAAAAAGAGAAAGATGGAACTTGAAATTTAGGGCCTGTCTTAGGTTTCTATTGTGATGAGCACCAAGACCACAAGCCACTTTGGAGAAGAAAAGGGTTTATTTCACCTTACAGCTTACGGTCTATCATGAAAGGAAGCCAGGGAAGGAATCTGGAATCAGAAACAGAGACCGTGGAAAAATAATGCTTACTGGCTTGCTCTTCATGGCTTACCCACCTTGCTCTCTTGTACAGCCCACGATCACCCGCCCAGGAGTGTCTCTGCTCACAGTAGCTGGGTCACCCTACATCAGTACTCAATCAAAAAATGCCCCACTTGCCTACAGACTGAGGTGATGGACTTCCTCTCTTCCTAAATATGTCTAGTTTTATGTCAAACTGACAATATTTTTATGCCTTATTTGGATGCATAGAATACATAGGCCTCCAACATAAATCCAGGGCAGTGCTAGTCTCTGATATAAGGAAGGATCTTTCTATTCCCACTTTTTTGATCACTTCAAGTTTGAGTTTATAGAATTTTGGTTTGCCACACACTTAAAATTTCTTTTTTTCTTCCCATCCTCCCTTTTCATTCTCATTTTTTGTCTTCTCTTCCTCTTCTTCCTTCTTTTCCCTCTTCTCATTTTCTGCCCCTTTCAGTTCCTCTTCTTTTATATGAGACAGAGAGCATGCCAATCCCTGAGACAAAATAACCGAGAAAATCAACTTAAAAGAAGGACAGAGTTTTGGCCTCATAGTTTTGTTTCAGTTTATTGGTGCGGGAGAACTGTCTGTCATCTGTCAATCATGTTTTTTTTTTTTTTTTTTGTTTTAAATAAAACACTGATTGGCCAGGCAGGAGGTAAAGGTGGGAAAACCAGACAGGAAGTAGAAATGATGTAATGAGAACAGGAGAATTCTGGGAAGGAGGAAGTTGATTCCACCCACTCCTGCCCAGACCACCGAAGCAGCAGGATGTGATCTGCCCCACTGAAAAAAGGTACTGAGCCACATAGCTAACATAGATCAGAAAAATGGGTTAATCAAGATATGAGAGTTTGCCAATGAGAGGCTAGAGCTAATGGGCCAATCAGCTTTATAACTTATAGAGATCTCTGTGTTATTTCTTTGGGGCTTGTCAGCTGTGGGGTACCGGGCGGGACAGAAACCCAAACAAGCAGGCCTGGCTCCCCTTCATGTTACAGTTCATAGTGAGGCGGTTCCATCATTTTAGACCTATGGCAAGGCAGAGAGCATCATGGCAGTGGGAGTGTGAGAGCGGAGTATAGGGGATTAGAGAGAACCAGGGTCTGGTACTCATGAAACCCTTTCAAGAGTACATGCCAGATGTTCTGACTTACTTTCTCTAGGCTGTACCACCAAAAGATTTAACCATTCCCAATAGCTACAACTCAGTGAACATGTATTTGGAGAATTGGCCTGGTAGGAACATTAATGATCCAAGCTATAATCAAAAGTAAATAAACAGGCCGGGCGGTGGTGGCGCACGCCTTTAATCCCAGCACTCGGGAGGCAGAGGCAGGTGGATCTCTGTGAGTTCGAGGCCAGCCTGGTCTACAAGAGCTAGTTCCAGGCCAGGCTCTAAAAAAGCTGCAGAGAAACCCTGTCTCGAAAAACCAAAAAAATAAGTAAATAAACAAAACCTAGAATATTAGGCTGCTTTGACTACTCATAGGAAGACGGGAATCGGAGATGAGGAAGTCAGTCTTCAATAGAGCAGTCTTTCTAGAAATTTACAACATTTCTAAAGCTCTTTCTAAGGCTTCTGTGGAAGCCTTGAGGTCACACTATAGAGTCCATTGATTAATATATTCTAAGTATTGGATTTATAGCAGAAAGAAGTATCGAAAGCCAACAGAGTCCATCTCTTCCGACTTCTTCCATGGTTTGTTTAGGCTGCCTCAGAGTAGTGAGAAGGATGTAGAAAATTTCTAGTCTGAGAGGTAGCACATGCGCTGTTAGAGTCATGCTCCTTATTTTCTGCCGTTACAAATTCCCAAGCATATATAAATCCATTCATTAACAACTTGTTAGTAATAAACAAACGACAAGGACAGTTCTCAGGGACACAGACATTATTTGAAGATATATAGCAGAACAGCAACTGCAGCTGTAGGGAGTTTCCCGCAGCATTTTAAAGGGACCACTACATGTTGCAAAGGGAGAGACCTAAACCATTGAAAGATCTAAGGGAAAAGCAAAGAATACATGCATTATTTTACATTTCTTTTTAAAAATATTTTTAAGATTTATTTATTTATTTTATACACAGTGTTTTGCCTGCATATATGCCTGTATGCCATAGAGTGCACCAGATCTCATTGTAGATGGTTGAGAGCACCATGTGGTTGCTGGGAATTGAACTCAAGATCTCTGGAAGAGCAGCCAGTGCTCTGAGCCATTTCTCCAGTCCCTATTTTACATTTCTTAAGTGTGATTAATAATATTGGGACATAGTTAGTCAATTAACAACCTCTTTTTTTTTAATCATCTGAATCTTGGGACCTAAGCAAGAACTGTCAGTCTACAGCATCAAAAGGTGGCACAATGTGTCAATTGCTATTTTTAATCAGAGCAGGGAGGTGCCAGTGAAGGAAACTTGGGGAAGCGTAGGAGCTGTTGATCTCCTCAAGGACTGTGATATAACAAGGACAGACACCTGTAACACCACCCTCATTTGTCATACATTTTGGAAAGACCTAGATCTAGCAAGGCTGGACACCTGCCACTCTGCTCTGTGAAAGTTCCTCCTGTGATCACCCCACAAGGACTCCTATCTGGCCAAATCATACTGTCAGGGAGTTAATTATAGAGAACAGACTTCTAAGCTTATTTTTTTTTATTGCAGTGTGGGACAAAATGTTTGACCATCCTATTTTATTTGCCAGAATTACACAGTTTGTAGAAAAAGCCACCCTCCTAAGGGAACACAGGAAAATAATGCCCTACATATGAGAAACACCCTGCAGGGGAGCATGTTATCCCACAAGGGAATTCGTAGCTAGAGACAGCCAGCTATTCAGAAGGCAGTGCTTCTCATGGGCCTTGCCTGTGTGAATCCGTCCTCCATCAGATGTGTAAATCTCTGGAGGGATGGCCTTCCAAATGTCAGCTGATCTATGAGTAACCTTGGGGATCTCATGAGAGAAGTCTTCATTCCCTGTTTTGTTTGCTCTAGAAAGAGTAAACTGTTTTCATAAATTCATTGGGAATAAGAAGTCTTTTGAGTGTTTTTTCTACAATATTGTGTTCTATGAATTTTTTTTGCTATGAACTATTGTTCTAAGTTTAGATATGTATTAGTGCGTTCAATTCTCAAAACTGTGAAATAAGTATTATAACTGAAAAAAAGTCAGGCTTGGTGGTACATGCATTGTATCCCAGTACTTGGGAGGCCAAGGCAGGCAGATCTCTGTGAGTTCAAATCCAGTCTGGTCTATGTAGTGAGTTTGAGGACAGCTAGGGCTACATAGTGAGACTCTGTCTCAAAAAACCAAAAACTAAAACAAACAAGAAGTACTATTATTGTTCTTTTCATAAATCAGAAAGATGATTCAGAAAAAGACAACTTACCTCAAATTACACTATAGTGAGCTGGGACTGTCATAGCCACCATTTGAGACCTCATCATCCAGCTGGTTGTTAGAATACCTCAGGAGAAAATCGTGGAATTTTCTAGGATTCTTCCACTCTGGGTGACAGCAGGGGACCCACATGAGTCCTTTGACCAGCTCTGAGTGTGCAATCATCCAGACTCTGTGAACTTCAGACGTGTGCTTTTCCTACTGAACTTTAGAGACTAAACATTTTGGCAGTGACCATGAGCTGAAGACCAAGAAAAGAGTATTGGCCAAGAATTTGAGACTGAACAAGTTATAAACAATAGGAATTGGCTTCATACAATTTGGGAGACCAAGAAATCTAAGAATTTGGTGCTGAAATACTAGTAGCTGCTCAGGGCTGCTTTCCATTTTCAAAATGGGATCCTATTACAGCATCCCTTGGAGGGATTTTTGTCCTTTAGCGCCTACTTAAGCCCATCATTCTCTTGCATCTTTAAAGTCTGAGTCTAATTCAAGTCCATTGATTTTTGCGACTCTTTTTAATCTTTCTGAGTCCCACAGCAGCATCTGAAATGCCTCCTGTCTGCTAGACCTTTAAATAAAGTAGAAGTCGTTGCAAGCGATATTGAAATTTGAAGAAGAAAATGTGCATGGTTTATTCAAGCATGTCCTCACATAAACTTGAAATCAAATCAGTTCAAACAATCGTGCTACAAATGTCATTAGGTTTACAATTATATTTGATTCATAGTTCTTTCATTTTCCCAAATGAATTTTAAAAATCATTCCACTAAGAAGAGATAATGTTGTCTTCAGATTTACTCAGGGGTTTAGAAGTCAAAGATTAAAAAATAAATGGGACAAAAAAGAAGGGACAAAGGCTTCTGGTAAAGCAGAAAGACTCAAACCCCCAACAAGCCAAATATTTATTTTTCCTATGAAGCAAAGTTATTGATTCCCAAATAAAGAAACCGTTTTGGGCCAAGACACGTCATTCAAATTCTAATTGCTTTTTCTTGTGAAGCTTAGAATAGAATGAACACAATAAAAATGTTACCCATTCCAGAAGCAAACATTTTTCCAATGCAATATAAAATATTATAGCATCAGGGAAAAGAAAGCATTGTTTACTTAGTGCCGGTCAGATATTTGAATTAGCTTCTGAAGAAAGGTAGCAGTGAGGCAGACTTAGATCCCACACACCTGTTCTCACCTCCCGTTTCTCCTAGCCACCTCTCACAGCCTGCCAAGCCAGACCGGAGGTGTTGCTTTCAGAACACATAGAACCCAACTGGCTGGGAATGAGAGGACATCCTGGATACTGGTCTCACAAAGCATTCCAGCTGTGACTTGGAGCATCTCTACCCTTTAGAAATTAAACAGGAAGCCCACAATCTATGGTTTCAGCCTCATTTTGCAAATGCTAACCTATTACTAACTACTCCAATTTGTATAAGAGAACATTTCATTTTTATACGCAGACCTTTTAAAATTTTGTTATAGGCTCAGTGTGAGTCAGGCAAATAATTGCTTAATAATGATTCAGTTATTGGCCGATCAAGTCATGTTATGCTGACTGGAAATTTCCAAAATAAGCCCAGTGTGATATTAACTCATTAGGCTATTGAAAGATGGTACTCTAAAATCAAAACAACAACAAAATATCTGCCCTTTGAAATACAGAGTTAAAGGAAAGTGAACAGGATATTTAGGGCTCCCATTCTGGTCAAACACACTTCTTTTCTGTGTGAAGATAAACTGAAAGTCAAGTCAGACTCTTTGGCCTCCTATCAAAGTGGTGTGAATAAAAACAGATTTCTTACTGATTTCAAAAGCCCAATCTGTTTATTTCATCTTCAATTACCCAAGAACAAGACCTCTTAATTGTCCATTTTCTTGTTGCTATTTTTGCTTTTACATCATATTCAAAGAGAGACATTTCTACTTGGTGTGATGGCACAGTGTTTCCTTCATTCTTACTCAGCCTGCATAATGTCCTTAGGCCAGGGTTGTGGGGATTAGATTGTGCTCATTCTTATAGCATTGATTTATGAAATTACCAAATACACTGTGTGTTGTCAAACAACAATACAAGCAAGATAGACATGCTTTTTAAAGAGAGGAAGTTTGTTTGAAAAAATACAAGTTAAAAGTGGTTGAAATGGATGAAGACAGATCATTAACTACAGTTGGTGAAGATTTTTGCTTCAGTTGCAAAACACAGCTTAAATGTAGAAAATTTTACAAATTGTAGTATGTCAGTTTCAAAATGACTAAGTAGAATGAGAAACAAATACCATACACTACTGGCACCTATTGTGGGACGGGATGTGTAGTTCTAAGACACTGTATGGACAAAGGACTTGTAGTGGTCATCTTTCTAGCACTTTCTTCAAAGGTAATGGAGGAACTGCTATGCACCGTGGTGGAAAAAAATGAAATGTATCCCCTGGCAATGCTGAAGCATGCATGGGCAGCCCATATATAGTGGTTGAACTTGTTCATATTAGGTTTCATTGTCTAAGTTGATGAGGATGACTGACAAGATGTCTTCTTCTATGCACCCAGTGCTTGTGAAGCTGGGGTGAAAGAACCATTCCAAGCCTCTGTGCTGTGCTGTGCAGTGAAGTCCAGATGCTACCTCTGACACACAGAGAACTAGCAAAAATGCTGTCATCTTGTAGGTAGATTCTCAATAATTTACCACTGTATAACTTTAGAATTAAATCAGTATTCAGTCTTGAACAGAGCAGTATTGGAAAAGGAAAAGACATTTCCAATACTTCTTCATACTTAATAGTTGAGCTTTGCTGGTGTCTGATTTACCATGGGTAACCTTGTATTGTGCCTTCAACTACTTTCTCTTTCATGGCCTGCTTTCTGGGAAATGAACTTAAATCTCATCTTCAATGTGGTCGAAACTTTGAGTTGCGACTTGAGCCTTTTAGATGAATGAGAAAGTCATGAGTGTTTTGTCCTGGTTTAATGAATGGATTTGGATCAAATTAGAATTATAGATTGCTTTTATGATTTTTATATTCAAATTATTTCAAATTTTATATTGAAGTAAAATTTGCATATGATGAAATGTGTGCTCAGATGAGAGTATATAACTGTGGAACTTCAATGTTATTCAACAGATAGACATTGCTGTACAGCACTATCTTCTGAGCAGAGCAACCAAGATCTCATAAGATAAGGTGTATCTGCTTGCAAAAACTCATTCTAGCGGGGTTTATTAAATGCTGACAGTCCTTTATAGAAAGAAAAGTTGAGGATGGTCTTTAGACCCTCACCGGAATATTCATCTACTCCTTTGAGCTACTTGTGTGCAATTCTACCCTAATTCCATGTGGTCTTGGTGACGGAGCTGGAGTGTAGGCTGGAGAGAACTGGGAGAAGGGGTCTCCATTTATGTGGTTGTGAGGAAGGCATCATTTATGCTGTGTGAAGCTGGGCAAGATTATTTTGAGGTCACCCATGTTCCTGTAAGCAACCCTTCACCCTTGCTCTGTAAGAGAACCCAGTAAACTCATTTGTTCCCCAGAATGAATTGAACTTTGACTTGTGATTGGGACATTGGTGGGAGTAGAGAGATGTTGCTTAGCTCCCACAACCCAGGAATAAAATGCTTACAATACCCATGAAGTGTTTTTCTCTGGCAGTGTTTCAGGTCTTTAATCTGTTTTGAATAAATTTGAATGCAGGGTGAGAGATATGGATCTAGTTTCATCCTCCATCATGTGGAGACACAGTTCTCCCAGCACCGTTTGCCAAGAGGTTGTCTTTCTGTGATGCACGCTTCTGACATCTTTGTAAAGAATTTGGTGCACAGAGCTGTATAGATCTTCTTCTACGTCTTATATTTATTTCACTGGTGTACATGTCTGATTTTGTACCAGTACCATGTGGCTTTACTATAATTTCTTTGCTATTATGACTCTATATTATAATTTGAGATCAGTTGTTGTGATCCCACCATTCCAGTGTTTGTACCACCCCACGGTGAGCTAAACTCTCCCACATCAATCATTAATCAAGAAAATGCCCTACAGACTTGTCCATATGGTGGGGGATTTTCTCAGTTGAGGTTCTCTCTTCCAAAATTAACTTGCTGTGTCAAGTTGACAACAAAACTGGGCCAGCACAATTTCAACTGGGCCTTTCAACTCTAATTTTATTAATTTGGGTCATTTCTCATTTCCTTTTTCTTTTTGTAATTATTTTTAAACTTTCATAAATTAATCCTATATTTACATCATTTTCACTCCTCCTTTTTTCTTTTTCAATTCCTCCCATGGCCCCTCACTCATTCTCAAATTCATGACTATATATATATATATATATATATATATATATATGTGTGTGTGTGTGTGTGTGTGTGTGTGTGTGTATATATGTGTATATATATGTGTATATATATATATATATATATATATATATATATATATGAGTCCACTTAATGTTGCTTCCATGTGCATGTATTAAGGCTGACAATTTGGGAATGGACAACCTATCTGAGGTCTTTTCCATGGAGAAAACTGATTCTTCCTACCTCAGAAGCCATTGATTTCTTTCAGCTCTTAATCTAGGGGTAGAGTCTTGTTAAAATGCCCTTTCTATGCTAACACGCTTATTGATGCTGGTGCTATGCAGATCTTATTTACATTACATTACATTACAACTGTAATGTTAGGATTTGTTGAAACAGCATTCCTGCCCTAGCTAAGAGCTATTATCTAGCAGCAGGCATCTCAATCTTCTGGCCTTTATTATAGTCTTATTTCCCCTCTTCCATGATGTCCCTTGAAACTTAGGTGTAGGGGTTATGTTATTGATGTACCAATTGGAGCTGGGTACCCAGTTTTCTGCAATCTGACTAGTTATGGAACTCCATAATATCCTCCATCTGCTGTAAAAAGTTTCTTAAATAGGGGGCAGGGTGAAAGTTACACGTATCTGTGAGTATGTGAATAAGTATTTAGAATTCTGTTAGAAATTATATTGGTTTAGGAAAACGGCAACTGTAGGTTATCCTCTAGGGTCTGTTACCTCTTCAGCCACAGGTAGTTGGGTACTTCTACAGTAATAGAAGGGTACTTCTATTAGATGAGCATTAAGGACCATTATACAGCTGCTAATTACATCCAAGATAAAAGCACCACTATTTCACTACTGAGGATAACTTGTTGGACTGGCATTGATGTCTTCATGGACTCTCTAGCTGGGTAGGACTACCAGCCATTCACTCCTTCGGTAGATTGCAAAGCAGCTTCAGATACGATGAGAATTAGATCTCAGAGAGGAGACTTCCATGTCACTTCCAACTCAGTTCCTCCAAGCCTTGTGTCTGAAGGGTGCGATGTCTTCAGCATCCCTACTTTCAGGTTATTGGCAGAAACCAAGAAAAACGGCAATATCCTATACTGTTCTGAGAGTCTCTTGGACAGCCCTGACATACAACTCCAAGAGAGTTTTTCCATGCCTGGCACTGAGATTTTGTTAGAGAGACTATCACTCTTTCAGGTAAGGGTTTTGTCAATCATGTTTCTTTAAAGAACCAACATTTTGTTTGGATGATTTTGCGCACTGCTCTTTTAGTCTTCATTAGTGTCTACTGTGACCTAGATTGTTTCTTGTTGCCTATTGCTTTTGGTTTGGATTATTCCTTTTTTCAGAACTCATAATGCACATCATTTGCTTACTCATTTGGGATTTCTCTTATTTTTAGTGTAAGCACTCATAGCTCTAAAATTCCTTGTTAGTGCTGGATTAACTATAGCCCAAAGGTTCTGGCAAGTTATACTTTCATTTTCATTTGATCCTAGGAATTTTGTATATTTTTGTTTGTTTGTTTACTGGTGATTCATGAAAGTATTGTCCAGTCTCCTGATAATTGTTTAGTTTCTGTGTTTTTCTCTCATTTTATTATTATGTGTTTTTTCTCATTTTATTATGATCTAATGAATTATAGGGAAATATTTTGATTGTTTTACACTTGCTAAAGCTTTCTTAGTGTTCTATAATCTGATCAATTTTGATAATTTGGACTGCTGTGCAGAATGTGCATTTTCTATTTGTTGGTTGGAACATTCTTTTTTTTTTTTTTTTTGGTTTTTCGAGACAGGGTTTCCATGTAGTTTCTAGAGCCTGTCCTGGAACTAGCTCTTGTAGACCAGGCTGGCCTCGAACTCAGAGATCCGCCTGCCTCTGCCTCCCGAGTGCTGGGATTAAAGGCGTGCGCCACCGCCGCCCGGCTGGTTGGAACATTCTTTAGACATTTGTTAAATTCAATTATTCTAGCATGTAGTTGGAGTTAATGTTTCTTTGTTCACCTCTAGTTTGAAAGACATTTATTTATTTATTTTTGTTTCTAGGACCCCACTTCAATTTTCCCTTTACCTTCTCCTTCAAGTCTCTTCTCCACCCTCCCCTACTCCTCCTTCTGTTTCTCTTCAAAAAAAGGCGGGGTGGGGGGAGGCTGCAGGCCTCTCATGGATATCAACAAGCAATGTATATTAAGTTTTAATGAGACAAGGCACCTCCTCTCCTGCTTTGGCTGGACAAGACAACTCAGCAGGAAGAAAGGATCCCAAAAGCAGACAACAGAGTCAGAGACAGCCCATGCTTTTACGGTTAGGAATCCACAAGAAGACCAAGCTATACAACTGTAACATACATGCAGAGGGCCTAGGTCAGTCCCTTGCATGCTTCCTGACATGTTGGTTTAGTCTCTGTGAGTTCCTATGAGCCCAGGTTAGTTGATTCTGTGGCTTTTGTTGTGGTGTCTTTGACCCCTCTGGCTCATACAATCCTTCCTCCCTTACTTGAACAGGATTCCTGAGCTCTACCTAATGTTTGGGTGTGGATCTCTGTATCTGTTTCCTTCAGTTACTGGATGAAGCCTCTCTGATGACAACTGGATTAAGCACCAATCTATGAGTGTAGCACAGTATTGTTAGGAATCATTTCATTGGCTTTTTTCTCTTTTTTTTCCCTCCCTCCTTCCTTCCTACCTTTTTTTGTAGTGATGAGCTGCGCGCGGCCTGCTCTCAGCCACCGGCTAGCTTAAAACCCGAAATAACATCACACAAATTGTATTCTTTTAAACACTGCCTGGCCCATTAATTTCAGCCTCTTACTCACATCTTGACTAACCCATATCTAATAATCTGTATAACACCACGAGTGGTGTCTTACCGGGAAAGATTCAGCACATCTGGCCTGGTGGCTGGCTTCATGGCATCTGGCCCAGAGAGGAGAGGCAGGGCAATTTTTCTGAGCCATCTACCTCACTTCCTTCTTCCTGTTCTGTCTACTCCACCCACCTATGTTCTAACCTATGAGGCCAAGCAGTTTCTTTATTAATTAACCAATGAAATCATCAGATAGAAGACACACCTACATCATTTCCCCTTTTTCTGTTTAAACAACAAAAAAGGCTTTAACTTTAACATAGTAAAATTACATATAACAAAACAGTTATCAAGCACGAATTACAGTTACAATATTTATATCTACTTTATCTTTTATCATAACTAAGTAAAACTATAACTATCTATTTATTCTTCAACTCCATCAAAGACTCCAGAAGGATATAATATTACCTAAGTAAATAAGAAGTAAGCAACTTGCAAAACTCTAGAAATCACAGAGACATCTTGCTGCCTGGACAGTCAACCAAAGTTCTTTTGTACTGTTGGGACATCCATCTTCAGCCTTCAGGCCCACAGTATCCAGCAGACTTTTCCATGAAGCAGGAAATTTCAAAGACAGTTCAGTCACTATCTGCTGTGTCCTGCAGAATGTCTCGCAGACTCTTTCTTGAATCAGGAACCCCAAAAGATCATCTCACATTTAGGCAAGTTCAGCAGTCTTCTCTCTGCTGGTTCTTTGTGTTCAGTTTATGCAACAGTCCAGGCAAGAACAGTTTCTTGCCCAAATGGCTGTCAAACTCCATAAGGATCCTCTTCGATGCCCATCTTCCTCTTGAAGTAGATTGGTGCTGCCAGGAGCTGACGTGTCTCATTGTCATGAAAAGCCTTAAGTTATTAAAACATTTAAGTGGAATATTCTGTAGTCTTTGAAAGATATTAGGAATGCCTATCTAACTGAAATATATCTCTATATATCTAGAAAATCTAACTAACATGACTACAAGTTTTACTATTATCAATGATTATCCATTAGCAACCTATATTTCCTAATTACACATTACATTTTTTAAAATGAACTATACAATCATAATACCTTAATCAGTATCAAAAATACATATACATATAACAAAATTGACCTTAAATCTCTATCAATAAAGCAAAATCTATACCAATGCAAATTATTCATATCTATATCATATCCCCCTTTAAATGTAATAGAACATTTATAAACAATATTTGGGAATATGGGCGCAGTTATCTCTCTACAAACTGCTTCCTGCTGAATGGGGACGCTGTTAATCAGATCTTTCATGGTGTAACCTGTGTGCCAGGTTCATCTCAGTCATCAGTTGGGTGAAGTAATTTTCTGAAGTTGTTCACAGCAACCTTTCAGGAGGACA
Source organism: Arvicola amphibius (assembly GCF_903992535.2). Taxonomy (NCBI): domain Eukaryota; kingdom Metazoa; phylum Chordata; class Mammalia; order Rodentia; family Cricetidae; genus Arvicola; species Arvicola amphibius. The sequence continues at coordinate 58,898,523 of NC_052052.2, read as the reverse complement.
TGGTCTGTCATTCCATATTGGGATAAAAGCAATCCACAGGGTTTCATTTTCTGTAAAAACAAAAGAAGAATCTCTTTTCCAAAGTATCATATCCTTAGATCCAAATTCTGAAGTCAAGGTATTTTCAAGATATCTTTCTTGGGTTAGTTCAGCAGTATTTATAAACAAATCTCTTCTAGCAGCTGTTGCTCCTTCAACATCTCCCGCAACAATTTTTCCTTCCTCCTTTCCTCTCTTCTTCCCTCCCCCTCTCTTTCTCCCTCTCTCCTCCCTCCATCCTCCACCCCCTCTCTCTCATCTGTCTCTCTTTCTCTCTACAGTCCTGTTTGGTTCTGGGCTATCCAGCCTCTGGGTCCTGGCCCTCCAGGCAGTGCCAAGGCTGGGTTCTCTCTCTTGGTATAGGTCCCAAGCTAGACCAGTCATTGGTTGGTCACTCCCATAATTTCTATGCCACCTTTACCCTATCACATCTTGTATGCAGGACCAATTGTAGGTTGAAGGTTATGTGAAGGGTTGGTGTCCCAGTCCCTCCACTGGAAGTCTTGACTGGTTACAGAACATGGCCAATTCAGGCTCCAAATCCCTTATTGCTTAGGAGTCTTAGCTAGGGTTACCAGCATAGATTCCTGGGAGTTTCCAATGCACTAGGTTTCTAGTGCATCCAGAGATGACCCCTGATTCCAGTTGTCTTTCCCAGTACTTTTTCTCTCCATCCTACCCTCACCTGATCCTTTCTATTCCTATCCCTATCCCACCCCCATTAGATTCTTTACCCCTGTCCACCAGTGGTGATGCCTGTTCTATTTTCCATTCACAGTGAGATTCAAGTACCCCTCTTGAGTCCTCCTTGTTACTTAGCTTTTCTGGGTTTGTGGATTGTAGCATGGTTATTTTTTTTTTACAATGAATATCCACTTATATGTGAGTACATACCCTGTTTGTCTTTCTGAGTCTGGGTTACCTCCCTCAGAATGATTTTTTTCTAGTTTCATCCATTTGTCAGCAAATTTCTGGATGTCTTTGTTTTTAACAGCTGAGTAATACTCCATTGTGCAAATGTACCACATTTTCTTTATTCATTATTCAGTTGAGGGAAATCTAGGTTGTTTCCAGTTTCTGGCTATTATGACTAAAGTTGCTATGAACAACACTGAGAAAGTGTCCTTGTACTACGGTGGAGTGTCCTTTGGGTACATACCCAGGAGTGGTATAGCTTGTCTTGAGGTAGATTGATTCCCAATTTTCTGAGAAACTACCATATTGATTTTCAAAGTGTCTCTACAAGTGAAGGACCTATCTTAATATGAGATGAGACACTGACATCCCTAAAATCTGCTGTATCAGAACCTATCTGACTTTTTATGACTTTTAATATGTTTTTACAAAATTAAGAGCCTCAATGTCTGCAGCACATTATAGTTGTTATAGCTTTGGGATGAAGAACTCCCCCTTTAAATGTGTACTGGTTTGCTCTATCTGTTCTGACCTATCTTGCTTTGACATATATAAAATAAGATATTAAGAGTGTTATACCAGCTTGGTTTTGGCTTCTGCTTGCTGAGAAGGTAGACTTTTGCCCTCTGTTCTCAGTCTACGGGTGCCTTTGCCCATGTGATATGTTTCTTGGCAACAACAAATAGTTGGACCTTGTCTTTTAAACCAGTCATCGGGTTTATCCTTTATTGGTGAGCTGAGGCCACTTTCATTAAAAGTTATTGTTATTTTTATTGAGGAATGTTTGCTAATTCCTGTTGGTTATTTTACTGGTTTGTTGTATTATTGTTTATTCTTTTTATCCCCCCCCATAGTGTCAAGAATTTATTTACTATGTTAAACATGATGGATTCCTTTCTACATCTCCTGTGTTATTTTATCCTCTGATGAAAATTATTCTGTTTTGTGTACTCATGGTACACACTGTCTTTCTTCTTTTGCAGTATTTAGTTTTTCCTTATGTATATCCTGAAGTGTTGGATTAGTATTAAAGAACTGCCTTAGTTCATGCTTGTATTGAATTGTCTTTATTTCTCTATCAGTTTTAAAAGATGGTTTGCTGTATGTGGAAAACTTGGTTCACAACTTTATACTTTCAGTGTTTCAAACATATCATAACATGTTTTCATGATTTTTAGGGGTGCCAAAGAGACCTGTTTGCTTTTGCAATTTTGTCCCTCAGCTCTTAATAATGTATTTTTAATTTAGTCTTTTAGACATTTTAACTACAATGTGGAAGTCTTCTATGGCTGTGTTATTTGAGGTCCTCAATATCTTTTGATCTTTTGTATATTTGTGGATATAATATATTCCATAGTTGGACTTTTATGCTATAATTTCAATGCTTAGATCATTCTTTATACATTTAGTTTTGAATCTCTCAGCTCCTTCCATCTCCTGGATTCTGTGGACTGGCCTTTTGATTGTATCCTGGAGTTCCCGAACACTGAGGCCACACTTGTGTGTTTATTCTTTAATGATGTTTCCTTGTAGTATTTTACTCAGACTTGTCTTCACTCCTGATTATTTTTTTTCTGATAGGTTGGGTTATTGGTACTGTTCCCACTGTGTTTTCACTTCAGCTGAGTTTCTGTTTCATTCTACAACTTTCTTTTGTGCTGCTTACCTTCCCCTCTGCTTCTGCCTTTCCTCCCCAGATCATGGGTCTAGTCCAAACATGCTTATTTGTAAATTGACTAATAATTTTAATATGATTTTAAAACTTTTGAAATCTTTATACACAATGGTATATATTTAGTATATTTGAATTCAATGGTTGAGACGTTATGAGCTTTATTGCTTTGCATTTTTGTGTTTCCATGTTACAATTTGTGCATGTTGTTTTGGACATTGCTTCTGATTTTATTTTGGGATCTTACTCAGCAGTCTACTTTTGAAGGTTCAATCCCCAGAGTAGAAAAAAAACCCCAAAATGTCCTAACAGTCATAACATCAAACTGTACAATACATGAAATACTCTTAAAATTGATTAAATCACACTCATATATAATCAATGACTACAAAACAGAAACTACTAAAGCTAATATAGAATGTGCTATAAAATTAAAAAACTAAAATAGTATCATCTGCAAAGAGTGAAAGTTTGACTTCATCCTTTCCAATCTGTACCCCTTTGATCTCCTTTTGTTGTCTTATTGCTCTAGCTAGAACTTCAAGAACTATGGAGAGAGATTTTAGTGGAATCCCTTTGAGTTTCTCTCCATTTCATTTGATGTTGACTGTCGGCTTGCTGTATATTGCTTCAAAACGTAAACTCCCACTTACGAGGAATGAACTATTCTGTGTGACTATTGGGTACCTAAATCTGCTAACTGGAGATGTTAGGTGGAGTCTTACTATGTTACCATTTCCCTGGGAAACTTTCCAACTACCCAGTGGCAGGTTTCTTACATTCCCTTTCCATATAGGAGATGGGAATCATATATGTTGGCTTATGCAACATCTTCTTTTCTTATGATGTTTTGGCCAGCATCACACTCAAGGATATTCAGAATGCTTTATCCACCATCATGACACTCGCTGTGGTTTGAGTTTAAGCAAACACTCAATTCCTTCAAAAAAGAAAACAACCCAGGGACCATGACTATTGACTAACTGGTCTTACTCTACTACCCTACCCCACCTGCAGAAAGCAGGCACCTCACTGAAAATAGAATAGAGTAATGAAGAGTCTACTGTGAATGTAATAGTTTTAAGAAGAACATACAGAACGAAAAGATTTTGTTATGTAGGACATAGAATATCCTTTGATTAAGAGATCATTGCATGCTGCTGTCCTTGTGGGATATACATGCCCAAGAATAAGGACTAGAAGTTGAAGCGACTCCTCTCACAATTATACCCAGTATCACAAGGAATTCTGATTCTTATCCTGATGTATTTAACTTAGGTTGTCCTAAAGGTCTTAGGGCCCAAAGAAAGAATAATCCCATCATTGGATAGCACAGTGGTCTCAGTGAATTAAAACATGAAACTATGACCCGGGAATAGGCCAGTGTACCAAAAGCTCGACTGTGACTGTGTTTGTGTCTACCCCATACAATACCTATTTCTGATATTTCCCTCTCTAAAATTTCTGAGCTCTCTTTGTTCAAATCACTGCTCAAAAGGCATAATGAAATATGCATGAAAATATTGTAATGAAACCCATTATCTTGTGTGCTAACTCAAAAGTAATAGTAATAAAAACATAAAACACTATCCAGATCACAAAGCTTCCACTATGGTTTGCCATAAGCTCTCTAACTCCCAGAGACCTCCTCTTCTATAATAAATGTTATATTTTATGACATCTTTCATGATATTGTATTATCACTTATAATTTTTATTTTTATTAATATTTTTTCAGATTCTGTTTTATTTTCCTCAAATAATGAGTGGCTGCTTGATTGCCCTTCTGCACACTCTCCATTATGGTATTTTTTGAAGCTTGTGCCAGTCCATGAGCAATGCTGTCACCAGGCCACAGAAAAGGATGATGTAATAGGCTTTTAAAAAGTAAAGATATCCAAGGTAGAGGGCTTCCCTGTATTTCAAAGCCGTGCCCTCGTTCCTTTCATTGTGCCATCGCTCTGCTTCTGTTTGAAAGAAAAACACCAGTAAGTGGTAGAGATTTCTAAAGACTTTTGGAGGTTGAAAGTTATCCCCAGTTATAAGAAAATACATTTATCCATAAAACTCCAAAGTTTAAAACATAGCTTCCACATCAGTGACTTCAATCATCAGTGGCTTTGTGGAAAATTGTGGTTAGATATATATTTTTTAATTTGGAAGTTCATTAATGACAAAGTTCTTTTTATTGACAAATTGATAGCATTCTAAATTTTTCTTATTCAGAATTTTTTCTTTACACAAAAAATGTTGGAACAGAAATGTAATTATGGCTTAGGTTCTGGTTCTGTGCTTTTGAGGTAATTCAATAGGAGGGAAAAGCTTTTCTAATTATTTGGCATCACAAAGTTATAGATAGTGGGTTATTTATGGGAAGATGGTCCTGATGCTACATGGGTGAAAGGAACTATGTGGGGGAAGGGAAACAAGTTTCTACAACTTTTAAAAAAAACTTCTACCCATTAATTGAACATTGGTGATATTAATTGAATTGATTAATTTAATTCATTCAATATTCATTAATTGAGTATTGGTGATATATTTTGGGGAGAATTTCTTTTTAGGGTTTAACAGTAGCACAATGTTTGTATGTTCTTGATAAATTGCATTATTTTTTCAGATGATACACTACATAATTTATAATGTTTCTATTTTAGTTTTGACTGCCAAGTTTAATGCTAAATGTAACCTCAATTACATTAACTTATCTTCTCACTGATTGCTAATATAAATCTCTGCCTTTATTCTCTCTTTCAGATAAAAATAATACTCCCTCTGGGGCTTACACAGAAAGCAAATGATGCATATTTTGATAACTCCATGCTTGGACTTGCTCACCATCCTGAATAAATATGACAAGTTCTAGTTTCTTTCACACTTTTAAACAGTGACATAATTTGCTCAGAACGAGTATGTAATGAACTCATATGGGACTCACAATAATCAATTGATCACTTTATCTTTGGATAAAGGAAGCTGGCTGCGGATCTTGATCCTTGTTTTGAATCTGATCATCAGAGGTCTTGTCTTCAATAGGTTAAATGTGAATCTAACAACTCTCAGAAATCCTCTTGTGACCAAATTTATTATGTGGGACCAGACTGTTATAATCCTTTCCATTTCAAATGGGTTTCCTGAATCTAGACATATGTTAACTTTTGATAACATTAAACTTATACAGAAGAGGAGGATCAAGCTGTATATTTGCTGAAACTTTTATGTTAAAACTCAGGGAGTGAATCAGTGGGTTCACACTTTGGCTCTGTCAACTGTTACTGTGGGACAATGATCTTGTACCCTGTAAAGAATTGTCACTTGTATTGTTTTAATAAAATGTTAATTGGCCAGTAGCCAGGCAGGAAGTATAGGTAGGGTGACAAGAACAGGAGAATTCTGGGAAGAGGGAAGACTCAGTCTGCAGTCATCACCCAGACACAAAGAAAGCAAGATGAGAATGCCTCACTGGTAAAAGGTACCAAGTCATGTTGCTGACACAGACAAGAATTATGGGCTAATTTAAGATGTAAGAATTAGTAAATAAGAAGCCTTAGCTAAAAGGCCACCAGTATATAATTAATGTAGGCCTCTGTGTGTTTCTTTGGGACTGAATGGCTATGGGATCGGGTAGGACAGAAACCTCCATTAACAGCCTGTGGTGCTACTTCTTGTATAAATTAACTACGTTTGTTTCCTCATCTATAAAATAGTCAAAATTAATCACACCAGTGTGGAGAACAGTGTGGTTGCCTACTAGAGTGTAGGCAAACCATTGTACACAGTCATATTTACATGTGGTGTATACAGTGGTCACAATATAATTATATAGTGTTTTGTGTGTAAATACTATGCAGTATGGTGTTATACTTCCTGGTTTCAGCCAAGTGTTGGCCACTACTAAAACTTTAGAATTATTGATATTAGTTATATATGGCATTAAATGGATATTTTGCTTTTACATTTTTATTCATTGGTTTGTATATGTATAGCACATGCCATGGCACACCCTGTGGAGGTCAGTGGACAACTTTGTGGAGTTGATTCTCTCCTTTTACTTTTACATTGGTTCCAGAGATCAAACTGGGATTGCCCATGTTGAGCAGCAACTGTTATTTTGCCATAACACAAATAGATATTTTGAAAATTTTCTTTCTAAACATGTTACATACTTTCTCAATTAGAGGATAGTAGATGTGATGAGACATGCAAAAATCTTCTAACACAATCAAATCTTTTATATTATCAAAATTGCAGTACATTCAAGTTCCTTGCAGGCAACAGAATTACATCTACTTATCTTTGCATTTTTTCCTTAACCTGAGCATCTATTGAATAGAAGATGTTCAATAAATGTTGACCTCGAATAGTCTGAAATCTGACCAGCTGTTATTCAAAGGCTCTCTTTACTGAGTTCCATTGATTCTGCAGACATTAGGGACACATACAGAAATAAAGCATGGTTCTGCCTTAAGGAAAGTGTATCATATACAGGAGATGGACGTGAAAAGGGACAGATGAGTCTCAGGGAAGTGGTACTTCTGGCAGAGTGCTAATTGGCATGGGATGGGCAGAGAACCCTCAAGAAAAGGGATGCTGGAAGCAGTTTCTGGTTGTGTAGCCTTGCAATTTAATCTCCCTATTTCTCTGTGCTTTGGGATTAGATAGTAAGTTTAGTTACCACCACCACAACAACAAAACCAGTACATTTAGTGCTAAATTACCACTGAAAAATCAATTGCCCATCAAGAAAGAATATGCAGAAAAATTTAAAATATACCTCTATGTGCACCTGATATATGACTAACAATGTAAAGTGTCAGGTAAAGATCTAATATTTTACAAAATTTTATTTAAAATATTTAGTATTTTACCTAAATCAGCTAAAGTTGCATAGAAGAAGATAATATACCAAATTTCTATTGAAAGTTGGTACTGTTTGTGTCCTTAGTATATTAATGTCTCAATTGACAAGCAAAACAATAATGAAAACATTTCTATGTATTCTTAAGAGTGAAATTCAGGCGGATGGTGGTGGCACATGCCTTTAATACTAGCAGTTTGGAGGCAAAGGCAGGAGGACCTCTGTGAGTTCGAGGTCATCCTGGTCTACAAGAACCAGTTTAAGGACATGTTCCAAAGCTACAGAGAAACCTTGTCTCAAAAAGACAAAAAAACCAAAAAAGTGAAATTCATGATGGGTGTGGGAATTAATGCCAGTAACTACAGCATTTATGAGGCAGAACTACTACAAGGGTCATGGATTCTATGGTCTGGGCCATACAGAAGATGAATGAATTCATAATATGAGGGAAACTTACTCACTGATTTGTAGGTGGTAACTTATAAGTGAATCTAGTTTTGCACTATAGACTTTCTGTCAAGTAATGAGACAAACATCTTTATGTTTCCATCTGGGATGTTATGACTCTACAGAGACGTCAGTGTAGCTGACACAAATCTCGGTGCTGAAGATCAAAACACCAAGATGAGATCTATGAGCAACTGAAGATATTTAAAGCAAATGTCTCTACAGTAGACTTAGCTGCAGAAAGCTTTTTTTAAAGCATTCCTTTGAAAATAAAAGAAATAAAATCCGGTTTTGTGAATAAGGCTTAAAAAGCAGTCTGTTTTCACCGTCCCAGAAAGCTGATTGCTCAGGAAAAGGGCTTGATGTGTGACCCATAAGACTAAGGAGTGCTTTCCTCGTGAGAGGAGTCTGACCACAGAAGGCTGTGTTCCCAAGGAAAGGCCTGTTTTCAACTCCTTGTAAAGCATCCTTCACCAAAGTATACAAACGCCCCCACACAATAAAGATTTTGAAAGGAAAATCAGTGAAGTAAGTTTGCTGATTTGAAATTCCACTATGTTCAAGAGTAGAATAAGGCAGTCTATGCCTTCATCCCCTTTCTCTGTAGTTTATAGCTTCTACCAGGACAACTAAAAAGTTCCAAAAGTTTTCTCTCTAATATGTAATTTGAGCATTTTAAAGTATAAAGAAAATTAGAAAATGTAAAACATCTGAATGGTACAATCACTATCTATCTACCTTCAACAATTTTTAAAGAAATTGTGACTACCTCTACATAAATGAATATTATTTCTCATGAGTATACATTCTTCTAACATATCTCTATTAGTAAATGATTTATATATCGTAAGATTTTTAAACACAAACTTGATGGTCCTTAACTATTTACGAAGTTGTGAGTTTTAGAATATTCCCATGGCCCCTCTCAATTTTATTGGGGCATTTTCAGTTGATGCTCTAACCCATCCTGGCCATGAGCAAGCACAAATCTTTGTTTCCATAAATTTGAGTGAGCTGGATAATTAATGTGGTTGGAGCCATAAGATGTCATATTCTTCACTTTATTATACTTGGAATACACTGAAACTTACCTGTGTTGAAGCATATAATAATATTTCACTCTCCATAAATGTGTGTGTGTGTCTGTGGTGTTGTGCATGTGTGTATGTGTGTGCACATGCTTATATGAACATTGTGTGCCTTCCTTGAGGATTTTTCTCCTTTTCACTTTTGAGACAGGGTCTCTTATGGGACCAAAGCTCATCTCTTGACAAGGCTCACAGGTCAATGAGCTTTAGAGAATTGCCTATTTCTGACACTACAGGCCCGAGGCTACAGATATGCACTGCCATACCTTGCTTTTTTATTTAGGTTTTGGGGATCCAAACTCAGGTCCCTACATGCATGTACAGTGGTGCTTACCAACTGAGCCAACTCCCCAGTCTGATATCCATACTTCTATTCTGAATATTCCGAGACACTTCATGTTTACCCAATAAGTAGTTAATAGACACTTGTACTGCTTCCCTATTTCTGAGTTGTATAGTAAGTTTGGATCCCATTTTCCAAAAAATGTTAGAATTCTTTCCAAAGTGTCTACACTATTCTGCATGCCTATGACCAATGTGCCAGGGATTCAGTTTCCACACAGACACCAGCATTTGGACAGCAATCCTCTGACTACCCCACTGGAGTACCAAGTGCCATGTCATGGTGGTTTTAATTCTCATTTTGCAAGCAAACAAGATGTTGAATATGTTTTCACATATCTTTTTTTTGTTTTGTTTTTGTTTTTTTTCTTTTTTTTTTTCCTCATGGTTTATTTTTTTTTTTATATTTAAAAATTTCCATCTCCTTCCCTCCTCCTCCCCCCTCCCTCCGCTCCTCCTCCCCCTTCCCTCCCCTCCTTCTCCCCGTTTCCTCCCCTTCCCTCCACCCATACCTCCCCTCCCTCCCTCTCAAGGCCAAGGAGCCATCAGGGTTCCCCACTCTATGCTAAGTCCAAGGTCCTCCCAACTCCCCCCAGGTCCAGGAAGGTGATCGACCAAGCTGAGAAGGCTCCCACAGAGCCCGTCCATGCAGAAGAATCAGAGCCCAGCGCCATTGTCCTTTGCTTCTCAGTCAGCCCCCGCTGTTGGCCACATTCAGAGAGACGGGTTTGGTCGCATGATCCATCAGTCCCATTCCAACTGGAGTTGGTGATCTCCCTTTAGTTCTGTCCCACCGTCTCCATGAGTGAACGCACCCCTCACGTTCCTGACTTTCTCCCTCATGTTCTCGCTCCTTCTGCTCCTCATCAGGACCTTGGGAGCTCAGTCCAGTGCTCCAATGTGGGGCTCAGTCACCTTCCCCATCTGTCGCCAGCTGGAGGTTCCCTCACAGTCCTGACTTTCTTTCTCATGTTCTCTCTCCTTCTGTTTATTTTGGTTTTGCCCACTTTTAAGTCACTTTTCTTCCTGTTGAGTTATGAGTTCTTTCTATAATCTTGAGGACAGTATTTAACTTATAATTTGCAAATGTTTTCTTCAGTATGTGAACAGTTTTGAACTTTTTAATGATACCTCTGAAGCATAGAATTTTAATTTTATCCCAGAACAATTTATTATTTCATCTTTGATTTGTACTTTTGTTCTCACACCAAACAAAGAATTTGAATTTTATTTTCTTCCAGATTTTTTTGAAGTTTGAACTCTAACATTGAATTTTCTTTTCCTGTGTGTTTTCAAAAGGCTTACCACTTCTTACTTCTCTATGATCTGTTTTGCTATTGATACTTTCTATCTTATTTTAATGCAATTTTTGTACTTCTTAGGATAAGAATTTCTGTTTGATTATTAAAATTATATCTGCTAGGATTCTCTGACAAATCACTCAAATTGCTGAGTAGTTTTTTAAAATTCACTAAGTTCCTTGTGGGGGGGGGGGGAATCATTTTACTACTCTTTTTGAGAATCCACACATATGAACGTCTTTATGGTTGTGGGTTTTTTTCAGCTTTTGTGTTCTAGGTAAAGTGATAACTACCTGAAAATTCTTGATGCTTCTGGGTGTGTAACAACATTGGTGTCTTGAAGGATTAGGTGCATATTCCTGTTTTCATTATTGTCCCTTGAGTCTGAGGTTATGGTCCTCGACAAGGCCATGTCAACAATATACATTCACTCAGAACTTTACTCTCTCATGGTTATCTCTGCACCCCATAATTTTCTACACACAGAATCATGCCACCTTTGAATAAAGACAGCAACAGCCTTTCATCCCAATCTGTGTCTCTTCATTATTGTTATTTTCTCTGTTACACTGGGTTAGCCCCTAGTACAATGAATAAACCCAACGAAGGCTAATATTTTCTCCCTGTTACTGACTTGAGCATAAAACATCCAATTATTTCCTTTTGTTTATTTTTAAAATTAAGTTAGCATAGAAACTATTGCATTCTGTTATGACATTTGTGTTTTACACACACACACACACACACACACACACACACACCCTGCCTTCTCCCTAACCCCTGTTCTTTCCTGGCTGGTCCCCTTTCTCCACTACACTGAGGTTTGTGTTGGTCTTTATCAAGTGGTAACTTTTTCCTTCTATTTTTCCTCTCACAAAAGATTTTCATCAGAGAGCCTGAAGGATTAAGTCATATGACTTTTGTGCATAATCTGTGGTTTTCATTTGTTTTCCTTTGTTCTATAAGTGTGATTTATTATGATCAATTTGGGAGCATTTGCTACAAGCCACAACATTATACAGTAATTGCTCAGTCATCGTTTTATGAGCAACTTATCAGAACCAAAGGATCTGGTAAAGGCTAAACCAGAAGACAAGTCTTTTTGGTGTTATTGCTTTGGGAATAAAGTGGCTGTCCTTTGCTATAGACTTCCCCTTAGCTAACTCCCTTTCTGTTACATATTTCCTAGCTCAGACAGTTTCCCACTGTCAGACCTCTGTTCCTCTCCCCTAGGTAAATGCAGAGATCAGCCTTCCTGCAATTATCTTTATCAGAAGGCATTTGGTCAATGCTTAGGGTCCAGGCACAGAGCATTCTGTCTAAGACATTCACATATCTCCAGGGACATAGAATTGCTAGCTGCCCAAGCTGCTGTTCTGGTTTTATCCTATGACCAGAACGGCTAATAACAGCATAGCCTGGAACTGACAATTTAGAAGACTGGGTCCCTTCTTTGTTTCTACTGCCTAGAGCAAAACTCCAGGCCTAGAACCATAAAAACTGCAGCATCTGGTGTATGTGCTGTTTGATCAAGAGTCATTAGCTTCTCCCTGACCATTTATGTAGGTTGCCTCTTTACCTTGTATCCTCTATGCATACAGGGAGAAAAGAAGTGGCCTGCTGATATAAAATAAAATCCATGCCCTGTTTATAATTTTTTTTCTGTCCTGCCTAGTTCCCTCAGTTGCTAAGTCCCAAAGAATCACACAGAGATCTGCATCTATTATAAACTGATTGGCCCATTATCTCAGGCTCTTATTAATTAATTCTTATAACTTATATTAGCCCACAGTTCTTGTCTATGTTGGCCACGTGGCTTGGTACCTTTTTTGGTGAGGCAGTCACATCTTGCGTCTTCTGTGTCTGGGTAACAACTGCAGACTGACCTTTCCGATTCCCAGAATTCTCCTGTTCTAGTCTATCCGCCTCTACTTCCTGCCTGGTTGTTCTGCCTGTATACTTCCTGTATGGCTACTGGCCAATCAGCGTTTTATTAAAATACAGTTTACAGGGTACAAACCGTTGTCCCACAGCATCCCCCCTTTAAAAAAAAAAGCCCAAGAACTCTGAATCTAATATCCTTTGTTTAGCTTTTTTCCTGACCATTATTTATAACAACTTGTAACCAACATTCTAAACAAAGGAAAATATCCATAGTCCATTTTTTGGGGAATGTGGGTGTAGTTTTTCAGGTTTTTTCCTGCTGATGGGGGGTGCTGATAATCTTATGGGAATCTAAAGAAAATTTAGAATTATAATCAAGTAGTAACTGAAGTATCCTGTGAGGCTTGAACATCTCCAGTAACAGTCTTGAATCTGTTCTGGATGTAGAACTCAGACATCTGGATCATCTGCTCCTATCGGATATTTCTCAGAGGGGGTCTTCCTTGATCAAACCTGATTTTTCTTAACCTGGAATGAATCCACAGCCTCTCATTTCCTGTGGAAATAAAGGCAAAACCTCTTCTCCAAAGTAACATACCTTTTGACTTCAATTTTGAAGTCAAGGTATTTTTAAAACATTTATGCTTTATTAATTTAGCAGCATTTATATTCAAATGTCTTTTAGTAGCTGTTGCTTCTTCCTTAGCTGTCAAGTAATTTAAAGACAACATAATATTATATAGTATCAAGACTCTCTGTGTGTTTTGATGTGGGAGTTCCCTCTGTGTGCAATGATTATCATTAATGAACAAAGAAACTGCAGTGACCTGTTGATAGGGCAGAACTTAGGTAGGCGGGGAGGACTGGACTTAATGCTGAGAGGTAGAAGGCAGAGTCAGGGAGATGCCATGGATCTGGGCCAGAGGTAGAAGTGCTAAAATTTTGCTGGTAGGCCACGACCTCGTGGTGACATACAGATTAATAGAAATGGATTAAATTAAGATATAAGAGTTAGTCAATAAGAACCTAGAGCTAATGGGCCAAGCAGTGATTTAGTGAATACAGTTTCTGTGTGAATATTTCGGGAATGGGCAGCCAGGACAAACAAGCAGCCCCTCCTGCTACAGAAAATAAACCTTTTAGCTTTTTCTACCACCTAAAAGTGTAGTGTAGCACACTAACCTTCCCCTCTAGAACTCCCTGATGATTTAATTCCTTCCTTAAACAACTGTCTCTATTAAGGAGTGCACCAGACATGTACTAGCCACTCCCATGACTCTCTCTCTCTTCCTCTCCCTCTCCCTCCCCCCCTCTGTGTGTGTGTGTGTGTGTGTGTGTGTGTGTGTAAACCGTTATCTGATTTTTTTATGTGGCAAAAGAATTCCATCCCTGGAACTTGCTAAGGCTGGGGAATTGCTGGTTTTAAGGATTTATATAACTGGGAACTGTAACATTGAAGGTGCGTGGTTGATCGGCAGTTATGATTCACCAGACAAGCTTTAATATATATAAGTCAGTTTTAATAAAGGAAAGGAAAGGGAACTTACAAATCCAAGGTTCCAGCGAGGAGGGCAGGAAAACAAAGAGCAGGCAGGCCGCAGGCCCGCAAGATTTTATAAGTCAATATTAGCCTAAGGGGGACACGCCTAAGAGGGACACGCCTAAGAGGGACACGCCTTTAGACCAAGGGGGACACGCCTTTAAACCAAGGGGGACACGCCTTACAAAACAAGGTTTTGGGCTAGGCTTCCCCTTCATCTCCCCCTTTTGTCTAAATAAGACAGAACCAAACCAAATACAACTATATTCAATAGGAACAAATAATAAATATAAAATTACAAACAATATTAAGAAGAAACATATAACAAAAGTTTTACTAAGCATTCTATTTCAAGGAGTCTAAATAATGTAGAGGGTAACTACAATTATCTAATCTTCAACCCCATCAAAGATCTGAGAAGGGAAGTAATATTACTTAAGCAACCAGGAAGTACAAACAAGAAACTTCCAAAATGTGCAACAAATGACAGAGACAACTAACTACCTGGGCAGTCACCCAAAGTTTCGTTTTGCAATGTTGAGGCAACCAACTTTGGCTAAGGCCTAACACAACTGACATAACATTTTTCAAAGGCAAGGAACTTTTTGTAGAACTGTCCAACCCTGTCTTGGCAAGATAAGACAATCCTGTTTTTATCCATTTACGGATACTCTGAAACTCTGTCAGTGGTCGAGGTATGGGCTTTTTCTTTGCCTAAAGGCCACTTCTGCCAAGAAGAAGACAAGCTCCCAGTGGAGTGTCTTTGGTGCTCAACATTCTCTCGGGAGTAGAGTGGTGTTGCCAGGAGTGATTGTGTCTCATAAGTACCAAACTCTAGGTTAGATTAAAGGCCATGTTCTACAGCTCTTCAAAGAGGTCGAAGATTATATTATCTATAATAAATATAATTTCTATGTATCTAAAAAACCTGAAAAACAACTGTGCAATAAATGAGGACAATATCCCCAAACGTAAACAATGTCATTATACAAATAATATCAGAGGTAGAAATGTACATTGCAATATGATAAATATCTCAATATAACAATTGTTTTAAACAGAGGTAGAAGCATACTCTCATACAATAGAGGTAGAAGCATACTCACATACAATGTTCAATATACAAGAATCAACACCAATGCAATTTTCTAATAACAATAATTCACAAATACTAATCATCCCATCAAACCAGGTAATTCCCCCCCCCCTTTTTTTTTTCATAAACACCCCTGAGTCCATATAATACCTCCCCCATCCCCTCAACCCTATACCATCTACTAAATGATGTCCCTAAACCAGAGGGCAAACTCTGTTGGGAGAGGGGGCGTCGTCCTCTAAGATTGCTTCTAGCTGACATGGGGGCGACGTTCTTCTCAGGGGGTTCCATGAAAGCAAATGATGGTAAAATTCCCAGAATAACATTTTGTCGAGGAAATTGTAACTAGCCTCTGAGTGTTTTGAGGAGGTCCGGCCAGAGTGTTGTCAAAATTGTACACCATTTGAAACTGTCTTGTGTAGTTGGTACCAAAAAAAAAAAACCAAAAAAAGGTCTAATTTTAGCGCTATTAAAAACATGACGTCATAGTAACCAGGTGAAATTGATGTTGTGGGGCCCCATCTTCATCCTGGAAACTTCAAAGATTACTGAAGGAAAATTTGTTGTTTGTTACAGGAAAGGTAAACATTATCTACAAAGACATATACAGACATATATATTCGATGGAAGGTATAATAAAGACAGACAGATATGAGGAAAGGCAAAGAAAGTTTATCAAGTATCATCATCATCATCATCATCATCATCATCATCATTATTATTATTATTATTATTATTATTACTATTATTATTCTGTCCCATTTCATGGCTCCTGACCTGAGACAGAAACTCTGAGATATCTCTTATAAACAGGCTTGGAATTGAAGAAGGACTGAGCCATAGTCCAACTCCAAAACCAGCTCTATATACATATAAATAAAGGCACAGTATATATGTAAAAAAATGTTTTATACTTACTAAACATATTCGGGTTCTGTGTTGATCCATATTAGGTTGTAACTAGTGTCCATGCATCAGTATTTAAATATCCAGGGTCCCTTAAGTTCTTTGAAGATGAGTGGTTTCCTGTGGAGATAAGAAAAGAACCCTGCCCCCAACCTATATGCTTTTCTTACCATCAGTATGATCATCATCCTTGTGAATGAATTATTTTTCTTTTCCAAGGGGCTTCTTCTCTTCAAACCGAACCTTTATTAATTTTGACGGTATCCACAATTTTTCCTCTCCTGTGGAGACAAGAGCAAAACCCCTTCCCCAACGCAGCACATCTCCTGGCTTCCACTGCGAGGTCAGCACATCCTTGAAATAAACTGGTTGATTTAATTCAGCAGACTTTTCCATTATCCAATGTCTTTCTGCAGCCGTTGTCCCCTTCTCATTAGCGTTGAGAAAATTCAAGGTTAATAAAGCACTATGTAACCTATTTCTAGGGGTATTTTCCACCCCTTTCTGTTTGTTTAACATGTCCTTTATAGTTCTATTTGATCTTTCTATGACTGCTTGACCTGTAGGATTGTATGGTATACCTGTAACATGCTTAATATTGTAATAAGCAAAAAACTGTTTCATTTTCCTAGAAACATAAGCTGGACCATTATCCGTCTTTATTTGTGTAGGTATACCCATGATGGCCATAACTTCTAATAAATGATTGATTACTGAATCAGCTTTTTCTGAGCTTAAAGCAGTTGCCCATTGAAAACCTGAATAAGTGTCAATGGTGTGGTGTACATATTTTAATTTGCCAAATTCTGCAAAGTGAAACACATCCATCTGCCAGATTTCATTCCTTTGAGTGCCCTTTGGATTAGCCCCTGCAGGCAGTGGTGTTTGGTTATAAAAAGAGCAAGTAGGGCATTTCTTTACAATTTCCTTAGCTTGTTGCCATGTAATAGAAAACTCTTTCTTCAAGCCTTTGCTATTGACATGATGTTTTTTATGAAATTCAGAGGCCTGCAGCACACTACCAATCAACAATTGATCAATTTCTGCATTACCTTTTGCTAGAGGACCTGGCAGACCCGTATGGGATCGGATGTGTGTTATATACATAGGGCAAAGCCTGTTCCTGATCATGTCTTGTACCTGGATAAACAATGAGGTTAGTTCTGTATCATCAGGTATAAATTCAGCAGTTTCAATATGTAAGATTACTCTTTCTGCATATTGTGAATCAGTAACTATATTAAGCGGTTCTTTAAAATCCCTTACCACCATAAAAATAGCATATAATTCTGCCTTCTGGACAGAATCATAAGGGCTTTGTTCCACCTTACTCAAATCTTCTGATTTGTAACCTGCTTTCCCTGATTTATTAGCATCAGTATAAAATGTACGTGCTCCAGTTATCGGAGCATCACGGATGATTCGAGGGAGAATCCAAGAAGTTCTCTTTATAAAGTTAAGCCTCTTGCTTTTTGGATAGTTGTTATTGATTTCTCCCAAAAAATTAGCGCAAGCTCTTTGCCATGGTTCGTTATCTTCCCACAACTTTTTTAGTTCATCAGCAGTGAAAGGCACTATAATTTCTGCTGGGTCTATGCCTGCTAGTTGACGAAGTCTCAATTTGCCTTTTATAATTAATTCAGAGACTTTTTCCACATAAGTTTTTATTTTCTTACTTGGTTTATGTGGTAAAAAGATCCACTCTAAGATAATATCATCTCTCTGCATTAAAATTCCTGTAGGAGAAATTTTGGAAGGCAATATGACTAGAATACAACTGAGCTCTGGATTAACCCTGTCCACATGTGTCTCTTGTAATTTCTCTTCAATCATTCTCAGTTCCTTTTCTGCTTCAGCTGTTAATTCTCTGGGACTGTTTAAGTCTTTTTCACCATCCAAGGTTTTATTTAAATGAATTATCATATCAGGTGTTATGCCAACAGCTGGTCGTAAGCTGGAAATGTCTCCTAACAACCTTTGAAAGTCATTGAGAGTCCGTAACCGATCTCTCCTAATTTGTGCTTTTTGTGTCTTAATTTTTTGCAAACCTATTTTATAACCTAGATAATTAACAGAATCTCCTCTCTGAATTTTTTCAGGAGCAATCTGCAATCCCCATTTAGGTAAAAGTATTTTTACTTCTTCAAACAGTCTTTCTAAAGTAGCCATGTTTGAATCAGATAACAGAATATCATCCATGTAATGATAAATTATCGACTTGGGAAATTGCTTGCGTATTATTTGCAATGGTTGATTTACAAAATATTGGCACAGGGTGGGAGAGTTCAACATGCCCTGTGGGAGGACGGTCCACTGGTATCTCCTTGTAGGTTGAGAGTTATTATAAGTAGGCACTGTGAAGGCAAACTTTTCTCTGTCTTTTTCTTGTAAAGGTATAGTGAAGAAACAATCCTTTAAATCAATTACTATGAGAGGCCATCCTTTTGGTAATAAAGATGGCAGAGGAATTCCAGATTGCAGAGAGCCCATAGGTTGAATAACCTTATTGATAGCCCTGAGATCTGTCACCATTCTCCACTTACCAGATTTTTTCTTAACAACAAATACAGGAGAGTTCCAAGGGCTGGTAGATTCTTCTATATGTCGAGCATCTAATTGCTCTTGTACCAACTGTTCTAAAGCCTGCAACTTTTCCTCAGCTAAAGGCCATTGCTTTGTCCATATTGGTTTCTCAGTCAACCATTTTAGAGGCAGTGCTGTTCGTATCTCTGAAGGGCCATCAATTGCTTTGCATTCTTGTACAGCCCGAACAGCCGGTTTCCGCCTTCTGTAATATCTTTTAATATTTCCCTCAGTGATAGAGGCTCTAGAAGCAGCAGGAATGTTAATTTGGGTATTCCATTGCTGCAACAGGTCACGGCCCCATAAATTCACTGCAATATTGGCTACATATGGCCTTAATTTTCCTATTTGTCCTTCTGGCCCTATGCATTCAACCCATCTCGTGCTCTGCCTTACTTGAGATAGGGTTCCAATTCCCAGGAACTGAACATTTACATCCTGAAGAGGCCAATACGGATGCCAAGATTCTGGAGTAATGATACTTACATCCGCACCTGTGTCCAGTAGGCCAGTAATAAAAATGCCATTTACACACACTCTTAACTTTGGTCTTTGTTCATTTATAAAAGTCTGCCAAAATACACGTAACTCATCTTTCAGGCCATTTTTGCTTTTAACAGCAGGCATGGGGCTTTCTAATTTTCTTGACGAGGCATGTTCTCGGCAGTAACTGGAAATGACTGGACCACATTCGCCATGGGGGCCTGCGAGAGGCCCCCCATTGAGTTTCCCAGTGGCAACAGGTTGCCTTGTCTATCTCTTGTTGACCTGCACTCATTTGTCCAGTGTCTGCCTTTTCCACATCTCCTACATATACCTGAAGGCTGAGTCCTCCTACGTCTGTTATTTCTAGAAGAGGCATTATTATTATTATTATTATTATTATTATTATTATTGTTATTGTTATTATTATTTCTGAAAATCCGTTGTCTGCAATTCCTTTTAATATGTCCCATCTTGCCACAATTAAAACATTTGGTAACTTGATGTCTCCTTTTTGCATTAGAAATTGCTTCTTCTACCCATGCTTCAGTGCCATAGTCAAATGATTCAACATTCATTGTATGTAAGACCCATTCGTCCAAGGGTGCTGATCTCATCTTTAAAGGCCCCAGGATCCTTTTACACTCCACATTGGCATTCTCATAAGCCAAAGACTCAATTATTATACGTCTTGCTTCTGGGTCAGATATCCCTATCTGTACAGCTTTAGTTAGCCTTTGTAAAAAATCACTAAAGGGTTCTCTCTGACCCTGTTTAACTCTGATATATGATTCCAGTCTCTGTCCTGGGTCTTGAACCCTGTCCCAAGCCTTTAAAGCTGCTGTAGTACATATGGATAAGGTGTGTTCATCATAATTCGCTTGTTCCAGAGGATCAGAGAAAAGTCCTTCACCTAGAATTTGATCTAGGGAGATCTCAATTCCCTTTGCTCTTTCCTGCTGTTCTAAAAGTTTAGCCTCTTGTCTGAACATGCATTTCCAATTTAATTGTGACCCACTCTCTAGAACAGCTGATACTAATTGTACCCAATCATGGGGCGTTGCCTTATTGCTTATAGACCAAGTTTTGAGCATCTCTCTAACAAAGGACGAATGTAGCCCAAAGTTCATAATGGCTTGTTTAATTTCTTTGAGATCATTCATACGGACAGGTTCCCATGTATATTCCTTGATGACTTTAGGGTTTTTGGAACCAGTCACCTTTTCTGACGTTACTATTGGAAAGGCAGGTAGAACTTTATGGAAATTATCCCGGAGAGTTTCGCCTTTGTACCGTTTGCTCCTGTTCATCATAGTCTATAATTTCCTCAATCTTTTCTAATCTGCTTACTATTGCCTTCTGTAAGGCCTGGATCTCCTGTCCAGAATTATGCTCCAAGGCCTTCATGGAGGATTCCAAAACATGAAGTTTGTCCAGTAGAGTTAGTATCTCATCCTTGGATAGAATTTTCATGGCATGAATTGTGCCTTCTTGTATTGACAATCTGTCAGCCAATCTGTCATATCCTTTAGTCAAAGTCCGATTTTCACATTCAGCAGTTTTAATTCTCTCTGATAATGTTTCAGACAGGGACTGAAGTTTACGATCCAAATCAGCTGTTCTCTCCTCCGCAGCAATGAGTCTCTCCTTAATATCAGACTGTAGTTTTTCTAAATTTTGCTCATTTGACCGAGTCATATCAGACAAAGCCCTATTCCCTTCCTTGAGACCTTCAAACTCTTTCTTGGTGTCAGTCTGAATTGTTTTTGCAAATACCTCGACCGACTTAAAGTTGTCACTCAAAACAGTTGTGCCCTTTCTTAAGCATTCAACCTCTGTCCTAAGAATCCTGGTTTCATTCTGTAAGGACTTTATCATTTTTCTATTTTCAAACCATGTAAGGGAGAAACCAAATACGAGAAAAATTGCAAGCCCTATAAACATCCAAGTTATGGGAATATCATATGTATCCTGTAATATTTCTACCATAGTACAATTAAATAGACTGCAGAAGCTTTCAACGGTGATATGGTCAGACATTTTTTTTTTTAATCAAAAGAAAT
This sequence comes from Arvicola amphibius, assembly GCF_903992535.2. Classification (NCBI taxonomy): domain Eukaryota; kingdom Metazoa; phylum Chordata; class Mammalia; order Rodentia; family Cricetidae; genus Arvicola; species Arvicola amphibius. Next base: position 58,877,307 of record NC_052052.2, on the reverse strand, counting down.
TTTACCTGAAATGATCGTTCCCTGCCAGTAGGTCGCTAGGGCAATAACCGCTCGGCCAAACCGAGTCTGCAGTACCGGCGGAGCTCGAATGTTGGGACTCCGGCAGTAACTGCTAGTCTCCGGCAGGTCAGGGCCCAGGCCGAACTCAGCCGGGACTGGTGCTGCCTGAGGGGTTAGCGAGCTCGGACTGAGTCACCCGCGCACACACACGTCCTTTGCTCCGTACAAGCGGGGCTGGGACAGGCTAGTCTGGGAAACTGCTCTGAAGCAATCAAGAGCCCAAGGCCGAATCTCTGCCACGCAGTGTGGGAACTGGAGCTGAAGGCTCCCAAATGCCCGAGTTGGACGCCAAATGAAGGTGCGTGGTTGATCGGCAGTTATGATTCACCAGACAAGCTTTAATATATATAAGTCAGTTTTAATAAAGGAAAGGAAAGGGAACTTACAAATCCAAGGTTCCAGCGAGGAGGGCAGGAAAACAAAGAGCAGGCAGGCCGCAGGCCTGCAAGATTTTATAAGTCAATATTAGCCTAAGGGGGACACGCCTAAGAGGGACACGCCTAAGAGGGACACGCCTTTAGACCAAGGGGGACACGCCTTTAAACCAAGGGGGACACGCCTTACAAAACAAGGTTTTGGGCTAGGCTTCCCCTTCATAACATGAGGGCTGGTTTGTTGGGGTTTCTGTCCTGCCTGGTTCCCACAGCCATTAAGCCCCAAAGAAAGTCACACAGAGATTCTATATTAATGATAAACTGATTGGCCCATTATCTCAGGCTTCTTATTAATTCTTGTAGTTTATATTAACCCATTATTCTTATCTATGTTAGCCACATGGCTCAGTACCTTTTTCAGCGGGGTAGATTACATCTTCTTTCTTCCATCGTCTGGGCAGGACTGTGGAAAGAGCTTCCTTTTTCCCAGAATACTCCGTTCTTATCACCCTGCCTCTACTTCCTGTCTGGTTGACCCACCTATACTTCCTGCCTGGCCAATTAATGTTTATGTAAAACATGGTTGACAAAATACAGACAATTCTCCTACACCAGGGAATATTTGTAACAAGTAGAACAAAGAACAAGAGAGAGCAAGGGAGAATTGATAGAAATGAGAAAGAAGAATAAAGAAATATGGATGAATTATTCCTGTTGTGAGTAGATTTTTTTAACCCTCAGATCTTTACCCTCAAATTCCCTTTAGCTACTTGTGGCATCTTTAACTAAACCCTGAAAGGGAATCTTAAAGGCTAAAACTTTAAAGGCTCCCATTAAATATTAAATTGAGTTTGCATTTTTGGGCTTAATCCTTCTTGGTCATGATATTTAATTCATTGAATGTGTTGCTTTGCTAGTGGATTGCTTTTGAGTTGTGTTCTATGGTTTTCTGTTCTTGTGATTTCTTTGTCTGTCTTTTCTATAAAAATGATAATGGCTTTAGAGTGGGTTGGGAGAATATTCTCTGTATCCTGAAAGCATTTTAAAGGGTTGTTATTATTTCTCCTTTAATATTTGGTAGAATTTGTCAATGAAGCAATCTATGTCTGGGCTTTGCTTTGTGGGAAGAATTTAATTATGAAGTCAATTTATTTTCTAGAAATTCTATTTGTTTTGGAATCAGTTTTAGTCATTTGTTTCCACTGGGAATTTGTATTTTCTAAATTATTTAATTTGTTGGCATGTAATTGTCCTGACATTCTGTTATAACCCTTGTTGTCTCTGTGAAATGGTTAGTGCTTCTTTTTCATTCAGATTTCATTACTTGCAGCCTCTTCTCCTGTCTTAGTCAATCTAGGTCAGGTATCAGTTACTTTTTCTATTGTTATGCTAAGACACTATGGCCAAGACAACTTACCTAAAGTTGGGTTTATAGTTACAAAGGGTTGGAGTCCGTGATGGCAGAGAAAAAACATGGAGACAGAATTAACTGAGAGCTCACACTTTGTACTATAAACTGAGGCAGAGAATGCACTAGAAAACCTACCCACAGTGATATAGTTCCCCAATCAAGGCTAAGCCTCAGAATCCCCCCCCCCACAGCCCCTAACTGGTGACCAAGTACTCAAATGCATGATGTTCATGGGTGATATCTCATTCAAACCACCATATTCTACTCCCTGGCTCCAATAGTCTCATGGCAATACCCTAATGTAAAACACATTTGGTGCAATTTCAAAAGCCCCCAGTGTCTTTGACAGTCACACCACTGCTTAAAAGTCCAAAGTCTTTACTAAGACTCAAGGCAAATTCTTAATTTTAACCCCCTATAAAGTCAAAAAGAAAATAGTATATAATGATACAGGATATACATTACCATTCCAAAAGGGAAGAAACCAGACAGAGTGAGGAATCAAGACAAAAACCAGCAAGGAAAACACCAAATTCTTTGGTTCCTTGTCTGATGTCAAATGGCTTAGATGGTTCTGTCTCTTTTACTTTGTTGTTTGTAACATATATCTCTCTCTGGGGCCAGTTCCACTTCCTGTGGGCAGATATTCCATTGTTCTGGCATGTCTGACATCTTGGAGTCTCCAACTAAATCCAGGCTCCACTCTCACACCTTCACCCTGGGACATCTCAGAGGCTCTTGCCCTCATAGAGGCTCCATACAGCTATCGTCCTGCCACCTATTGCTGACCTCAGTGGTTCTCCCTAACCACAGAGGAAGATTCCACACACCTTTTATTCATCTACCCTTCATGACTCTAAAGCCAGAACTACATATAGAACACTGCTGAGTTCTACTGCCCACTTGGGATGAACCCTGGTCTCCCTGAACCACATTTTAGCAATTTTTGTTAATTCTTTATGATTTTTCCTTTCAAAAGTCACAAGCTTAACTGGGTGTGCTCTTACTCTGAGGGAACCCTCTTTTTATTCCAGTGCAGATCTTGCCCTTCCTTAATGGTACTAGCCTCTTTAACAGATACAGCCTCTCTTCCTGCACAAGACTTAGCTATAGCATCAAGCTTAACTATATCCTTTTCTTTCCATCAAAACTTAGCTCATGACATTTTAAATTTAGCCTCAGGCTTGTTCTTGGATGAGGGCAGAAAGCAACCACGTTCTTTGTCAAATAGCACAAGAATATTCTCTAGGCAGGTTGCCAATATTGTTCCCCCTCTGTAACTTCTTGGGCTGTGCCTTCAGAGCCATAGTCCTCAGCACTAATTACAAAGGGCCATGGAAGTATACAGCATATGGCAATTGGTAGTTCAGGTGTCAACCCACCATATGAATAATTATCTGAAGGAGAAAATCCTGTCTAGCAAGGCTTACAAGACCACTGACTCTAAAAAACTCTGATGTGTGTGTGTGTGTGTGTGTGTGTGTGTGTGTGGTGGAGGGAGACAGTTGTGTAGAGCTCTATAAGAATTGCTGCTGAATTTGAGTGGTGTGTATGTGTGTGTGTGTGTGTGTGTGTGTGTGTGTGTGTCTATGCCATCTCTCTCCACAGTGTTGCTGCTGCTCTTTTCACAGTCAAACTCTGGACAATTATAAGTTACATTTTCAGGGCCTGACCCATTCTCATGATGCAAGATAAGTCATATAGTTTCTCTTAGGCTAGAGATGTCACATTGACTCATGCATGTAGGTCTAAGTTGGTGAAGATTCCCAGACAGTAAATAATTGGCTGAACCTTGAGCCTGAACGTGGGACTACATTCAAAAAGTCAATTACTGAGAAAGTTATGTCCAATAAATTTGCTTCTATCCTGACCTTGAATCAACAAAACACCTGGAAAGTGACCTCGTGTATCTGTCTCTAGGGGCAACAAAATATTTGTCTCCAGGGGCAACCAGCCTGCTTTAAATCTGCTCTGAAGTCCAAAACTGTCAGTGAAAAAGGCTGTCTTTGTGACTATGCTAGTCTGAGTATTGCAAAATATCCTAGTATTATTTCTATTCATCAAAATTATACAATTAAGCAGAAATCATCTTCCTGACCATCCACAGCTATATATGTGCCCAAGAGATGGAATATTTACATGAAAGAAACACACAAGCTGTGGGAATGTGCTCAAAGCTGTTCTTAGGGAAGAAATGAAGTGATGTGTGAGGGAAATTACAGAAATAGATAACAGGTTTTTAGCCAGTGATTCTGTAAGTCTAGCTAGACAGGATTATCTCCATCAGGTAATTATTCATCTGGTGGGCTGACATCTGAATTATCAATTGTCATATGCTGTATACTTCCTTGGCCTCCTACAACTAATGTCTTCTAAGCACTTATTGGGTTGAACTATTAAGTTCTTGTTACAGTATTCGAAAATTTTTAGTTCAAAATACCAAAGTCCTTTACATTCCTCAAATAAAACAGTAAGGTCAGGTCTGTAACAGCAATAGCCCATTTCCTGGCAGCAACTTCTGCATTAGTTACTTTTCTATCACTGCGCTTATGCAGTATGACCAGGGCAAGCTTGAAAAAAGAGTCTATTGGGGACTTAGGGTTTTACAGGGTTAGAGTCCATGATGGCAAAGAAAAGGTGGGAACAGATGACAGCACACTTCTCACATGGCAAGCCAAAGGCAGAAAAAGGACACGAAGGTTCTGAAACCTCAAAGCCCACCCCTCATATTCCTCCAGGAAGACAACACTATCTAATCCTCCCCCAAACAGCCAATAGCTGGGGACCAGACAATCAAGTCCCTGAGACTCATGGGAAACATCTCATTCAAATCACCAGTCAGGGGTTTTCAATGTGGATAATTAAAACAAGACAAAAACTTTTGGTTGGTTTTAAAATGCCCCCATTTCCTTTATTTTTTTTATCCTATTACCATTTACATCCTTTTCCTAGCTTTGGTTTAGTGTGTTATTTCCTGCTTATTTCTGTTACTGATCTAAGATCTTTCTTTTATTCTGAGGCTGACATTTAAAATTATAATTTCTTTTAGACAGATTACTTTATATAATGCATTGTAATATAGAGCCTTAACTTTGAAAAACTAATTTGTTTGCATTAAGTTAAACATACCTTAAACTGATTCTCTGTGATTTCTTCTTGGCTTATGGTCAGCTTGAAATTCACTATTTTCTAAATACTCTATTACAGTCTTTAATTTAGGTGAGGTCAATGACCTGTGTTTCTGACATCTCAAACTTCCTGGGGTCTCCATTGCACTTTTGGGCTAGCTATTAGATTCATGCATTGTCTTCTAGAGGTTCTCCATGAGAACTCAATCCTGGGTGCATTGCCTCTCATCTAAGGCTTTTCCTTTGAAATCTGGGTCCACACTACCATGAATCCACAGTTCTTACATTTTCTAGAATGCAAAAACTAATGTTATATGAACGACATCATGGTGAGCTGCCAGCTTACACAATAGCCTGCACCTTGCCTCAGGATGTCTGGGGTACTGAGTGTGGGAATTGCTGGTTTAGTTGGCCCTATGGGAGCCAAGCACCTCTTCCTTTTTAAAATTTATTTTATTTTTTCAAAAAAGAAAACAAACTACTTTTTTGTTTTATATACCAATCCCAGTTCCCACTCCCACCCCTCCTTCCATCCACTCTTCAGAGAGGGTAAGGCACTTTGCTCTGGAGAAGGGCCAAGGCCCTCCCTACTATATCTAGGCTGAAAAAGGTATCCATCCAAAGAGGATAGAGTTCCAAAAAACCAAAAGAAGCATTAGGGATAAATCCTGGTGCCATTGCCAGTGGTCCCACAGTCTGCCCCAACCATACAACTGTCACCCACATTCAGAGAGACTAGTCTGGACCTATGCTGGTTCCTTTCCTGTCTGGCTGGAGTGGTGAGCTCCCATTAGCTCAGGTAAACTGTTTAAGTGGATGTCCCTGTCATGGTCTTGACCTCTCTGCTAATATTCTCCTCCTCCCACTCTTCAACTGGACTCTGGGAGCTCAACCAATACTCCTCTGTGGATTTCTACCTCTGTTTCCATCAGTTGCTGGATGAAGGTTCTATGGTGACTTTTAAGATATTCATCTATCTCACTACAGGTCAAGGCCAGTTTTGGCACCGTCTCCTCTATTGCTTAGTGTCTTAGCTGGGATCCACCTGGAAAGGGGAGATACACAAGATCACCTGACAAAATTGGGAGCATGGGAGTGGGGGAGATAAGGAAGGGTGGAAGGGGAAGAGGCTTGGAAAAGGGGAATTGGGAGGAGAACTTAGGGAATGGGATAGCTGAGATGGAGGAAGGACAGAGATGAGAGCAAAGAAGCAGATATTTTGGTTGAGGGAACCATTATGGGGCTAGCAAGAAACTTGGCACTAGAGAAATTCCAAAGCACCTCTTCTTATGGCAAAGCCTCATACATAAGTTACAATAATGGGTCTTGGGTATGCGACATCATTTGGATTTCAGAGATCCCACCAAAGTGACCCCATTGTCTCAACACAAGGTTCTGGACTGTTTGACGACCCTAATCTCTTCAGCACCCACAATTTCCAACTCTTTCTAGGAAAGCTACAGTTTTCCAAAACTCTCTATTCTACTTTAGGCTCACAGTTGCCACTGTAAGCTTGGCTAAAAGAAACTGGCAACAGCTATTTTCTACCCTGGCTGCTGGGCTACCTTTCAAAGAGATTCCCACTCTCTCTGCTGCATTAAGTAGTCTGTCACCTTTAAATTCAGCGACACTTAAAGTCTCATGATAAAAATAGAATGTTTTTATTCGAATATAGTGTGCATGGACTCTAACCCTATCCCTGAGAATACTCATAATTTTTATACAAAACCTCTCTAACATGTTCTTTACACATCTTCAGCAACATTCCAGGCTTTTTTTTTTTTTTTTTTTTTTTTTTTTTTTTTTTGGTTTTTCGAGACAGGGTTTCCCTGTAGTTTCTAGAGCCTGTCCTGGAACTAGCTCTTGTAGACCAGGCTGGCCTCGAACTCAGAGATCCGCCTGCCTCTGCCTCCCGGGTACTGGGATTAAAGGCGTGCGCCACCACCGCCCGGCAACATTCCAGGTCTTAAAGCTCTCACCAGAACTGCCCACTAGGCTCTACTTACAGTATCCATTGGCTTCTCTAGCCAACATCTCCAAATGCTTCCAAATCCCTCTCATGACCCAGCTTCAAAGGCCTATGCCCACACCATCAGCTGAAGTCACAGCTATAAGCCCACTTCTCTGATACTAAAATTCTCTGAGACTTGTCACACTATGACAAAATAACTATTATAAACAGCTAAAAAAGAGGAAGAACTTAATTTGGCTTCAGCCCAGAGTCACTTGAACGCAAGTGTCTGGACCTACAGTGAGGCAGCGTATCATTATGGTGGAATCAAATCATCTTCTCTTCTGTCATCCGGGCAGCAGAGGAAGAAGCATGCCCTGGCTGTTTTCCTCATTTTTGTCCGGGTCCTTAGCCTATGATATGGTATTGCTCACGTTCAGGTACCACTGGAAACACCTTTATGAAAATACTCAGAGATAAACTGTACTAATATCCCCGCTGCTTTTTAATCTAATGAAGTTGAGAGCCAAGATCAACCACCACAATGGTTTACATTTATTCCTCGGTGAATGGATTAAATGTATAAAAGCCAACTAGAGCCGTTTGGTTAATGGTCCTGTAGCATTCTTTTATAGCTACTAATTATATCGAGAAGATGATATTGACCTTTTAGGAAGGATTGAATCCTGTAAGGTTTGAGGTAATATGAAGTTATAGTAAGGATTTTGATTCTGCCCCTGATAATGATAGGGTAGGACATACAATTGGGCTCTCAAACTATACATGATCCATGTATTTGCTCTAAGCCACAAGTTGCTCCTCCTTATGTTTATCAAAGTCTCTCTTCAGAAAACCAGTACTCTCTGCTTGCTTGAAGGACACTAGTACCGTTGTGTTTCTAAAACAGCAATTCTTAAAGGTTTTGAAGTCCTGAACCCCTTTGAATGTTTCCCCAAAACTACAGATTCCGATTCAGAGCAAGAGTTTTGCCAATTTATGTATAAAACATTTTCAGTTCATTGCACTGGGGATTTCTTTTCTTCATATAAATAGGATCTAATAAAGGTTTATGCATGAGAAAGGGGAGGGCAGAAGAATATGAGAGAAATATTCTCAACATATGCCATATGTATGTATGAAAACTGAAAAAATATTCTCAGAAAGAAACATGTCTTTTGCTTTGCTTTCACCTGAATAAACTGAGCACCTTGATGAAAAAGGTCTAAAGAGTCAAACAACATTTGAAGTAGAACTTAATTCTAAAGGTTTAGTTCAGGGCAGAGAAGGTTATTGGAAAGTGTGGAGTGATCTTAGAAATGGCAATGTGTATGACTCTGATGCAAATGCTCTCCAAATATTCATTGCAATGACTGTGAAATTTAAAAGTGTATTAGGTATCAATTGCTTTCATCGCAGACAAGGACAGACTTCTTCCCAGACAGTCCAATTCCCGCAAGATCTCATGATTCATCATGTTGACTTTCTTGCCATGGTTTCATGACTTAGTTCCAGTGCCTAAGGTCACCCAGCGTCTGCCTGCACTGCTGGTGTTGTATGTGGAACCAATATGGGGATGTGTTCTAAAACTCCATTTTGAAATTTTAAGCAAACAATGGAAAATGTGTTTCTCCTCCATATTAATTGTCTTCAGGTTTCTGTCTGCTAATGAAGTTGCTAAGGCATTGATCAATTGTGTTTCTAGTTTTAGGAGATTGATGTTAACTTAGCTAACATTTAGTTAACTTAGCTAACATTTCCACACCTGACTTTATCTTTTACCATAACCAGACATTTAACTCAGCCAGCATAGTTTTTCTGTATTTAACTCACATCTATAATGATGAGTATAAGGTCTTGAGGGGAAGGTTCTTACTGAGAAAAATGAATCGTGGACAAACACACCCTGTTACCGGATTACACAGAACAAGCTTTCCTTCCTCTTGAAGAAACCTCAGCTTTCTCGTGATACTTCATTCAGTCAGTACCTCTAGAACTCATCCTCAAGCAGACTGGTACTTCTCCGCCTGCAAAATCATTTTTAGTTTGCTCTCATTTTTTCACAAAATCGTTTGGAAATGAGGGAAATAAAACTCTCGCTCCGAGGAAACTGAGAACTCTCTTGTACGTGAACGATGACAAACTTTGTTCCAGTTAGTTGCCAGTCTCTAGCCGAAGCGCATGCCGATGAGGATGGCAATGAGTCATGATGACATGCAGAGCCTCTTTGTTCATCAAAGGGACAACCCAGATGTGTTATCAAGTCCTGCAGGGGCTCCATCTGTGCATGGAATAGCAAGATGATCCGCCCGGGGACGTTCTCTTGGCAAAGAACCTTGTCACCATCTTGAACACAGTGAGGGCCTTTGAAGTTTCAAACAGGGGCTCAGAAAAAAGAGGGGTTCTTCTCTGTAGAGTTGGCCTCTGCTCAGCTGCTCAATGTCAGCTATGGCTCTAGAGATTCAATGCAGTGGCTTGAAGGGAGGTTGGGCATTGCCATTCTTCCACAAATGGGCTTACAATCAGAACTGAGGAGCATGTGCATCATGGGAATAAGACATGGCTTCAGATTTCTTTCTGTCTTAAATCCCAACAGTAACCCACCCATATCCTAACATGAATGAGTGTTAGCCAAGGCTTTTCCAACTTTGGTTGGTAATGTGATCAGCAGCCTCTCTGAAGCTTTGAAATAAAACGTAGTGCTCATTAAAACTTCAAGATTTGATAGAATCCTAATTTTAAAAAGTACATATAAAATGTCTTACTATTTAATATATTTTCAGCATGTATGATCTTTGTTATTGGTTAATGTCAACAAGTTTGGTTATGAAAGTTAACTCTAGTGAGACTTTACTGTCATGGTACTTTTCTTTCATATGTTTTCAAATAGACCTCACATAAACATGGACAGGTGTGTATCACAGTAAGTGTCAGGGTAGGCTCAGCAGGACTTGTGAGACATCGTTATCTGCTAAGAACCTAGGCTTGTGAAATAGCCTTGTCAGCCCACAGTAACTCCAACACAGTAAGATCTCAATTTATGTGTTGACATTAAATGTATTTTTGAAGAGAGTCACTTATGAAATAGGCATAATTTTGAAGTGGGAGAACTGATTTCGTGTGTGTGTGTGTGTGTGTGTTTTCATAGAAGGAAGCCATCTGTAAAGGGTTGTGTCAAGAGTCTTTGATTTGACACAACTGAATTCTTTAAAACCTACTTCCCGGTTAAGTCTTAACCTGCTTGTAATTGGTCCTCCGAAGAACTGGATGAAGAACAGATGACTGCAAGCAATATGAATGCTGCATTGCTTGGAATATTAATAGAAAACTCTGCCTTTTTTTCCTGAGACGCACGTCAGCACAGATTGTCATGCTGCAGTCCAGAAGGTCCTGAGATTGAGGATGAGGGAAAAGCAATGTCTTCCCTCTTTGTTGGTCCCTAGTGACAGCTGGGTTCTTGGGCCCAGTAGGGACATCATAGAAAGATTCTGTGCACATACTCTATTATGGGCTTTATCCCCAGGTTAAAAAAAAACATTCTTGTTCGTAACTTCACATCGTTTCTAAAAATCACCTAAAATTGCCTCCTGGGGAACAAAGTAGGCTATATATAATTAATTAAAGCCCAAGTAACTGCACTGTGAAACTAGTAATGTTCTCCTTCTCATCCTCAGCTTACAATATTAAAAGAATATCTCTTTAAAATAGTCCCACCAAATAAATGACACGATAATACTCCATGATTCAAAACGTGCTTGGGCTTCTTTTTGCAAACCACCCTCAAAACCATTTATCACGTGCAGAAAAAAAAATTTCTATATGGTAGCTTACCCACCCGTCTTTTAGCTGAGGCTCACTGGGGGAACACAGTTACTGAGTAGAATTGCAGGCAACATTGTCAACACTAATTTAGTAGCTGCTGCTCCCCCATCTTATATCAGATAGATGATTACTTTTAGACACAACACAATCTCACTACAAGTTCAAGCAACATTAGGCATGAAGAGATAACTGTTCAGGGTGTGTTCCTCAAAGCAGAACTTCAGCAGAGGAGGTCGCTTTCAACATCAGGGACTTCTTAGTACATCTGTCTTTTGTCCTGTTTTCCTCGGGGAGTTAAATCATGAATATTTCTTCATGTTATTGCAACTTCTCAGAAACATTATTTTTAATAGCTGTTGAATAATTCAACCTGAGTGTTCTATAATTCATTTGACTATTCTTCTTTTGTGCATTGATAGTGTTTACAATTTTAATAGAAGCAATTCCATTTAAATTTGTCACATATTAATCTTTGCCTTCATTTCTCATTTCAGGGATTGTGATTCTCAAAAGTGGAGAAAAGTATAAATATTTTGAAGGTTCTTGGTTTATTGTGTTAAATGGCTTTCTTAAAATATTGTATGGATACAGGATATGCCAACAGAAAGAACTTATTTCACAGTTCCTGTGGTTTTCCCCATGAAAAAAAGTACATTACTGTTATTAAAAGCTAGATCTTGATTTACTTAATAAGCATTTCATTTTTTTCTTCTGGGGCTTTTGTGTTCTCATTCTTTTCACATTTTTGGCTTTGCTATCTGTGATCGTGATGGTTTTGATCCTTAACTTGGAGATTTAGAACCACCAAGGAGGGGCCACTTTGGGGTATCTGTGCGGGTGTTTCCAGAAGAGATTAAATGAAGAGTGAAGCTTCCTCCTCAGAGTGGGTGGCACCTTCTAATGAGGGTGGCCAAAATAGGAAGAGGTTCTAGGAAAATGCAGTGGCGCCTGTCTGCCTTTGGTTCTTCCTAAGCAAGTTTGTCTATTGCACTATTGACATTTCCCACTGACATCAGACACCAGCTTCTTTGCTTTCCAAAGTAGACTGAAAATCAGAGACCGTCCTGGCCTTCAGGGCCAGATTGGTCTTGGTAAGGCCTCCAGCTTCATGGATGTATCATTTATCAAATTCTCAGTCCCAAGTCTCTCTAGTTTATAAATGGTCATTGTTCAACAGTAATTAAAGATAATGGACTAATTTGTTAAGGTGGTATTGTCTAAGGCTATCTAATTCCCCCTCTCTGCTTTTTTTGTAGACCATGCTTAATACAGATTTTGGTACTACAAGTGGTTCCAGAGGAACAAGACTGATTATTAAGGATGGGTTTCTCTAAAAGGCCCGGTGAAATCTTGGAACTAGCTTTCTAATTTTGTTACACCCAAAGACTTTCTGGTAGTATGTTAGTGTTCATTGTCAACTTGACAGGATCTAGAATCACTCAGGTGACAGGTCTCTGACTCACCTTCAAGGAAATATCTAGGGTAGATTAGCTTCTGAGGGGATTGTCTTGGTTAGGGTCATTGAGGTAAGAAAGCCAGCTCACTGTGGGTGGCACCATTCCCTAGATTCAGGTCCCAGAATGCATAAAAATTTAAACAGTGAACTGAAAAAAAACAAGCATTCACTGTTGCCTGCTTTCTGATTGCAGATTCTACTGGATCAATGGCCTTGGGTTCCTGCTGCTTTGGCTTCCTTACAGCTTCTTGCTTGTGTTGCTCTTGTCAGGTGTTTTATCATATCAAGAGAAAATTAGTACCTACAAATGGGACTATTGGTTTGATAAATCTTGCCATGTGGATCTCAGCCATTGCAACTGGTTTGTGGGAGTAATGTGGAAGAGTTTGGAACGTGAGGCTAGAGAAACATTTAAGTGATGTAAATAGAGCATAATGGACCATTCTGTAGGAGCTCAGAAGACAAAATGCTGGGAGAAATTGGACTACGGAAGCCCACTTCATGAGATTCATGAGAGGAACTAAGGCTCTATTAAAAACTGGAATAGGGGTCATTTGTGTGCTTGGCTTCGAATTTGTTATCATTCTGCCTCTGTCTTGAGAACTTTCAAGAAAGCAGCAAATTCAGTGTAGGCAGAGTTTCTCTGTGTCTCAACAGCTGCTCCCAAATAACCATTCAGGGATGTATTATTAATTGTAAATGCTCAGTCAAGAGTTTAGTCTGGTTACTAGCTAACTCTTACATTGTAAATTAACCCATATTTCTTATTTACATTCTGCCAAGTGGCTGTACTTTCTTTGAACACTGCACATTCATCTTGGTTCTCACTGTGTCTCTCTCAACTCCTGAGACTTCTTCCTTCTTTCTTCCAGCATCCTCTGTCTGGCTATCCTGCCTAGCTACTGACTGGTCAGCGCTTATACTAAACCAGTCAGAAGGTGCCTTGGAAAAGATACAACTTTACAGTGTACAAAATAGTATTCCATAACATTTTCCCTTTTTGTCTAATTAAAAAAGAAGGTTTTAACTCTAACAAAGTAAAACTATATATAATAAAAACAGTTATCAAGTAAGAATTACAGTTACAATATCCAATCCATTTGTGTTTGGCAAAATTGGAGAAGAGACTCATCTATTTTATCTTTGTGAGTCTAGAAGTTTTATACCTAATTTACTTTTTATCATAACTAAGGAAAACTATAAGTTTAATTATTTAGTCTTTAGCTCCATAAAAGACCCCAGAAGGCTGAAATGTTACCTTACGACAAGGATATCTGGGTACCTGAACAGTTACCCAAAGTTCTTCTGTAACATTGGGGCATCCAATTTTGGCCTACAGGCCTAGTATTTCTGACAGATATTTTTGAGAAGCAGGGTATTCTGAAGAACTATTCTGCCTACCTTATCTTGGAAAAGATTGGCAGTCATTTTCTTTTGTGTCTTGCTGATCAAATTTAGATAGTATACTGTCAGCAATTAAGGCAAGGGAAGTTTCTTTGCCCAAATGGCTAGCTTTCACTATAAAGAAAAAAAGCTCCATATAAACTTTCTTTGATGCCCATTATCCTCTTTTGAAGTAAATTGGTGTTATCAGAAGCAGATATGTCTCACTGTTATGAAAAGCCTTAGGCTATTAAAAATATTAAATGCCATATTATGTAGGTCTTTGAAATGTTTGAAGACCATCTATCTATCTAAATATATCTGTATATGAGCTTGAAAACATACCTAAGTAGTCTATAATTTTGAGTATTATATATGACTATTAATCTGTATTTCTTAATTATGCGTTACATTTTTAAATGGCCTGCATAAGCACAATACCCCCAAACAAGAGTAGAAACATACATACAGTATAACAAAATTAACTAATTTGTATCAATAAACAAAAATCCATACCAATGAAACATACTTTGAGATTAATAGTTGTTTTGTGGAGTAAAGTAGACTCAATAATCTATCCTTTTATCTCATCATTTCAGATCATATTCCCTTTTTACCATTAGAAAGAGATCTTTGACTCTAACTCTTTTGTTTAGTTTTTTTTTTCTGATTATGACCAATAACAACTTGCAACTAACCCCTAAAATGTACGAAACATCCATTACCCATATTTTGGGAGTGTCGCTGTGTTTTTTATTTAGACTGCTTCCTGTTGTCTGTGGGTGCTGGCATCTTCAGAAGAACCTTGAGAAAATCAGGATGATTGTTAAGTCCCTAATGGAGCATTTTGTGAGGGCGAATTATCTCAGCCAGCAGCCTTAAAGCTATTCTGGATGCTGGATCGCTTGAGCCATTCATTTTTATTGGTTTCTTGTTTTCTTGCTCTGAAAATACATAAACTTTTAAAGGTAACATACTGTTCTTTATGAATACAAGTAGAGACTGTGCATTGTACACAAGTTAGTCAAAGATGATTTTATTTCTTATGTTTAAGTAGGTAAAAATAGACATCACATGTCTCATAGTTCTTTTAGGTTTATTTTTGCTTAATGTTTGTAGTCAGGATTTTCAGGGGCTCTTCCCCAATCAATCCTGATTCATACCAACCTGGAACAAATCCATAACTTCTCGCCTCCTGTGGAAATAAAAGCATAACCTCTTCCCCAAAGTAGCGTATCGTTTAACTTCCATTTTGAAGTCAAGCCATTTTTTAAATATATAGGTTGGTTTAATCCAGCAGTTTTCATAATTCAATGAGTCTTAGCAACTGCTGTTTCTTTGTGAGCAATCAGAAAATCTAGAGAAAGCAAATAACATACATAATCTAGGTTCTGTGTATTTTCTATCTTTACGTGGTTTTTTATGTTTTGCTCAATTCCTTTCTTAAGCACTTTGCTATTATTTTAAACTATTTTTTAATCTATGACTGTCTCTACGCTTCCCCTTTTCCCTTTTCTCTCCCAAATCTATGTATATTTTAAAACTCACTTAGCCCATTTAGAGGGTTTTGGGTGGGGGGAGGTCTGAGTCTGTCTTTACTGAGTATCTATATTGTTTTCATTACATGTAATGAATCTAAAACTTCTATGTCAGATGGGAGCTTTTCTTGTGGATGGGGGTAGGGACTTGTGACTGGTGGCTGGCAGCTGGCTCTTTCCACAGGCGGCTGCTGGGAGATGTGTCTCAGTCCTGCAGCTGGCACGAGACACATGAGACTAGAAAGCTCTGTTTGGTTCTGTTTTTGTGTTTTTAGAACCTTTTTAAAGGTTTTTCATGTTTTATGTGGATGTAGGTGTCCCATGTTGGGTGACATATGAAGGTACAGTCATGTGGTTGAGGGCTGATAAAAAAAATGGATTAACTTAAAATGTTAGAGTTAGCTAGTAACAAGTCTGTGTTAGTGACAGAGCATTTATAATTAATAATAAGTCTCTGGTTATTTGAGAGTGGCTGCCAAGATACTGATAAACTCTGCCTACCATTTAGGTTGGTTCTGAGAGCAGGTGTAATTGGTGAAGATGAGCATCACTAAATAGAAATCTGTCCTACACTAGTATAATAGGAAAGGAGTCTTGAGAGCAAATTCCACCCATTGAAAGCTTCATCTTATTTTGAATAAAGAAAGCCTAAATTTAAAGTGCTCCCTGATTCTTGAGAGCAACTGAATGGAAAAGTGTTTCCCTTGAGTCAACACACAGGCAAATACAACCATTGACTAGGATCGGGCTGTGTCTGGAGCTGGTAGTGGAACTTAGTGGTGTTGTTCTTCAGGTATCACAAGATACAGGGTTGAGGCAGTCATACACGACTGCTCCAGTTTCTGAGAGCAACTGAGACCAGACAATAGAGGTCAGCATTAGTGTGCTTGCAAGGATGCCCTGAAAGGACACTGTGTGCAGCCCTGAAGGGTAAGACTTTGCTGCACGAGAGACCCTGGGATATCATACTTGTTGAAACCATGGGGCATCTGCTGAGTAAAGCTGAATGAATGGAATGAAGCTGGCTCTAGAAAGAAGTATGTTTTACAGGATGCAGAAATGGAGGGAGCAGGCTGCCTAGTTCCTAAAGAGTCTGGTTGACTCTGTAGCAAGCCCTAAGTATAGGACATGGAGCTTCAGGATTCATTGTTTCCTCTGCTAGATTTTGGTTTTACTTTAGTATGATTATCCCTTGATAATGCCCAATTCTTCCCTTCTAGAATATGGAAGTGCATTCTATATCATTTTACATCGGAACTATGTAACTTGCCTTTTGTTTTTTGTTTATTTGTTTTACCAGATCTCACAGTTAAAATATTTCCTTGGGTCTCAGATGACATTTGGATTTTCTACTTTGAAAAGGTGTTGGAATTGTTAAAGACCATGAGACTTTTTAAAGTCACTCTAAATTCAAGTTTTTAGTTTATGATAGTCATAACCTTATGGGATGAAGGGGTAGAAAATTATGATGGTTGAATGATGTTTTGGGTGTCAGTTTGACAAGGGTAGAACTGTGATGTTGTGCTGTTAATCTGACAAATTATATAATCACCTAGGAGACAAGTCCCCTGATCCATATCTGAGGGATTATCTAGGTTAAGTTTCTCTGGCCATTGGATATCACCTTGGTTAGGTTAGTTGGTTTGGGAAGATCAACCCAGGTAGTGTGATATCATTTCAAAGGTTGATGTGATAACTAATCTTGGTTGTCAATTTAACAAACCTTGGGAAAAAAGAATCTTAATTGAGAAATTGCCTCCAATATACTGACCTATTGGGATATATGTGGGACATGTTTTTGATTTTTAATCAATGTAGGAGAGCCCAGCCCATTGTGTGAGGTACTATTACTAAGGAAATGAGACTAGGTTGTATAAGACAGATATGTATGTGAATATGAACCTAGAAGCTAGCAAATAAACAACAGTTTTCTGTGGTCTCACTTCAAGGTTCTGCCTTGGCTTTTCTTAATGATAGAATATAACCTACAAGATAAATTAAACCCTTCCTATTTCAAGTTACTTTTGGTCAGCGTTTTAGCACAGCAGAAAGCAAACTAGACCAGCTGAGCACATGGACTATTTAAAAGGAGAAAATTATTTGGCTCAGTTAGGATTTCTATTGCTGTGATAAGACACCATGACCAAAAAAAGCAACTTGAGGAAGAAAGGGTTTATTTTTAGCTTAAAACTTCCACATCACAGTTGATCAATGTGGGGAAGTCAGGGCAGGAACCTAGAGGCAGGAGCTGATGCAGAGGCCATGGAGGAGAGTTGCTCAGGGGGTTGCTCCTCATGGCTAACTTACTCTGCCCTTTTACAGCACCCAGGACCACCAGCTCAGAGGCGGCACTGACCACAGTGAGCTGAGCTCTCCCAAATCCATCACCAATCATGAAAATTCTCCACAGGCAGACCACAGGCCAACACGGTGGGGCAATTTTCTCAGCTGAGGCTCCCTCTTCCCAGATGACTCCAGTTTGTGTTGAGTTGTAATGAAACTAACGATCATACGAGCTGAGCATGTATTGTGGCCATTGTCCTCAAATTTCTTAATGCGAATGAGACATGACCAACTGTTTTAGGTGTTTTCTACTTGGATTTTCCTGACATGGTAGACTGTACCCTTGCACTGTGAGCTGAAATAAGTCTCCTCTTCCTTGAGTTGTTTCTGCTGGATTATTTGATCACAGTAGTAGGAGAGGGAAGGAAGAGGAATAATATGGAAAACATTGATAATTTATAATGCGAACTGTGGTAGTTAAAAAAAATGGTCCCCCAAAGGGCATGGTTCTATTAGGAGGTGTAGCCTTATTGGGGTAGGTGTGATCTTGTTGGAGGAAATGTGTCACTGTGTAGGTGGGTTTTGAGGTCTCATATATGCATAAGCCACACCCAGCGAATCAGACCAGTTCCAGTTGCCCGTGAGATATGATGTAAGAATTCTCAGCTTCTCTCTGGCACCATGTCTGCCTGTATGCTACCTTGCTTCCTGGCACATTGATAATGGACAAAACCTCTGAACTGGTAGCAAGTCACCACAACTAAATGTTTTTCTTTAAAAGAGCTGCTGTGGTCATGGTGTCTCTTCATAGCGAGAGAAACCCTAACTGGCACATGAGTTGCTTAAAGAATTACGCAAGCCAAATGCCTTTGACACTCCTGATTCCCCACTGTGAGAGGTGACGAATTTGTGATTGCATGTAAAAAACTTGGAACATTTCTGGACAACTAAGGAGTGTAAAGATGCTGGCTGCTTGTTTCTCTGGATAAAGTAATGAAGGAAGAAAATAGCTAAGAAATGTAATTTCCCGACTCCAGATGTGCATAAACAGTCTCAAGGGCTCTTAGTGTGTCCTGAGAATCTCCTTTCTAGCAGCCATAGAACTGAAGCTACTGAAAAACAAGCACAGCCCTTGTCATGTCATTGGCTGTTACAGCATAAATTGGAGCCTCAGCCTTTAAGAGTCTCTGTAGTTACAGTGAGGGTACCAATGGGAAAAGAGAGTGCTCTGTCATTTGGGATGGAGATGCAGGGAGGCCTCTGATAAGGCTGAGGATACTGAATCCTCAGACTCTGGTTGCTTTGTTTTGCCCAAAGAAGTTGTCTTTCTACCCTAAGTGGCAGATAGACGCCCCCAGCCAGCACTCACCACCATCTTCTAAAGTATCCCATTCTCCATGATTGATAATTTATTTTGCATTGTCCATGGAAACAGCAGTTACATTTCCTGAATTGAAAAACCAAGACAGACAATGCCCATCTCCTCAGGACCTGCCTTGACTACCCGTATTCACCTGTATACCTGTACCTGTAATCCAACTCAGGTCTCAGCAGGTCCCTAAAGGAGAAGCATGCATTTTGACCCATGAGGAGGTACACTTACACTGCTAAAAATTCCTTGCACAGGGATAGATTTTTAAAGGTGTAGTAGAAGGAACATTATGCTAGGTTTGTCTGAGTGTATTGATACCGGCCTAGCAAGAAGATATTCTGAGCTTAACAGTGCAGCTCGCACAGTTAAAACAAGATGTGAGCAGTTATTTGATTGGATGGCTGAAGGATGGCTGTGAATGAGTTGGAGGTGTCTGATATCCCTTGACTTAATGTTGGTGAAATGATTAGAGACTCAAGGAAACTGGAATCTTGGAGGGGATTTTCTATGTGAAACCTACTCCTCTATATGGGAGGGACCATAACATGTATACCCTTTACTAATACTGTAAGAAACAAACCTATGACAGGAGAGCCAGAATACTTGAAAAGCTCTGGTCCAGACACTCAGGTAATTCAAATGTGACAGGTCTATTCAGATCCCAGGGTGGAAACGCCCAAGTGCCAATACTCAGTCACCAAAGACAAGGTGAGCATACTTACTACAATGGACAGCAGAGGCCAAACAATGGTGTGACTTAAGAGCTATGGCACTAATTAATCATGTTGTTTCCAGAAGTGTTAGAAAGCCTACTATAAACTCTTGCTCGAACTTTAGAAGACGAAAATTCCAGAGTAGTTAACAAAATGCTTTTTTGAATCATAGCAACAGCTAACGGTAGCCCTGTTCCCTCTTCCCAGGTATGAGTTGGTTTGGGAAAGAAGAACCCTTTGAGCAAAGGCAAACCAGATCCCCTGGAGAAGGGAACTGTTAAACTAATATAACATCTTACTGTCAGCCTTCCTCCAACCCTTTGCCAAAGGGACCTGAGGCCAATTACCAGAGTAAATGTACATCAGAGAAATGGAAATAAGTGACCTTCAGGGCCCACTAAAGGCTGGATCTGAATTGATAATGATTCCTAGAGATCTCAGTCCGAATGTGGCTCTTTAGTTAAAAGTAGAATTTTATGCAGGTCAAGGGATTGGTGGTTCTTTAGTCAAAGAGTGACTCACAATTAGTCCAGTGGGCTCCTGAGCTTGTCCTGTTGCTGTTTTTCCAGTTTGAGAGTTCAGATGTGGGATAGATATGCTCAGAAGTTGATGCACATCCACACCGGTTTAACCATAGTGAAGGAGATTGTGGTTGGAAAGCCCAAACGAAAGCCATTAATGCTGCCACTGCCACAGAGAATAGAGAATCAGAAACAATATCACATCTCTTGAGGGACTTGCAGAGATCAGGGCCACAAAGGACTTGAAAGACTCAGAGGTAATGATTCCCACTACAACCTAGTTTAAGTCTCCTCTTTGGCCTGTGGAGAAGAGGAGTAGATTATATATAGATTATAGAAAATAACAATTGATTATCATAAGCCTAATTAAATAGTTACTCCAATTGCAATTGCTATGCCAGGTATGGTTTCCTTGCTTGAGCAGATTAACATATCTCCCGGTACCTGGTATGTAACTATTTATCTCATGAATGTTTCTTTATTTTTCCCAAATCTAGAGGAATATATAAGGATAGCTAGAAGCAATTTGCTTTCAACCAGCAAGGCCAGCAGTATACTTTTTACCTAAAGAATATATTAATTCTCCAGCCCTGAGTCACAACTTAGTTCACAGGGATCTCGATTGCCTGTCTCTTCCTCAGAATATTATACTGGTCCACGGTGCTAATTAGACTCAGTAAGCAGGAGACAATAATCACTAAGGAGCTTTTTGTAAAATATTTATGTTCCAGAATATGAAAAATAAATCCAAACAAATTCAAGGGCATTCTACCTTGGTAAAATGTCTAGGAATCAACGTGTATGGAACATGTTGAGATATTTCTTCTAAAGTGAAGAGTAAGTTATTAAACCTAGGCCCTTCTACCACAAAGAAAGAGGCTTAGAGCTTACTGGACCTTTTAGCATTCTGGAGGTAGCTCACTTCTCACTCGAGTGTGTTATTCTGGTCATATATCAAGTGAATTTAAAAGCTGCTAGTTTTGAGTGGGTCTCGGAGCAACAGAAGACTCTTCAATAGGTCCAGGCAGCTGTGCAAGCAGCTCTGCCTCTTGAGTCATAGGATACAGCAGACCTGGTGATACTTGAGGCGTGTGTCAGTGGCGGAAAGGGATGCTCCTCAGAGCATTGGCATGCTTTGAGAAGGGAGACACGGCCTGTAAGATTTTGCAGCAAAGCCTTTTAGTCATCTACAGACAGCTACTCTCCCTTTGAGAGATAGCTCTTAGGTTGTGACTGGGTCTGAATAGAAGCTCAGTGCTAAATAATGGGTCACCAAGTTATCGTGTAACTTTAGATACCCATCACGAGCTGGGTTTTATCTGATTCATCAAGCCTTAAAGTTGGACATTGCCAAACCAAAGTGGTGTGAATGTGATTGGGTCCAAGCAGGACCTGAATGTAAGAGTAATTTACACAAAGCAGCCCAAATGCTTCTGGCTTGACTACTGGTTGTTATTCTAGGTATCAATTTTCCCTTATTGCAATGATGCTTCTTCTAAGGTTACTATCTATGGACTTAGAGAATGCCTTACCAGTCATCATAGTGTTATAAAAAACATTGTTTCTGACCAAGGAACTCACTTCATAACCAAAGATTGAGCCCATGCTCATGGAATTCACTAGTTAACAATGCTTCCCACCATCATGAAGCAACCAATTTGACAGAACGGTGCAATAGACTTTTAAAGATGTCACTATGTTGTCAACTATGTTGCAATAGCTTGAGGGGCTGGGCAAGGTTCCATGCTCTGAATATGCATTCAACCTATGATGCTTTTTCTCCCATAACCAGAACTCACGGATATAGGTATCAAGGTAAGGAAACAGGAATGTTATCACTCACCATCATTCCTAACCACCCACAGCAGTTTATTTTGTTCTTCTTCATGCAACCTAATGCTCTACTGGGTTATAAGTCTTGGTTCTGATGGCCAAAAGACTCAACAACCATTTCATTAATTTGGAAGCCAAGACTTTCTTCTGACTGCTTTAGGTTCCTGACACCCAATGTCAACAGGCTGAAACAGAGTCACAGAGTTAGAAGGGGTGATTTATCTGAACTACGAGGGAGAAATTGGACTCATAATCCACAATGGAGTTGGTGTTTAGTACTATGCCCTGTAATTAATGTCAATGAGAAACTCCAGCAACACAACCTGACCAGGATGTTGTGGGTTACAAGACCTGCCGAGGTGATTTCTGAGGATTTAAAAAAAATGCAGAAATGATAATAGAGGAAGGTAGTTACGAATACTAGCTACAACCATTCAACCAATTATAGGAACAAAGGTTGTAATGTAATGTCCCATTTTGTGAAGAACATATTTGTGCATATATGCACAGATATCAACGTTTTATTTCTTCTATTATCCCTTTACTATGCAATATTAGTTAATATCAGTACTTGTGTGCTAAATTCATATTACCATGTTTAAATTATGAAAGATAACCATTCCTCAAGGAACTTGGCCTTTGACTATAGAAGAATTAGTGTTTCAGAGGTTGAAACAGGCTAGTTAAAGCACATCTAGTAGAATTATAAACTTGTTATCACCTTAGTTTGAAAAGAGATAATGACATGAAGAGATGTGGTTGGTTGTCAAGCTATCAAAAGGGGGACTTGCGATTGTTGGCCTTGTAAACTTGAATGGATTTAGAATCACCTAGGAGACACATCTCTGGGACTGTCTGAGGGCATTTTCAGAGAGGGTTAACTGAAAGGGAAAGACCAATCCCCAGAGTAGGCAGCATCTCCCAGGTATGAAGAGGTCAGAGGTAAAAAACCAAACTGCATGCCTGGCACTTCTGACTCTTCCTGTGTTTTTATTGTTAGCGTTATCTACTTCTGATGTCAGACTCATGCTTCTTTGGTCTTCCAATGATGACCGAATATCAGTTCTTCCCAAGAGAACTTCCAGGTCATTGGTACTGGTTTGGGACCGCTGAGGCATCACCTCTACTCCCACACATATCAAAATCCTCTTGGCACAAGAAAGGTCAGATGGATGACAGTTCTGTCTTTAAGAGAGTGCTCCTCCTTTCCCACTATCAGATGTAACTCCCTGGGGTTTGTTTCTCCTCTGGCAGTTTTCAGAAGATCGAAAAGAACCAGAGATAGGAGTTACTTGAAAAAAATATATATACTGCTTCCACACTGTCTTTACTGGAAAAAATGCTTTATAAGAAAATGCAAAAGCCAACCCACAGGTTGGAGAGTTAATATAAATGATCCCAAAACAAGCAACAAACAGCATAGAAAAATATCTCAAAAATGTCACTCTTTAGGTTTTCCTATGCTGAGTGGTGTTGCACTAAGTGAAAAAGCTTACCAATTGAGGCAACTTGGAGCTGATGTCAGGGCTATCTCAGTTCCAAATATATGCAGAAAGGTTAGCGAAAACAATTGCCATGAAAAAGGAATTGCTGAAGGGATTCTCAAGTCTAATTTTTTTCTTCATTTCAGCACCTTCCAGTCTAACTGGAAGGAGAGATGGCCTCCAGCATCTCTGGAAACAGCTCCACAGCCCTTGGGAAGAGCAGGAAGACCTGCAGAGGTTTGCTTGGATTGGCTCGAATGGTACGATCATTCCTGAAGCACCACTGTGGCCAGGTCCATGAGGCATACCCTGAGGCTAAGCCAGGGTGTGGGAAACACAGAGGAGAGGACATTTCCCAGAGGAGAGGGAACAATGCCATTGCTGGAAAGTGGTCTGGGACCTAGGCAGCCACCTGATATTTATATCGGGATCATAGATTTTTAAAATGTGGTTGCTTTACCTCATATTTGCCATTTCTCCTGGTTTGCAATGACACTCATGTTACTCTTGTTGCCCTGAGGGGAAAAGGAGTTCAGAGTTCTTAGGTGGTCACCTCTCCTAGTGATAATTAAGCATTTAAGCCTTAGGATAATTCAAAAGCATCAGGTCAGCTAAGCAGGTCCTTTCCTCATTCCCACTCTGTAAACAATGTACTTCCACTAAGTTTTCATTTTTTTCTAAGAAATGGTTTTATAAGAACTGGTGTTTCTTCTTAAATATGTTTCTAATTGGGTGCAAATGACCTGAAATTTCTGCTCATAAACTACCTTTCATTTCATTTTCCCAAATTGGATGTTTATCCTGCATTGCCTTTCCTGCCCACTGATGATGAGCAATACACAATCAACCTGTCCAGCGTTTCCATCTCTTTCATTCAGCATCTCCAACCCCAGGTGTGCAATGTCACCAGCCCTGTTTTAGACTTACCGCATCTTGGAGGTACCACTAATATTATCTCTGAGCATTGTCCTTTTAATTCTGTGGCTTTTCATTAAATATACCAGTTACCAGTAGGTTGGTGGTGACCTGAGTTGCTGTGGTTAACTGAGAAGGCAGGTGGAAAGAGCTTGATGTTGATCGTAGGTGTATGAGTCGGGGTTCCCTAGAGTAACAGAACTTTTAGAATGAATCTCTCCATACACACACACACACACACACACACACACACACACACACACAAGATTTATTGTGACTTTCAGACTGTGATCCAGCTAATTTAATAATGGCTAATTACGAACAGAAGGCCCAAGGATCCAGAAATTACTCAGTCCACTAGGCTGGAAGTCTTAGTTGGTCTTCAGTAGACTCTGAAATTCCAAAGAAGTAGATTCTAATACTAGTGGTGGAATGGACTTAGTAGCAAAGCAAGAGCAAGCAGGCAAAGAGCTAAAGCTTCCTTCTTCCATGACCTTAGGGCTTCCAGAGGAGGTGTGGCCCAGATTAAAGGTATATCTTCCTGCCTCAAGATCCAGATTAAAGGCATGTGTCTTTCTACTTCATATTAAGCAAAATCCCCTCACAGGTGTGCCCTTCATTTTTAAGTTTTAGTTAATTCTAGATGAAGTCAAGTTGACAACCAAGGATAGCCAACACAACAGAGTTAGAGAGAAGAAACAAGGAAGACATGAACCCTTGAGGAAAATCCAGAGTCCTCAAGCCCAACTTAGAACCTGTTCTGTTTCTCATCACATCCAACCCTGTGAATCCAGAGTTCTACCAGAGAACCAAGGACCTCATTAAGAACCTGATAGACCCTCACACATTCCACATTCCGAAGCTGAAGAAGTTGAAAGAGTAGATACAATGTCCCAGACTATGATGATGAGTCAAGAATCTGGCCCTGAGCCAATCCTCAGAGCTCAGAGACAATAGCTTTGCTTCTGATGTTCACACCCAGCACAGACTTCTATCTGGAATAACCCCAACAAATGTGTATTCAGACAGATGAGACAACTCTGAGAAATAGCCTCTACTCTGGGGTTGTCATTAATCTGTTTGGGCTGCAGCTTGCGGTCTGTGCTACAGGCTTATTTGGGGGGAGAAAATTTTTTTCACAGCCTGGAGATAACAGCTCAGTGGTGAAGTGCTTGCCTTACATGTACGAGTGGTTTCAGGTTTGACGTCTAACACCTACAGAAAGCAAAATGAAACAGCAAAATCATAGCATTTTCTTGGTGTTTCATAAGTAGGTGATGATCAGAAGTATCATTCTAGGATTAACTTCCTTCAACATTTAGCCATTACTTGAAGGGAAATTTAATTCCTGTCCTCAGTAGTTTGAAAATCGTCCGTTGGACTCCATTCATTCATATCAATCAACAATTTGCCATTCACACTGAATTTGCACTCAGGGAGACTGGCATCTGTCTTGCTGTCATTTTTTGCATTAAGTTTTCATATGGACGAGTGTCATACCTACATTAGTGGTGTGTTTCACATTGTTTGCTTCTTTCCATGCCTTCCTTTCCTTTATCTGTTCTATTTACTTCTAGGGTTACGCTTTAGACCTTACATTCATCGGTGGTGGGCTAAAGTATTTTTCTACTCCATAACTCTTCCTCTTGACTTCTCCTTTCACCCCCACGGTGTTCCCAAACCTTGGACCAGCTCCTTTCCTTCTCTCATGCACTGCAGATCATCACGTTCTTTCTGAAGCAGATGAGAGCTCCTGAACCATCCACGGACTGTCTGTAGTCACACATCTCTTTCTTATACTACCACGATTGCCTAGGAAGAAATCCAACACAGTTTCATAAAATCTACATTGTAAAAATCTATTTGTGTATGTGCCCACACGTGCATGCATGTTTGGTATACTTATATTGGGGTGTATGTCTGGGGTCTGAGGAGAACTTGCAGGAGTTGGTTTTCTCCTTCCGTCACATGGCTTCGAGGGATGGGATTCAGATCATCAGACTGGGCAGCAAGCAGTCCTACCCACTGAACCATCCGTCAGCTCCCCAGCACAGCTGTGATACTGCCCGTTTATATGATCACAATGCCCATGCCAAATACTCGAGAGTGTCCTCAAGAGGCCAGTGGAATTTGTGTCATGACCACTGGATTGCAAACAGGCGAATAGATTCAGACCAATTTCAGATAAAGAGACAGGACAAAGGCACAAATGAAGAGAAACGATGATCACGGGAGTGTCTCTCTGAACCCTCCTCCAATACACAAAATGCCATTGGCCCATATCTTCCCTATGCTAATGAGTGACTTTCTGCCCCTCTGTTGCTTGGCTTCTCGTTGGCATTTGGTGTGACTTGGCATTTTTTTTTTCACAACAGTGCACCTCTAGGTTTCTGTATCAGCATGTTGGTCTGATTTCACTGAATACATATTTTATAGTGACCTCTGAATGTTGGAACTCCTCAAGCCTCTGTCCTTGGTCTTCTCCATGTCTACACTTATAGGCTATTTCATTCTTTCCCATGGCTTTTAATAGCATCTACCTGCTGACAAGTCTCAGCTCCGTGACTCCTTCAGTACATTTATTCGTTACAGAATCATGGCATCCCACACCCAACTGCTTGCTCTGCATTTATTTGCACTTGACTGCCCGATACGCATCTCAAACTTCACCCGTGTGGGAGAAGAACTATTGATTTCTCCCCACTCAACTCTCTTCTTCCTTCATCTCCTACCCAACTTCACTCCCCCACTGCTCAGGGAACACTTTTGACTTCTCTCCTTCACTCAGCAAATCCTTTTTCTTTAAAACCACATTCTGGGCCTCTCCTGGCCGGCCCATTCCCACTGCTGCAGCTGGCATGCAAGCCACCATTAACTCTTCCCTGGACCACCGCCAGAGTCTCTTATGCCACCCACCTTCTTCTCTTCAGAACAGCTTCCGTGGGAGACAGTACGATAAAGCACTTTAGGGGACAGATCATAGCATATCTGTGTCCTAGTTAAAACCCTCCAAAGGTCTCCCATTGGGAAAGAGTGAATTGTGTACTCTCCCTCTCCTCAGCAGATGATCCACAATCTGTCTCTCCTCAAACTCAAATCCTTCCCTTGTTCCTTTACTTTGCTCTCTGTGTTGGCACAGACAGACCATCTTTTGTTTATCACATATGCCAAAGTCGCTCCTCTCCAGGGTTTTCCTATTTGCTGAGCTGCCTCCAGAGCCCTCCTTACAATCCTTGGAGAGTGGCTCTGTTGCCTAATGCAGGTTTCAACTAAGCAGCATCTGTTTCATAGCTACCATGTCTAAATCAATGCCCCTCCTTCCCTTATGACAAGGCAGCCTTCATCATATTTTCTTATTTCCCCAGGCATATAAACCTAGCTTGTCCCAGGGTTTTTGTATTATTTTATCCCCCCTCCTACAGAAAACTTTTGTAATTTAAAAAGAAAAATCCTTGTTATTACTCATTTCTCCTTGGTGCCTGAAGCAATGCTTCATACGAGGCAACTGTCTCATTAAGTGTTTGATGATAGACTGTCTGTTCAACCAAAAATGTTGAGCTTCCACTGTCTGTATTCCCCAAACAAATCCTTGACTTTCGTTGTTAAGAGTGACTAAGAACTGAAGATAATCCAGCTAAGTGATTAGCAAAAGGTCAACATTCACTTGTAAAACTATTTCATTCAACAAACACCAGCTAGATGTATTGTTTGTTTTCATGCCCAGAGAAATTCCTAGGTAATGTTTTAGTTGTGGGTGAACACACTGAATCCTGGAGATTGTAAACAGCTTGGGGTCCAACAATACACAGCTGCTAAGTGGCAAACCAGGGGTTGGGTACTGTCTGGTTATCCGTGGCACTGGTTCATCCCAAGGGCTTCCCCAAAGGCTAACAGTTTGCCATACTGAGCCTACAGCCAGCCCAAGTATCCTTTGATTTTGGAAGCAAGTAGCTAGGCAAGATAAAGGGGAGGAAAAAGAAGAGAAGGAAAGTATTGTCCAACTTCTCTCTGATTTCCCCAGACACATCCCACCAAAAAAAGATTCTCTATTAATCACTCTCCCACTTTTTCTGTTGCCTCCATGTTAGCATATTATTATATTATATATTATATTATAATATGTTATATTATATTTATTATATTATATGAGAATGTTTCCATGAATGGTGATCACCATTTTTCAGACTGAACCTGCTCTCCAGACTCATCCACATTGCCTGGTATCCAGAGAGGCAAATAGGCTGGAAAATGTCAGCCTAAGGTGGAAGAATTAGAGAGATGGTGAGTGATTTCTTATTGCGTGAGCTTTCTGCCCAGTCATCAGTCATTTGAACTTACCTCTCTTTCAAGCAAGGAATCTATTCATCTGCCATCAATCCAAGCATTTCTCCCAAGGCTGCACCATCTGGAAGGGGCATTTTCCAAGCTGGAAGCGTGTAGTCCCTGGGAAGTCTAGGCCCCTGAACACCACATTGCCCAGTATGTGCTATTTTCATTAGTAGATCATAACACTTCCCTGGGTGGAGCAGCTGTCAGGAAACAGGAGTTTGGATCCCATTCCAAGTAAATTACTGTGGAACAGAGACACTGGGTAGGGAGAAATCATTATTATAAAAGGCAGCAGTGTGCATAGTAACCCTGTTGCAGACCTGACGTTATTTTCTAGGTGAATTACATTTATTTTCTTAGTTCAGGCTTGTAACAGTTATGCAACTAGATAGTCTTATTTTCATTTTTTATAGGGCCTCAGTTTAGAGTTGTCTTTGCTTAAGATCTTGTTGATATGAGTTAAGATTAGGCTCAACTACTAATGGCAGGAACCCAAGCATTGTTCAACAAAATGCGTTTGAAGTTCCCTCCCACAGGCCACTTGTGGCTAGTTTGTGGGCTTCAGACTGATTCACATTGCTCTGCTATGGACGTAAAGCTTCCATCCGGTGCTCCAACAAGGCTCCTGTAGCATCAGCTTCCATTGCCAACTGCCTGCCCATGATCAAGAGAAAGCCAAAATTCTGCTTCTCTTACAGACACGTTTAGGGATTTACAAACACCATTTCTATTTGCAACCAATGACCAAAATGTAAATCTGCAGAGGAGATTAGGAAATAGTCTGTCCTGGATGTCTGTTTATCCAGGTACACCCAAGACTTATGTGACCGTGGAAGAAGGAGAGGGAGACATTGAAAGGACATTGTCTCTGTTTGATGCCACAATGAAGACGAGAGCCCCAGGCTGTGTGGTTCCAGAGACTATAACTTCTCTGTCATCCCACACTGCCTCCTGAGCCGCTGGACCGCAGAGGGGAAGTAGTGGCTGTGCCATGTAGCCCGTGGTTCTTCTGTTCCTCTCTGCAGCTCAGCCTTGTGAACATTGCAGGCTGTGTCTGAGTGATTTCCACACACTTTCTTTACTCCCTTAGCATTTTGAACTTTTGTGTAGCTTTCTTGTATATGTTAATTTGTCAGCTTCAAATACTGGTTGACTGGTAATGTTTGTTGTATGGAGAGTTGATGGCTGAACAGCTGTTTGGTTTTACTTGAGTTCGGCAAACACATACCTACTGCATAGGTGGGCAGATGGTTAGATAGCTGGAGACCCAGTGGCTCTCCTGATTGGTCACTTTTTTTTCTCATTTCGGTAAGTACGACCTAGTTTCTGGGCTCATTGCTTTCCCTTCAGGGATAGAAGAAGAAAGGATGAGCAAAGGTCAGTGAGAAGAGGGGGACAAGGATGAAGTAATTTATTATACAAACACTATTTTCATCAGGTTCCTGTTTTCTCTCTAGGGTTGATATCAAAGCAATGAGTGTTTTTCCTCCCAATGGACTTCCTGAAAAAAAAATGCTCCCAGCATGCCATCTTACAGACTCGAGATCAAAGTACTGTCCCAGGACTTGGGAATATGCGGAGAAGCTGCAACTGATTTCACTAAGCTAAAGCTCATCTGCTTTCTCTCCGCTCCTTCTTATTACCTGAAATTTATATTTTAATGCCATAAAGTCGAAAAAAAATCCCTTACAAGGTAGTTACAAAGATGGTATTCCTGTTCATCATAGCTGTTCCAACACCAGAAGAATGAATGTCATAATATTCCTCACGCAAAACTCCAGCCAGAGCCACTGGCAGGGTTTGAATAAAAACATTCAGCACTAAATGACTTCATCAGCTTCAATCCCTGTGCTCAGCAATTCAGAGGAAATCAGCAGCTTAACCAAGGGTTTTTTTTTCTTCTTCTTTTGCTGAGCAATTGGGGGCCAAAAATAAAACAATATTACATCAAACTGCAGACAAACAGAAATCTGAATACATTTCCTAGCTTCCTGGGGCCCTTCTGTACCTAATGAGCTCAGCAGAGCCCAAAACACATCAAGATGTTTCTCACCATTAAACTAAGGGATTATCCAATAAATCCCGATGGCATAGCCAGTTCTGCTCAGTGAAAGTGGGGAGAGGGAAGGTCAGAAGGATGCGATAGGTTTCTAATCGATAGAAACGACTCGTGACACATTCCCTTGACCTTTCAATGCAGAAGAAAAAATGGATTATCTGTGCTAACTGACATGTGGGTAGCTGGTATACCTTCCTGCGAGAGTATGTGAGCCTGCAAATATAATGTACACGATTCTGTCTGTCATTTTCTTCTTTAAGATTTGTGTCCAAATGCATACACATTGTGTAACGGTTTAGACAGGCCCTTTGCAGTCATCTTCGAATCAGTCAAAAAAGGGGATATTTGCCAAATAGTACTCACGCTCAGTGCACAGCTTTGAATTGCCAGTTTTCTTAGGCTACTGGGTTCTATTAAAAGGAAACACTTTGCGAAGGAGCATAAATCATTGTCATCTCCAGCATATATATGGTTATTGATTGCTAAATAATTTCATGTAATCCCCTTAGCATCCCATAGAGGGAAATATGGCTGATGTCATCATCATTGAACAGTGGAGGGTCAGAGGTGGGGTAGTAATTTGATCTCTGACCGCAAAGGTCAACTGTAGAGCTAAGATTTGAATTGATGTCACAAACACCATGGGAGGCAGTTTCTTTCACACATTAGAATGCTCTTGTAGTCTTTGCCTCTTTAAACTAAATGCCATTTTGAGATATTTGGCCTCTGTCTGCCTCCATTTCTTAATCTATAAAATGGGAAAAATAATTTCATATTATTAGATTACATGTTGGGCTTAAAATAGTCAGTGGCATGCCTTTTCATACATGCTAAGATTGTCCTCTTAAAATGTTTAACTCAAAGATTGAGAAGAATTGAAATATCACTCACTTTTCTTAGTCAGTAAATGGAAATTATACTAAGTGAAATTTATGGTCGATTAGTAAAGCTCAAAATAAGCTTCCTTCATAGTAATTGCTGAGGACACTGATATCCAAAGAGCAAAGGCATCTTAGGGCGTCAATCCGGGAGAACCAAGCTACTGGGACTGGGAGCAAACGTTTTCAAAGTCATTGATGTGTGTCCTAGTATGAGTGCAGTGGATTCTTGCCACCCGGTCTGTTTTTATTTAATTGCTTAAATTTGATACTTTGCACACTATGGCTTACAGTGACATTTTATTTGTATTTTAGTAAATGAAGTTTGCCTGAAGATCAAAGTGCATAGCTAACCTCTAGAGGCCAGGGAATAGTTGCACACACCTTTAATCCCAGGACTCATGAGACAGAAGCAGGCAGATTTCTGTGAGTTCAAGACTACCCTGGGCTACACAAGATCAATCCAGAAACAGATCCAGGTGGTGGTGGTGGTGGTGGCTCACACCTTTAGTCCTAGTGTTTGGGAGTCATGCACTTTAAATCCCAGAACAAGGCTGCATGGAGAGAGGAATATAAAGGGGAAGACACAGTGTGGAGTCTGAGGATTCAGAGAGACAGAATCTGGCCCCTTTGGTCTGAAGATTTGCTAGAAATAAAAAGTATCTCTAGTGGCTGGCTGCTTTACTTTTCTGATCTTTAGCTTGAACCCCAATATCTGTCTCTGGGCTTTTAGTATTCATGCTACATCTGATGCCCATTGTTTGGGGTACAAACTCATGAAAAAGCTGTTTGCCTGTGGCTTTACAGCCGCCCATGTAGGCTGAAACTACATGTGGCTGGAGTCACTGCTTTTGGCTAGGTTTTACTCTTCTCTCCCGGAAGGCTCCCACTGAACCCTTCTCAGACTGATGCCAACCTTGGTAGCCTCAATGAAATCCAGTCAGGCTTTTAGGGTTCTGTGCAGCAACAATAAGCCTTACATCTCCAGTGGCAGCAGCAGATTTGGTAAGACAACTGGGAATTCTTAAAGGGAAGAATTAGCTAAAAGAGAGTTTTTCCCCACATTAAAAAATGTTGAGTTGGGTCTCTGTATGATTGTATGCCTGATGGTTTGAAAACAGAATGATTACAAGAGAGGATAACTAATTCAGATAGAATTTCTCTAATGTCAATTGTAAACATTATCAACTTTATCATTCTTGGTTTATTAACCACTAAAAAATGGTTAATCTGAGTGCTAACGTATGAGTATTAGAAAAATTTAATAAAACAGATCACAGAGATATTCAAATCCAGACAGAGAACTTTAATGGAGAACCAATTTCAGCATTGCATTATAATAATAGAAAGGAACAGCCTAAGGTTTTCAAACAACCAACCATAATATATCCAGTAACCTTACAGAAATTGCCAAATGATAGAGGCTCTGTAAGAGCCAAATGAACTCTTGTGTCAATATTAGATTTAAGCAGATTCAAGGAAACAATAGTCTCATATGGTATGCGTTCACCATTGTAACACAAATGTTAAAATCGTGCTCAGTTTGTAATAGAATTATCCCTAAAGACTGGATAGACTTGGTTAAAGATGTTTTACAACCTGCTCCACAATTATAATGGAACACCTGGTTCAAAGAAGAAGCTAAAACTGTAGAACAATGGAGTAAAGCTAGAAGTATGGAAATCTCCCATGTTCAACTTCTTGGAGAAGGAGATTATGCTATTATAGAAAGGTAATGCATACCACATCCTGGCTTTATGCCATGCATCAGCTTTGAATGCTTAGGACAGAATTGAAGAAGTAGGAAAGAAGATTGAATCATTTACTAAAGTCATACAGGGCCCAAAAGAAACCTCCATGGATTTCTTACAAAGATTGATATCAGCAGTGAATAGAATGATACCAAATTCAGAAGCTAGACAAATAGTAATTGAGTCACTGGGTTTTGAAAATGCTAATTCTCAATGCAAAATGATAATTAGGCCATTAAAGGTAAGGTCAACACCTTTGAAGGAATGGATCTGCAATATAACTAATATTGAATCTCATGACCATGGTGATACTTGGATAGGAGAGGTGTTTTTCAGAGGGTTGAAGAAAAATCGAACTGTCAAGTGTTTCAATTGATGTAAACAAAGTCACCTTCAAAGAGCTTGTAAAGGTGTCAAAGAAACAATGCTTTTTCTAAGCACAATCTATTTAGACTGCTCCCCCCTTGTGGATTATGCAAAAGGTGTGGCAAAAGCATGTCAACAAGGGATATTCAAGGTAATCCTTTGCCATTAGGAAACTGCTTGAGTGGCCTCTCTCAGGTTCTATGCAAGTCTGGTTCAGTCAATTCCTGCCATCATAGAGGAAATTCCTTCCCAGAGCAATTAAAGAACATAATGCTTATTGTAAGAAACCATTCTGTTCTGGATAATAGAATAGTTATAGAAGAGAGAACAAAAAATTTCAGGAGAAACTATAAAGTGAGTATTTTGACAGACATCTATAAATGAACGAAGACCAAAATTAAAAATACAAATAACGGATCTCTGAGTTTGAGGCCAGCCTGGTCTACAAGAGCTAGTTCCAGGACAGGCTCTAGAAACTACAGGGAAACCCTGTCTCGAAAAACCAAAAAATAAAAAATACAAATACAAATAAATGAAGTTGTCATTGAAGGTCTAGTAGACACAGGTGCAGATGTAATGATAATTTCATCAGAATCTTGGCATCCAAGTTAGCCTCTTCAGGATGTAAATATTCAGTTTTTAGGGATCGGAACTTTATCTCAGGTAAAGCAGAGCATAAGATGGGTTGAATGTATGGGTCCAAAAAGACAGAGAAGAATATTAAAAACATATGTGGTTAACATAGCAATGAATTTGTGGGAACGTGATTTGTTACAGCAATGGAATACTCAGATTAATGTTCCCCCAATCTTAGAAACAAACCATAAATTAATTCATGTTTCTGGGAAAAAAATAATAAAAGATAATACAGAAAACAGTCACTGACAATCAGGTTGTACGAGAACAGGGCACAACTGCTATTTCAAAGGCACCAACAGCCCTACTTTAAAATGGTTGACAGACAAACCTGTATGGGTTGTTCAATGGTCTTTAACAACAGAGAAACTGCAGACTTGGGAACAGCTGGCAACTAAATGCTCAGCATATTGAAGAATTAACCAGCCCTTGCAATTCTCCTCTGTTTGTTCTTAAAAAGAAACCTGGAAAATGGAGAATGATAACAGATCTAAGAGCTGTTAATAAGGTGATTCAGTCAATGGGATCTCTACAGTCTGGAATTCCTTTGCCTTCTCTGTTGTCTAAAAGATGTCCTCTTATGGCTATTGATTTAAAAGATTGGTTTTTTTTTTACTACACCTTCACAAGGAAAAGATAGAGAAAAAAAATTGCATTCACAGTGCCTAACTATAGTAATTCTCAGCCTGCTAAGAGTTATCGAAGAATGGAACATTCTCCCACAGAGAATGTTAAATAGCCTTACCCTGTGCCAATATTTTGTACAGTATCCATTGAAAATGATACATAAGCAATTTTCTGAATCTAAAATTTACCATTACAGGGGTGACAATTTACTATGGGATTCAAATGTTTGAATGTTTGAAGAATTAAAGATATTTTGCCTTGTTGGGGATTACAAATTGCTCCTGAAAATACAAAGAAGAGATTCTTCTATTAATTATTTAGGCTATAACATATGTTTACAAAAAATTAGACCTCCAAAGGTTCACATTAGGAGAGATCAATTGCAGACTCCTAATTACTCCAAAGATTGCTGGAGACATTTCCCATCTATGGCCCATTATTGGGATAACACCTGATGAGCTGATTAATTTAAACCAAACTTTAGATGGTGACATGAAATTAAGTAGTCCCAGGAAATTAACAACCGAAGTTGAGAAATAATTGACTTTTATAGAAGAGAAATTACAGAAGACATATGTGGATCATTGTGGATCTGAATCTTAACAACATTCTGGTCATATTAGCTTCTAAACATTCCCCTACAGGAGTTTAATACAGAGGGAAGATATAATCTTAGATTGTATCTTTTTACCATATAAACCAAATAAAAAATTAAAAACTTATGTAGAAAAGGTTTTTGAGTCAATTCTAAAAGGAAAATTGAGACTTTGTTGATTAGCAGGAATAGACCCAGCAGAAATTATAGTATCATTTAACAATGATGCAATTGACAAATTATGGGCAGAACTTGAATCCTGGCAAAGAGTTTGCCACAATTTTGGGGGAGAGAGTAATGACAAATATCCCAAGAGCAGAAGAATTCAATATATAAAGAGAAATAGCTAGATCCTTCCATGCATTCTATGGGAACTACCAATAACTGGAGCCCCTACATTCTATACTAATGCAAATAAATCAGAAAAAGCAGGTTACAAATCAGAAAATTTAGCTAAAGTGACTCAAAGCCCTTATGATTCTGTCCAAAAGTCAGAATTATATTCTATTCTCATGGTACTAAAGGATTTTTAAGAATCTCTCAACATAGTTACCAATTTACAATATACAGAAAGAGTTGTTTTGCATATTAAAACCACTTAATTTATACCAGACAATACAGAATTTACTTTATAATTTTTCAGTAACTAGATACAATCAGGAATAGGAATCATTCCATATATATATATATATATATATATATATATATATATATATATATATAACATACATCTGGTCCCATACAGGTCTTCCAGGTCCTCTAGCACAAAGTAATGCAGAAATAGACCAATTATTGATTGAAAATGTGCTGAAGGCCTCAGAATTTTATTAAAAACATGTCAATAGCAAAAGTTTTAAAAAAGGCTTTTCCATCAGATGGCAACAAGTCAAGGAAAGTATAATGAAATATCTTACTTGTCTTAATATACCCAAACACCACTACCTGAAGGAGTAACCCAAAGGATACTCAAAGGAATGAAATATGGCAAGTGGGTGTTTTTCATTTTGTAGAATTTGGAAAACTAAACTATGTGTACCACACCATTGACATCTATTCAGGCTTTCAAAAGACAACTGCTTTGAGTTCGAAAAAGACTGACTCAGTAATCACACATTGTTAGAAGTTATGGCCATTATGGGTATACCTATACAAATAAAGACAGATAATGCTAAGAAAATGAAACAGTTTTTTGCTTGTTATAATATACAGCATATTACAGGTATACCACACAATACTACAGGACAGGCAGTTAGAGAAAGATCAAATCGAACTTTAAAGGATATGTTAAATAAACAGAAAGGAATGATAAAGACCCCAAGAAATAGATTGCATAATGCTTTGTTAACTTTGCATTTTCTAAATGTTAATGAGAAAGGAGGAACAGCTACAGAGAGACATTGGATAATAGAAAAAACTATGGAATTAAATCAGCCAGTATACTTTAAAGATTTATTGACCTCAGACTGGGAACCAGGACATGTTTTACATTGGGGAAGGGGGGTTTTGCTTTTGTTTCTACAGAAGAAAAACTATGGATATCAACAAAATTGATAAAGGTTTGCTTTGAACAAGAGAGATCTCTTGATTAGAAGAGGTGATCTTTCATCAAACAGCATGACTATTCAATCTAAACTAATTTACATAACTAACAGATGGTTCTCATTTGATCATATGTAACTTGTCAAAAAGGAAACTCCCCAAAGTTAGGCTTGGGAAAGGGTTTTTGTCTTTTCTGAATAATGAAGACACCCAAGTAAGGAATTTGAAGATGACTGGACAAATGAGAAATCCGAAGAAAAAGATTAAATCATCCAGAAAAAAAATGTTCCAAGCAAAAGAATAAATTGGTCTATTGGTATATCATTTTTCCAATAGGATAAAATTTTATAAATCTTCCCAATGTTTGTTTCTGCTGCTTAATACAGACATATAACGCAAATGATCTTTTTGTAGTCTCAATCTAATTAAAAATTAAAGCTGACTTTGGAGTTGGAGTGTGGCTCTCTCCTTCTCT
This sequence comes from Arvicola amphibius, assembly GCF_903992535.2. Taxonomy (NCBI): domain Eukaryota; kingdom Metazoa; phylum Chordata; class Mammalia; order Rodentia; family Cricetidae; genus Arvicola; species Arvicola amphibius. Next base: position 58,839,811 of record NC_052052.2, on the reverse strand, counting down.
AAACCCAGGTATGTTTGTTAAAGTAAAATCCAAAATCTCATGTCAGAAGAGCTGCCTGATATGAGATGAAGAAAAACAAAAATTAAAGGACTATTTCATTGCTGCTAATCTCATAATCTTTTGGTTTTATTTTGAGACTTTAACAGCTTTGCTTAGGGTGTGAATATTATCCCAAAATGTATTATATATATATATATATATATATATATATATATATATATAATACATATGTTTGAGTCTCTATCAGCTTTCTGCATGAACTATGAAGTCTCTAAAAGGAGTATGGAGCCCCATAACAATGATTCCTCCAGGACTATGATAACACCACTAAGCCAAAAAAAAAAAAAAAAACCAAAACACCTGAAGATTGGCTTTGGACTACAAACTGCTCAGAACAATCTCAAGGTGACTAGCTGAGATAAGCCAGCTTCCCAGACTATCTCACCAGGAATCAAGACAAGACCTCCACTTTCCCATTACACAGAAACTGTACAACAAATGATACAGCTACCTTTCCAAGGACTTGACAATTAACCCAAATTTTTCTTTTCAGGATCCCCTAAAGTTAGTCTTACCAACGGATAGCAAGAAGTAAATTTAAGAATACAATGCCCATATTCCCAAGAGGTAGTATGGGCAGTTTTAGGTCTTTCACTGGGTTATGATATTTGTTATTCTTTAGGGGGGATTGGTTACAAGTTGTTATTGGTAATAGTCAGGAAAAAAATCTAAATAAAGGAAATTAGATTCAAGATTCTTGTTTTGAAAAGAAAAAGGGGATATATATGTATATATATATATATATAATATGATAGGATAAAGGGGTAGATCATTGAATCTACTCTGAAAAGATAAAAGGGAGAATATAGATATGATAAGATAAAAAGGTAGAATTACTGAATCTACTTTTAAAAAGCAACTACTAGTTTTAAATTGGATTGAAATTTAATATATTGTATATGTTTATATATTGATACAAATTTGAGATTAATTTTGTTAGAACATACTGTACATACATTTCTACTCTTGTTCAAGGTATTGTATCTATACAACTCATTTAACAATGTAATGCAAATTTCTAGTCCTTGAAAATTATTATTACCAATTGTTTAGGATAACAAGGAAATGCAGGTTAGTAGTTAATCACCTATTACAATCAACCTTGTAATCATATTAAGTATGCTTTCAATATCAAATAAAGATATATTTTAGATAAACAGGTCGTCTTCAAACACTTCAGAGATATACAGAATATGGTATTTAAGATGTTTTGATAATACAGGCTCCTTTTTATGACACTGAGACACATCTACTCCTGGCAGCATCAACCTACTTCAGAGAAGACGATGGGCACTGAAGATAATCCACATGGAGTTTATTTTTTTTTTTTGAGGCAAAAGCCTCTGGCAACAAAGTGCTCTTGCCCTGACTGCTGACAATATGCTGTCATAATTGCACAAGAAGGACACAAAAAAGTGACTGCCAAACATTTTTAAGACAAGGAGGGACATTCCTTCAGTATATCCTACTTCACAAAAAAGTTTGTTGACTATGCTAGACCTGTAGGCTGAAGATGAATACCCCAGTGTTGAAGAGGACTTGGCTGACTGTCCAGGCAGTCAGATTTTTTTTTCATTTCTCACATTTGTTTTGGATGTTGCTTTCTTGAACTTTCTGCTTACTCAGTTAATATTATTTCTTCTTAGGTCTCTGAGGGAGTTGAAAACTAGATAGTTATAGTTTTCCTTATTTACCAGACTCAGAAAAGAAACTCATTAAAGAGGTGTAAAGTGTATAAAGTTGAGAGATATTAAAAGATAATTTTGGATGGTAATGCATGTTATGATAGAGAGTAATTTAGGTAGAAGACTTTGTACTCACTAAGATAAGACAGATAATGGAGTATTTTCTCTGAATTTGTCAAATGCAAATGACTAGACATTGTTGATGTACTTACTGCTTATATTAAATATAATTATTGTACTTATTGTATATAGTTTTTCTTATATTAGTTATAGCCTCCTTTGATTTTAGACAAAAGGGGGAAATTTATTGATATCTTGTTTGTATTTTAATAAATAAATCTTGCCTGAACATCAGAGTGCAAAGCTAAACTGCTGGAGGTCAGGGAATGGTGTCACACACTTTTAATCCCAGGACTCATGACAAAGAGGCAGATGGATCTCTATGAGTTCAAGGCTACTCTGGGCTACACAAGATTGACCTAGAAACAGATCTAGGTGGTGGTGGCACACACCTTTAATCTCAGTGTTTGGGAGTCACACACCTTTAATCCCAGCACTAGGGAGGTGAAGATCAGAATGAAATGACTGGGTGGAAAGAGGAATGAATATGAAGGGGAAGAAATAGGAACTCACTAGAGTGTGGAGTCTGAGGATTCGTGGAGACAGGATCTCACCCCTTTAGTCTGAAGATTTGGTAGTGGTAAAAGGTCTCTCTAGTGGTTGATTGCTTTGCTTTTCTGATCTTTAGTTTGAACCCCAATATCTGTCTCTGGGTTGTTATTATTCATGCTACAATGACTCCCATTTGTTACCCACTGAGTACCTATCAAGTTCACTATATTTTTGGTACCAATAAAAGTAAAACTTAAATTTTTATCCTCTAAAATTTTAAAAATTCATAGCCTATAAAATGTAGTGTGCTGGTTGATTTTTTTTGTCTACTCTACATGAGTTAGTGTCATCTGGGAAGAGGGAACCTCAACTGAGAAAATTACCTCCATCATGTTCACTAAAGGCAAGTCCGTAGTGGATTTCCTTGATTAATAGAGAGGTGGGAGAGCTCAGCCCACTGTGGATGGTGCCTCCCCTAAGCAGGTGGTCCTGGGTACTATAAAAAAAAAAAAAACAAGCTGAGCAAAGCACAGAGGAGCAAACCAGTAAGAAGTGTTCTTCCATGGCTTCTGTTCCACCTACTGCCTCCAGGTTCCTGCTCTGCTTGAGTTCCTACCTTAGTTTCCTTCAGTGATGGACTCAGATGAAGAACTATAAGCCAATAAATAAACCCTTTTCTCCCCATATTGCTTTTTGTCACAGTGTTTTTCATTTCAATAAAGAGAAAACTAGGACACATTTGATGAACAATCCAGGGCTTTGAATTGCCAGTTTTAAAAAAGAGCATATTATACATAGAATAGATTTATAAGTATGTATATCAAATAAATTTTTAAGAAAATTTGAAACAAAACCAGAGCTATCATTATTTTCAATATATCAATATATTATCATTTTAATATGTAGTGAGGTGACGAGCAGGCCTGCTTTTCATCCTCCCCAGATACCACATGGCTAGCTTTACACCCGAAATAACAACACACAAATTGTATTCATTTAAATACTGTCTGGCTCATTAGTTTCAGCCTCTTATTGGCTAATTCTTACATCTTGCTTAACCCACTTCTAATAATCTGTGTAGCACCACAAGTTGGTGGCTTACCAGGAAAGATTCAGCATGTCTGACCTGGTGGCTGTCTTCATGGCGACTGACCCAGAGAGATGAGGCATGGCGATTGACTAACTTCCCTTCTTCCCAGCATTCTGTTCTGTCTACTCCACCTATCTAAATCCTGCCCTATCTAAATCCCGCCCTATCAAAAAGCCAAGGCAGTTTATTAACCAATGAGAGTCCTCCATCATTAATATATCGATATATTTCTAATATAATTTATATGTTTTAATATTTCAATATATGTAAATATTATTTAAAGCATTTTTTAAAAAGAGAATCTCAGGACAGAATTATGATCAAGTAACTTTTAAAATATTTGAAAAGCCTCTCTCCCTCTCTCTCTCCCTCTGTGTGTGTGTGTGTGTGTATATGTGTGTGTGTTTGTTGTGTAGCAGTTTCACTCCTGTCTCTACCTCCTTAGTGCTGGGATTAAAAGCATGTGATCCCAAGTTCTAGAATCACTTTTGTGTGAGCTGTTTCTCATTTAGACAGATTCAATGTCATGTGGCCCAGGGTGGCCATGAACTCACAGGCCTCTGTCTCCCAGTGCTTGGATTAAAAATGTGTGCATCACTACCTGGACTCTATGGCTAACTAGTGGCTTAGCTCTGCATACTGATCTTCAGACAAGCTTTATTTGTTATATCACAAACAAATATCACTACAATAAGGTAGTCCTTCAAAGTGATCTATCATGCATCTTAGATCCCAGAGGAAGGGCTGGTACTTCCTTAGTTTTAAACACTGACTGGGTCACTGGGAAATTATTTACTTACTCATTCAGCTAGTCTTGGTATGTATGGTGCAGAACATTGGTCCTCTTGTCCAAGAACAAATGCCTGAATTCTGTCTGTAGGAGGTAGGGCTTTTTAATGGATGGAATTATTCAAATGCTGAAATATGCTTAAAGATGCTAGTAGCCAGAAAGTTGATCAGATACTTACTGACTCTAATAGCCTCACAGTTAATTTACCCTCTGTCTTTTTATTTTCCTATTCTTGTGAAGAGACACCATGATCAAGGCAACTTATAAAAGAAAGCATGTAATTGGGGCTTGCTTACAGCTTCAGAATGTAAGTGCATGGCCATCATGGTGAGGATCCTGGCAGCAGACAGGCAGGCATGATGTGGGAGCAGAGACTGAGAGTTTACATCTTGTCCATGAGTTGAAGACAGAGAGCAGAGAGAGACTGGTGTGGTTTTCAAAAGGTTTGAAACCTCAAAGCCCAGCCCCCAACGACACAGCTCTTCCAACAAAACCACACCCCCTAATCCTTCCCAAACAGTTCCACCAATTAGGGCCCAAGCATTCAAATATATCAACCTATGGGGACAATTCTCATTTAAATCACCCCATTCCCCTTCTCCCTGCTGGTCTATTCCAGGGAGTGGATTTGCTTGTCAGGCTTGGGTTATCGGTCTGCTATTATTGAAACCATGAAGTGGTTAGAGAAGAACATTGTTTCGTATGAATTTCACTCATCCTTTTGTGAATTGGTAGATAGAAAGACAGACAAGACTTACCTCCAGAGATAAATCAGCATGGATAGTATGTAACAACCACCTAAAAATGCAAGTGATTCTCAGAAGGTGTAATTGGAGACTATACATTTGTTTCCCAACTGTCAAGACCCAAATAATCACATAGAAACTTTACTACATTGCTTGGCCAATGACTCAGGCATATTCCTAGCTAGCTCTTACATCTTAAAACAACCCATTTCTATTAATCCAAGTGTTGCCAAGAGACTGTGGCCTACTAGTAAAGTTCTGGCATCCTTCTCCTTCAATAGTTACAGGGTGTCTCTTTGACTCTACCTACTCTCAATATGTATCACTTCCAGCCTGGCCAAATTCTGCCCTGCCATAGGCCAAATCAGTTTTATTCATTAACCAATAAAAGTGGCACAGATAGAGAAGGGCATCCACATCATCAAGGGTTGAAGGAAAGACAATCTGTCATGCTCCATATTTGATAGAGTGTAGTCTGCTGGTAGCTGCTGCATTGTTACTAATACTTTCCCAAAACCCAACTCCGAATGACAATTCTTGCAAAGTTGTGCTTCACTGAGGAACAAAAAAGGACAAGGGAAAGAGTTTGATAAACGTGAGGCTCATGAAGTTCATGTCTTCATCACCAGTCTTCCTCAGTTTGAATTCTGAATGCACACAGTGGGACAGTATAGAGCAAAAGTGAGCCATGGCACCGAGACCCAGTGTCGATTCCTAGCATTCTTTTCTTCCTAGCTTTCAAAACTTTCCCTAATATTTGAGACACACTCATTTAGTCATTAAGCCAGTACCTAGATAACAAACATTGTCTGATCAACTGTTGGGCTGACTATACTGTGGGCAAGTGTGAATGACACAAAGTCATCACCATCAACTATGAATGAGGTAGCAGTGGACATATGTACAAGACACAGTGATACACAAAGAAAATTCAAGTTAACTGAGTACAAGGGAGATTTCAGAATAGCTAAAGAAAGGAATGTTGCACCTGAGTTTTGAAGACTGAGAAAGGTTTTTCTCCAGGCAGAGAAAGGGCTTCTTTATATCAGATTAACCTGACCTTATATAAATCATCGAACCTAGATAATCACTAATAAAATACTTGTAATGGAAAAAGTCTTTAACAACAAAGAAATTCCTTATCATCATAATCAACAACAATGGAAACACCAGAAGTTCAGGTTCACAAGGCCAGCCCAGGGAGAATAGGAATTCTCTGTACTCAGCAGTGGTTCATTCAGAAAGATATTGAAAGCATTCACACTGTCAGTAACAGATATCGTGAACATTGTACTGGAGATCTGGTCCCTAGCTCTGTTTCTATAGAATTGGAGGCCAGAATATGATTTATAACAATTGCTATATGACAGTTAAGTCAGGAAGGAATGGATGGGCTATATAAACTAATACTCATAAGCTATAGTATGAGTATGCTAATATATAATGCAGTTTTATTTTTTTATTCAAATCATGTTCCACTGTATCCTTACTAGTCCATGGCTAAATGGGAAGATTCATTGCCCCGGAGGAAAAAAAACATATTTAAAGACTTTAAGACTCATCGGTCTCAAAGTCTCTGTCTGTCTGTCTGTCTGTCTGTCTGTCTGTCTATCTATCTATCTCCAATGACAAATTATACTTAGAGAGCTATGATGGCTATCTTTATTGTCAAGTTAACACATCTTGAAGAAGGATCCTCAACTGAAGAATTGCCTCCATTAGGTTAGCCTATCTATATGTCTATGAGGACATTTTCTTTGTTGCTAATAACTGTGTGTATAACCATTCAGTGGCAGGTGGACCTAGGCTATGTAAGAAAGCTAGCTGGATTGTGAGCTTGAGAATAAGCAATAAAGCCAGCCAATAAGCAGCAGTCCTCCATGGTTTCTGCTTTAAGCTCTGACCTTGAGTTCCTTCTTGATTTCCCTCAATGATAAATTATGACCTGGAAGTGTAAGCTGAAAGAAACTCTGTAGACAAATTTTTCTTTGGGCCACCAGCTTAAAATACTGACTTAGAGACTTATTATTATACAATTATTAATAATAAAAACTCAGTCTATACCTTAGAGTTGTACTACTAGCTCTTTTAACTTAAATTAACCCATTTTTATTCAGCTCCATGCTGCCACATGACTCGTGGCTTTTACCTCTCCTCCTGCATGTCTTCTGTGGCCAACTGATGACCCCTCTTTCTTTTTCCCAAGACCACTTTATTCCTAGAAGTCCTGTCTAACCTCTTACTGCCTCAGAATTGGCTATTCAGTCCTATATAAAAACAATCACAGTATAAAGGATTATTCTGTAACAAAACCCTTTCCTTTCCAGGTTGCTTTCGCTCATGGTGTTTTTCACAGCAAATGGAAGCAAACTGGAACAAGAGTTAAAATCTATGCTGCCCAAACAAAATGCCATAGACTGGGGGGAGCTTGAACACAAACATTCATATCTCTCAGTTTTAGAACATGGAAGTCCATGTTTTAGAACATATGAAGTCCATGGTGGGATAGGTAATGGTCTTCCCTGTTTCTGTGTTACATTTATACCATCTTTGAATTCTGTTTGTTCTTTTCCAGCAGACTCTGATCCACTTTAGGAGATGATTGGCACCTTCTGGGTGCTGAGTTAATGTGTGCAGAGTGTAGTGCCTGATGAGCTTGTTCCAGGCTCTTCTGTGATTGGTTAGATCACCTGGGCTACTGAGGTAGAGGCTAGTCCTAACTGTAGTTTCACCCTCAAGTATCATCTGAGAGCCAGCCTTTGTCATATCGAGGACACATTAAGAGATGCATCTTAGCCTCCAAGTCACCTGCCCACTTAGCCTGATCTGTGGTAGGAAATTCATTTGACTCATAGCTTGTAGAGAATTCATTTTATTACCAGTTATCTAGATGTTTTTCTAGTGCCCTGGCTTCTCTTTGCATTTGGGCTAAATTGAGACATTTAAGGGTGAGTTTAGGGGCTAAACAACAGTTTTAGATACAATGAAAAAAAAGAGACTATCTACATAACACCAAGTCGTTCATAGTATGAGAGGTAGGGTTTTATTTATCTACTGACAACTAATTTTATATAAACGTGTGTCACTTTTATAGCTTCCTTTTAAAACCACCATACAGCTTCGTGAATATCACAGAATGATGATCATGACTAAGCAGTATGATGTAGGTACTTAAATCCCCAGCACAGGGACTCATGGCATAAGCAAAAGGTTAGGCAAATCATTTTTAGTCAAGACACAAGTCACTTCAAGCACAGATACAAATGACAAGGCTAAAATGTTCTTGAAGATGAGGGTGAGTTCTCATTTCAGAGATGCAGAAACCAAGTGCTGTGTCTCAGATACGGTTTCCCCTCATAGCTCACATGTTAGAGGTTTGATCTCCAGACATGATGAGGCAGTAGAATGGGTAAGAGGTGGTTTCTTTGACGAGATAATTGGGTTGTGGGTGAGGGACCCACATGTTAATGCAGTGAGACCTTAGTTTGTTTTTTTGGAGTGAATTGCTATAAAAACGATGAACTTAGCTTAAGAATCCTTCTGGTCTCCTGTCTTACTATGTTGAAGATGGAAGTTATAAAATAATCCCACACTAGCTCAGAATTGAGTATAATAAGGGTTACTTATTTAGGGGTAGATTCACAGATCATAGTCCTCTGCATCTATGGGGAACAGGAACCAAATCCAGAAGCCAGGAGAGAGAGAGAGCACATGCTTTATATTGGCATTTATAGTATAAGAGGCCACGCCCAACTGGGTTGAAGGAGTTCCTACAGCACCTCCCCATTTTGTTTAAATAAAAGAGTTCTAAGCCGAATACAAAACTATATACAATAAGAACAAATATCAAGTATAAAAATTAGAACTACAATCAGCATAAACAATGTTAAGCAAGGAACATATGCTAAATGTTTCAATAATTATTCTATCCTAAGAAGTCTTAAGTCTTGTATTAGAAATGGTAAGCTAAATCATAAGAGAGAAGTAACTATGACTATATAATTTTCAACCCCATTGAAGGCCTGAGAAGGGAGATAATATTACTTGAGTAGGCATAAAGTGCAATCAAGCAGCTTCCAAAATGTGCAGTAGATGACAGAGACAACTGACTACCTGGGCAATTACCCAAGGTCTCATTGCAATGTTGAAGCAACCCATTTTGGCTAAGGCCTAGAGTAACTGACAGACCATTTTCTGAGGCAGAAAATTTTTCAGAACCATCTTACCCTGTCTTGACAAGGTTTGGCAGTCTTTTTTCTTATATCCTGCTTGTCCTGTCCAGACATCGTGAATTTTGTCAGTGGTCAAGGCATGGGCAGTTTCTTGCCTAAAGGCCAGTTTTGCCAGTTACTTTTCTCTTATGCTTCAAGTGGAGTGTCTTCTGTGCTCAACATTCTCTTGGGAATAGATTGATGCTGCCAGGAGTAATCTTGTCTCACTTCAACAGAACCCTAAGTTATTTAAATGCCATATTCTGAAGTGATTGAAGATTACTTATCTATGCAGAATACAATCTCTATGTATCTAAAGAACCTGATTAGTCTAACTTTAAGTATGACAAACATGTATGACTATAGACCTATAATACTTAATATCTATATAGCTTAAAGACTAAGACTTCATATTAGAATGTTAAACAATATTTAAACAACTGTGCAGCAAATGTGGACAATGACCTCAAGATGTAAGCAATGTATAAGTATCTTGATCAGAGGTAAAAATGTATAGTGCAATATGATAAATACATTCTAAAATTGTATAAATATACAAAATGTCTTAAGCAGAGGTAGAAGCATGCATGCATATAATATGACAAAATAACTTTGCCTAGGTGTACAAATATTGTAAACAGAAATAGGAGTGTATTAAATATAATTTGAATTTGTATCAATTTACAAGAATCTCTATCAATATAAATTGCTTATAAATCATAGCTCACAACTATTCACTCCATTACTCACTATTATTATTAGTGTGAGTAAACTCACACTAATCTATTATCCCATCCAATTTCCCTTTTTTAAAGAGATCCCTGAACCTACATAATTTTCACCCCAAACCCTAATACCATATCAGTTACAGTCAATCCCTAATTGATGTCTCTAACCATGAGGACAAACATTCTTGGGACAGGGTACTTCTCTTCTAGAATTACTTCCAGCTGTCATAGGACAAGGTTTTTTTCCCTATGGGATCCTGTAAAAGTTAAATGATAGTTAAGTTTCAAGATTCGTGTCTGGTATAATTGCAAATAGTCTCTGAATAGTTGATAGTTCCTATTTGAAGTTCTAGCCAGAAGATGCACCATTTCAGTTAGCCGTGTTGGAATCATCTTGTACAGCTGGTACCCCAAACCAGTCTTAAAGTAGTGCTATCAGCATCATGATGTCAAATCAACCAGGTGGAGTCATTGTTATCGGTCTCCATTTTCTTCCAGGAAACTTCAAAGATTACTACAGGAAAATCTATTGTTCATTGTGGAAAACTTAAAGATTATTCATATAGACATATATTCAATGAAAGATACAGTATAGACAAAATAGGTATTAAGAAAAGGAAAACTTTTCCTAAAATGTTTCTTCTTTCTGTCCCATACCAGATGTCTCCTGACATGAGACAGATACTCTGAATTTTTCTTTTAAAAACATGCTTGGCTTTAGAGAAGGATAACGATTGTTCAACTTTAAAGACAGCCCTTCTCCTCCCTCCCTCCCTCCCTCCCTCCTTCCCTCTCTCCCTCCCTCACTCCCTCTCTCTCTCTTTCTCTCTCTCTCTCTCTCTCTCTCTCTATATATATATATATATATATATATATAATTGTTAAATTCAACAGCATGAATTCTTTCAGACAATGTCTCAGCATCCTTCGACATTGATTGGATTTTGTTTGTCAAATTAATGTTATCCTTTCCAATAGTATTAATTTTTTCAACTAGCTGTTCATTATTGGCCTATAAAGATTGCATCATTTCTAAAAGTACCTCATTCTTGGCTCAGTTATTAAACCATTTTCTTAACGATATATGAAAAACAAAACTAATTCTCAAAATCAAATAAATGGATGTATAAGGAAAATCATATAAGTCTTGTAGAATACCATCTATAGTATAGGCAAAAAGGTTATTAAATTCCTGAATGGAAATATTTTCTGCAATCATATAACTATCAAATTTATTAATTTTCTTACCTTTGTTAGGAGGTTTCAGTAAAAATTGTTGTAGGTGTAATGATATTTATTGGCCAGCAGGTGTCATTGTTGCAGCCACATGGTGGAAAGACAGGACCAGTGGCAGCTCAACTTTGGTTCTGTGCATTGGTGCCTGGTTAAATACTGACAAATACGTATTGCTTGACAAATTTGGAGCAATTATAAATCAGTTCTATGCATGGAACAAGGATTCCAGAGCTTGCGAGCAGGGAACACAAACTGGAAGCTGCACAACTCTGTGCAACAGGGAAAGCAACAGGTGGGGAGAAGTGTGCATGAGCCTGAAAACTTGGCAAGTCACCACATGGTAGCTCTACTGTGGCTGTGGCAGGGTTTGGAAAAAAGCCACTTAGTAGGTGAAATCAAGTCAGGTGGATGGGGGTGAGAGACCTGGGTTGCAGACCTTTTGAGCCTTTTTAGGCCTATCCCCATAGGTGTCGGGTTGGGATTCACATGGGTGCCAGATGAAGATGGACGTTATAAAATAATTCCACACTAGTTCAAAATTGAGTAGAATAAAGGGCTATTTATTTAGGGATAGACTCACAGATCACAGTTCTGTACATGAACAGGGAACAGGAACCAAATCCAGAAGCCAGGAGAAAGAGGGAATGCATGCTTTATGTCAGCATTTATAGTATAAGAGACCACGCCCAAGTGGGCTGGTATCCTAAAGGCTACTAGCTGAAGGAGTTCCTACAGCACTATGTGACATCTTCCTACATTCTGATGCCATCTTCCATGGGGCCTTCCTCAAATGCTGATCAGAGGTAACTGCTTGATGTTGAACTTCCAGTATATACCATGATGAGATGAATAAATCTATACATATATGAATTCCCTATTCTTATCCTATTGATAGAGATCTAACGGGTTGGAAATCATGGGTATCAGCCAGTTCGCAAATTATCCTGTTATAATTAAAATAAGAATATGGCTCCCTTGCTCTCTACCCTCCAACATTTGGTTTATCTCTATGTAACAGTGAGCAATCCTCTTACCTTATCCTATTGAATACACAAGGGATCTTCACTCTATCATATATGAGTCTGGCTATTCCTCCCTGCTGTGTGCTGTTCACAAATTAGATAAATAACCACTAATGTCTATATCTTTGTGGTTTATATTGTTCACAAGACAAGGCTAGACTGGAGCCCTTTAGCTTGCATCAGAGCCTCTGATGGTGACTAACTTTCCATTAACTTACAGTCCAAATGGATTCTTTACTTGGCTAAAAGAGTACCCTTGCATCTGAACTCCATTCAGCCCTTAATTTTCCATTGTATCCCCAAATTGTATCATTAAAATGATTGTTGAATGAGTGACTGACATCCAGAAAAACTGTATACATATTTTTCTTCAACTTATGGACTTGTGAAACCACCAAAAAAATCCTTCTAAAATTAAGATTTTCCTGTTTCTTTTATCTTTAAATTATAATTTCATCATTTCTCCCTCCACACTCTCCCATATACTCATCCATGCTCTTTCAAATCCAATAGTCTTTTTCTTCATTAATGTTGTTATATACATTTGTGCATATACGCACACACATATTAACATATTTCTGAATACATAAATACAACCTTCTCAGTCTGTATAATGTTACTTGTATGTTTCTTTTCAGGGCTGATCATTTGGTATTGGATAGCTGATTAGTGTGCTCTTCCTTGGGAGAAGCCTATTGCCCCCCCCCAACTGTCAGTATTCCTAAATTTCCTGTACCTTGTGTTGAGTTGAGGCCTCATGGGCTTTCTACCATTCACTCTGGCCTGTCTATTACAATCCTTGTTCAGCTCACAGTTAGGCCGTCATGTTGGTCAGACTTTATGGGTGTCCCTTATGACATTACTAGGAGACACAATCTTACAGCAAACTCCCTGATCCTCTGTCTCTTAAAATTCTTTTGACCTGCCCTCTTCTACAGTGTTCCCTGAGACTTAAGTGCAGGAGTTATCATGTAGTTGTACCCACTGGGACTTGGCTCCACAGCTCTGCATTTTGTGGTTTTCTGTAGTGGTATCCATCTGTACAAAGAGAAGTTTCTTTGATGAGAGGTGAGGACTACATACATAGGGATATAAGGACAAAAATTTAGACTATAGTTAGGGATTGTGCTGGTTTAGTAAAGCGGTGGTTGAAGAATTTCCTCCAAGATCCATGACATCACTAGCCTGGATAGTTAGATAAGTTTCCAGTACCAGGCATGATTCCTTCTTGTTGAGTGAGTCTTAAGTCCATTTAGAGAGCTGTTGGTTACCACAGTGGAATGCATGCCACTATTGCACACTTAGGATTACAGTTATGCTGATTGTTGTCATGGTTTATAGCTCTCATCAACAGTTCTGGGTAGAACTGTTAGTTGCTTCCTCCTTTGGAAGCTTTCATGGCATCTTCTGGTACCATGAAAGCCAACCCTCATTGAGGAGACATTCAAGTCAGATTTATCTCAGGGGCCTCAGGATTCTGTGTCTGAAGTACATGAAGTAAATATTTAAAATCATCTTAACAGATCCCCAAATATGACCACTAATAAAAATTAAATATACTTAGATAAGTAATAAAACTTCATTTTTGATGTTTATATTATAAAAGTAAAAGAAAAGAGACCAACATAAAACTAGTTGTATTCAAGAAATGAATGCATTGGTATCTGGCTTGACAGGGAGCTGCAGTTCTCGGCGAGTTCCCATGATGCTCATCAGGTACTTGGTTCTCGTTGCACTCAGTGTGCTTCGTCCATGAACACAGTTGCTCGCAAATGTAGGTACTGCCAACGTGATGGCAGGAATGAAGCAAGATTTCAAAGCGAGGGCAGTTTCTCTCTAGGAAGACAGGACCATGAAGGTGCAGTAAAGATCGAGTTCTTCTCTAAACTGAATGTCAGGTTGCAGCTCCATGCCATCCATGTGGAATTATCAGTAATGTATTATGACAACTGAAATGGAGTCGCAAACACACCAAAACTCATTTGTTTTCTAAGAAGTCCTAAAATCTGTTTCCCAGTTCTGGTATCAAGTCAGAAAGCAAGGCTGCATGTTTTCCTGTTCCAATGGCTGTTTTTAGCTACTGTGTTGAAAAACATAAACACTTGCCTTCATTTTAGCTTTACATAGCTTCAGCTTCATTGAGAATGCTGTTAGGATTTGAAATGCATTGATAAATTGGGTTTTGCCTTGAAGAGATATGTTTAACTTACTAATTGAGTAAAAACACTAAATCCACAAGCCAGTTCTCATCTTCAAGTTCTGGTACAAACGTTTGAAAGGTCATGAACTGGTTACTTCTTTGCTACAACATGGGTGAGCTAGGCCACCACACAGACAAAAGTATCAGATGGTGTTAATTTTACCTGTCTGACTTGGACCCTCACACACTTGAAGCCCCGTCAAACTGAAGCCATAACTGCATACAAATAGCCAAGGCAAAACATGTATTTATTGAATGACACTGTGGCATATTATTGTCATTTGCAAAGCTAATGACTGAGAACCCCACAATGGAGTTACAAAACAATATCTCATATCATTTTGATATGTTTTTAGGCTTTTGTTGGACATTTATAACTATCCTGGGATACATGCACCAGGTTGCACATGCTCCACTTCAGGAAATTTCTCTCTTGTTTAAAGAAACTTGAAACCCTTCCAATTCTTCCTTTCTCCTGGACCACTGAGCATTACTTCTGTCTTAATGGATTTACTAGCTTTTGCTATGTCATATGTGACCCTTTGTGACTGTCTTCTTTCACTTAACACAGTGGTTCTCAACTTTCTTAATGCCTCGACCCATTCATACAATGCCTCATATTATGGTGAGCCCCAACCACAAATTATTTCACTCTACTTCATAACTGAAATTTTGCTACTGTTATAAATCATTATCTGATAGGTAGGATATCTGATATGTGACCCCCAAAGGGTCGCCACCCACGGGTTGAGAACCATTACACTTAGCATACTGTTTCCAAGAATCAACCATTTGTGTTGCAGGGAGATGGGGCCACTTGTTTGTCCTGGCCACCCGGCTAGATTAGCCCCAAAATAACCACACAGAAATTGTATTAATTAAAACACTGCTTGGCCATTAGCTCTAAATGCTTATTGGCTAACTCTTACATCTTGATTTAGCCAACTTCTATTAATCTATGTATTGCCACGTGGCTGTGGCTTACCAGCAAGATTCTAACTAGCATCCATCTGAGGTGGAGGATCCGTGGCTTCTCTCTGACTCCATATTCTTCCTCCAAGAATTCAATTCTGTCTCCCCCGCCTACCTAAGTTCTGTCCTATCAACTAAGCCAAGGCAGTTTCTTTATTCATTAACAAATGAAAGCAACACACAAACAGAAGGAACTCCTACACATTTCCCCTTTTCTGTTTAAACAAAAAGGAAGGATTTAACATAGTAAAATTATGTATAACAGATATCAAGCAAGAATTACAGTTACAATATTTATATCTACTTTATCTTTTATCACAACTAAGGAAAACTATAACTTTAACTATCTGTCTACTCTTCAACTCCATCAAAGACTCCAGAAGGATACACTATTACCTAAGTAAACAGGAAATGTATTGTAAGCAACTTCCAAAACTCTAGAATTGACAGAGACATCTCACTGCCTGTACACTCACCCAAAGTTCTTCTGTACCACTGGGGCATCCATCTTCAGCCTACAGGCTCATAGTATCCAGCAGACTTTTCCATGGAGTAGGAAATTACAAAGACAGTTCAGTCAGTTTTTTCTGTATCCTGTAGAATGTTTCTCAGATTCTTTCATGAAGCAGGAACCCTGAAGGATCATCTCAACTTTAGGTAAGTTTAGCAGTCATTTCTCTGCAGGTCATGCATGTCCAGTGAAGCAGTCCAGGCAAGAGCAGTTTCTTAAACAAATAGCTAACCAACTCCATAAAAAGCCTCTTCGATGCCCATCTTCCTCTTGAAGTTATTGGTGCTGCCAGGAGCAGATGCATCTCATTGTCATGAAAAGTCCCAAGTCATTAAAACACTTAAATGCCATATTCTGAAGGTCTCTGAAAGACTTGAAGAATACCTATCTAACTGAAATATATCTTTATACATCCAGAAAATATAACTAACATGACTACAAGCTTGACTATTAAAGATGACTCTATTAACCTATATTTCTTAATTATACATTACATTTTAAATGAGATACACAATCATAATACCTTAATCAAGATCAGAAATACATATACATATAACAAAATTGACCTTAAATTTATAACAATAAAGCAGTATCCATACCAATGCAAATTATTCACCTCATCATATCCCCCTTTAAATGTAAAAGGACATTTATAAACAATATTTGGGAATATGGGTGCAGTTTTTTCCTCTCCAAACTGCTTCCTGCTGTATGGGGGCACTGTTAATCAGGTCTTTCATGGTGTAGCTAGCTTTCATGGTGTAGTCAGAGGTCACTAGTAGATGAACCTGTGTGCTAGGTTCATCTCAGTCAGCAGTTGAGTGAAATAAGTTTTTGAGGGTGTTCACAGAAATATTTCAGGAGGCCTTGGTCCATGAAACCATATTCACCTGGGGGCAATCCACAGGTTCTCATCTTCTGTGAAAACAAAAGAAGAACCGCTTTTCCAAAGCAACTTTTCCTTTGACTCAAATTTGGAAGTTATGATACCTTTATAATATACATGCTGGTTTAGCTTAGCAGCCCATACAATGAAATGTCTCAATCACAATCAAAAAATTCATTATGACTATACACTTTTTCTTCTCTCTCCCAAGCCCACATACATTTATCCAACACTGTGACCCATTTAGGAGTCATTTATGTCTGAATCTGTCCTATTGTGTATCTGTAAATTCTTCACTGTCCAGGAGCACTTCTTAAAATGCTAAGTGCTTCTTAAAAACTTAAGTTGAGCCACTAGTAGAGGTAATATGGTAACCTGTTTGCCTGTCCAGTCTAAAACTTAAGCTTTGCTGTTATTATGGTAAATATGGTAAATAAGATGTTAGCTCTGCACAGTCCAACATGGCAGAGTTCTTGAGTCTCTGAGCCGCGCACACTGATGAACTTCCAGGCACACAGCTAGTCAAGTTGCCATCAAGCAAACCGGATCAATCTGCTCACAAATCCCTTTCAAATACTCCATCTCCCTAAATAGTCAGAGGTCACACTGGTGGCACAGCCCAGAAAGCCAGTATTTTTAAACCGCCACTTTTTTCCTGTTGTGGCTACTGAGTTAGGAAAATCTCTCTGTGGCACACCACCAGCAAACAGCAAAAAGCTGTGTTAAACTATCTGTCTGTCTATCTGTCTGTCTGTCTGTCTGTCATTTAGAATTCTTTTTCAAGTCCTCTCAGGGTTTATGTGGAGTTAGTTGGCCATGTTAGGCTGCCAATTATTGGAGGGAGGGGCTGCTTGTTTGTCCTAGCCACCCAGCTAGCTTACACCCGAAATGACCACACAGAAATTGTATTAATTAAATCACTGCTTGGCCCATTAGTTCTAGCCTCTCATTGGCTAACTGTTCCATCTTGATTTAACCAATTTCTATTAATCTGTGTATCACCATGTGGCTACTTTTCTAGAGGACCTGGGTTTAATTCTCAACACCCACATGGCAACTCACAACTGTTTGAACTCTACTTCCAGGAGATCTGACACCCTCTTTTGGCCTCTGAGGAGATCTGACAGCCTCTTCATGACTCCGTAGGCACCAGTTATGCACATGCTACTCAGAAATGCAGATAAAGTACACATAAAATAAACAAAATGAA
Source organism: Arvicola amphibius (assembly GCF_903992535.2). Classification (NCBI taxonomy): domain Eukaryota; kingdom Metazoa; phylum Chordata; class Mammalia; order Rodentia; family Cricetidae; genus Arvicola; species Arvicola amphibius. The sequence continues at coordinate 58,821,852 of NC_052052.2, read as the reverse complement.
ATTAGGAAATGTCATCTAACATCAAGTTATGCCAGAGCTGTTTCCTTTAAAGTTTTACAGACTTAGCTCTCGCTTTTAGGACATCATTTGATCCACTTAGAGAAAACTTCTGTATCTCATCTGGGGAGATCTGACCATTCTCTTGTATGTAGTCAGTTGTGCCGGCACTGTGTTGACACGACTTGTCTTCCCTCCATTAAATGTCCTCAGAACTCTCGCAGAGTATTTATTGACCATACACATTTTTCATCACTGACCTTTCAATCTTATTCCACTGATCTGTTTGCTATATATAAGCAGTAGCACATTGTTTTGGTTACCACACTTCTGTCGTAAGTTTTGAAATGTAAAAGTGTGAGCCATCAAACTTTGTTCTTGCTTAGTTTAATAACCATAAGATATATATTTACCTTTTAAAGTAATTGAAGTAATGCATGCTTATTTTGTACAACGTTACATTATAGTTATAATTTAAAAAGAAAGCGAAGAGACAATAATTTTCAGTCATTACCAATCCACTGCTGATGTTTTAAAGTGTTTCCTTTAACTTTTACAAGTGTATCTCTATGTACATATGTAAATACACCTATACTATATACATCCCCTCACATAAACTGGCATATATACATACATATGTATATGTGTGTATACACATAGACGTATACACACACACACACACACACACACACACACACACACACATATATATATATATATATATATATATATATATATATATATATATAGTCTTATACCTTGTCTTTCCTCCCCATAGCAAATAATTAGGTTTTTTTGCCTTTTCTAGATATTCTTGGAAAACATCACTTTAACAGGTGTTTTCTGTTATGTGGAGGCATGACTATTAGCTATTTCCCTCTGGCTGGAGAGAAAGGCAGTTTTGAGTAATTTCCTGTTATAAATAATAAATTTTCCTTTTGTATACCTTAGTAGCTTTTTAGGTAAGATGGGAAGATGTAGAATTATTGGGTAAAGGGCATTGAGTACCCTTCATTTTTATGCTTATACTCCTGTTTCCTGGGGAACTATGTGAATTGTGAGTTTAATATTTTTCTTCTTACAGATGCTCAGATTTTCCAGTAAATCGGATCTCAGTTTCCCCTTTGCATTTTCTTTAACTTCCTTCAAGTTTGATTGACAAAGGTACACAAAGATATCTACCTTTCTCTTCTATTGGACTTTTCATGTATGATCTCATTTGGCCTTTCTTTTAATGTTCTGTCTTTTGGGAACTATCTAATTTGATTTTGTTCCTGAAAATTTAGCCATACTATTTCATAGACTATGGACTTCTAATTAATATCTGGCAGACAAATCTTCATCAACCATTCCTTCTTACTGTGATCTTCTTTACTTTTAATGTGCATCTTTTTGCCTCCATCTAAATTTAATCATTATGGTCAAATTAAAAATACCATTGGTGTTTAGATTAGATTGTATTGGACCTTTAAGTTAGTTTGACAGCTTTATGATATTAATTTTTCCACCTATATCATGTTTCTTTATGTTTTTGAACCACAACCAGGTCTTGTGATTTTATTCATGTGGGTCATGCTGATAGGCATAACTCTTGGGTTCTTGTGTCCTGTTGACATTGCAAATGAGACAATCTCATTGCTTCTCTCTTTCAAATATATTCTCACCGATTCACAACAAATATTCCAGTGTATTTTGTTTCACATATGGACCCTGGTCACTTAAGCTGATGTTTCCGAGTGTCACAGTTACATGATGATATTATTTGCATATTATTATTTTGCTGTTTCTAATTTCCAATAATTATGCTTCCCTTTTCAAATATTAAGGAATGCTTTAGAGACAAGATTTCAAAAGAGCAGGGACACAAGGAGCCTTTAGCTTGCTCCTCTTGCTACCATAAAGTGATTGCCTCTGTTGTCCTTTTGCTACTCAGAACCACTGGGTATTTGTTTCAGATAAATACTCTCTATATAACTGGAGCATCCTTTTAGTCCTCGTTTGCTAAAAGATAATTTAAAATAATGAAGTTTGACAAAGTCCTCAGAAACCACCGCACATTGTTTCTGCTCCTCATAATTGACCACCGTGTTTGTCTGTTGTGCATGCACACATGCTTCTTAATGGACATGGTCCAACCATTTGTAATATATCACCTCACTAATTTCCTGCTGAATTTTGTTTTCCCTCAGAGTTCTTGGGATTGTCCATACCTATATTTATAACAGATACTATACTGGTGTTCCCATTGCTGCTGTGACTGACATCTCTAAGCATCCTGTCATTTCCTTGCCTCTGACATAGTTTGTGGGTTTAGAGTCACTCAAGAAGTCTCCTGTTCCTTCCTCCCCTGGCTCACACCCTCTTGTTTCCATTCTACAACTCTGACTGTCATTCCCTTTCCACCCATGTTGTTCTGCGGGGACATAAGAAGTTCAAGGGCGAAATGCAGGCTGACGGTCTTCCTGTAGCCAGTGATGATCCCCAGAGTCCAGTTGTGAATGTTACAAAAACATCTGTCAACTTTTCATCTCAAAGATGTTCCCCAAAAGCCCAGTATGTGTCCAGGGCAAAGAAAGTCATAGGTGGTCCAAGAGAAGGCATAAGACTAGAGGATGCTGCAGCATCAGCCTTAGGGGAACTGCCCTGCAGGTATCTATTGGGAAAACACCGGGGAAACCAAGAACATCCTTTTAATGGAGTCAATCACACCTCACAGAGGTCCTAGTGCCAGAGGACCTATCCTGGGCAAGGAGCATCATTTAGATTTTGGAGTTTCTTCAGTCCTTGCTCAGGACCTGAGTGTTCTGCTGAATGAAGTCATTTGTACTTTCTTGCCCAACAAAAGTCAGCATTAGAGTGAAGGTTGGAACTTTGTTCTCACGATGGGAATGGAGGGGTTTTTAAGAGTTGGAGAGCTCCCAGAAGGCAATGGGCATTCTATTGGAGCTTCTATGATGGTAGTGCGTTACAAGGAATGAGATATGGAAACAATGCTGTTTTCTGCTGGTTCCCTTGGGGTTCAGCTCCAATGTCAGAAAGGCCCCAAGAACGATATGTGAAGGACAACTGCCAGAAGCACCCCTAGAAACACATCTTGCCCCACACTATCTCTTCAGAACGTCTTGCCTCCCCGTACTTCAGAGGCAGTGATGACAAACAGCTTAACCCAAGTCTCAGAGACTGTGGTTAATTTTTATTGATGTAAGTCTCTTATTGAAAATAAATGAAGGGACATGGAAAGAGCTAGAAATGCAGCCAAATGACTTGTGAGATTTGGACAAAAAGATAATGATGATGCTAAGATATATTTAAGGAAAAATATAATTAAACATCATAACGTAGCTTATAAGAAAACCTTTTTCTAGAGTCCAGTACACATTGGAAGAAGTAAAATGGAATATGTATGCTTAGCTGTGTGTTTTCTATAGTCTATTTATTTGTGCTATTATTTTCCATATCAAACCTGGGAAGTAATTTTGAACCCTTAACATAGCTATGGAGCATGGAATATTTTTTAAAGCTCTATCCAAGGTCAAGCTTATATTAAGCAATTTTACAAATTCATTATGTGGTTTATAGATAAATTCTTTCCTCTAATGAAACATATATACTTAAATAAAAATTCCTTTGTGAAACCCACCACTGTACAATTAAATGCTAATGAAATAAGCACACGTTTGGGAAATCATCTGATAGAATCCAATTAGCATGGTAGATACAAACTCTAAGTTTTAAGACAATTCTATAGCAGTCAGTGATTCATTTAGCACTTGTGACTTTTCAGTCTATGAAGCCCAGGCCTCAGGACATATGAAGTCAGGATCCTCCAGACATAACCCTCAAGGCAAGAACCTTCAAGTACTGGCATGTTATTTAGGAGGAGATCATAGGAAGACAGCTGTGGTGATGTAGAAAGGAGCAGCGGGGCTGCATCCCGCCACCCGGCTAGCTTTACCCAAAATAATTACACGGAAACTATATTCTTTTAAACACTGCCTAGCACAATAGTTTCAGCCTCTTATTATCTAATTCTCACATCTTGCTTTAACCCATGTATAGTAATCCGTGTAGCACCATGAGGTGGATCGCTTACCAAGAGAGATCTTAACCTGCATCCATTTTGGAGAGGAGAGGCATGGCGACTCACTATGGAGACTGCCTGAAGCATCTCCCCAACTCTGCTTCCTTTCTCCCACAATTCTGTTCTGTCTACTCCGCCTACCTAATTTTCTGTCTCTTAAAGGGCCAAGGCAGTTTCTTTATTAATAATGAAAGTAACACATAGACACTCCTCCATCATGGTGATGCTGAAGGGAGTCAGGGAAGGAAGGAAAACAGCTCATGGGTCACTGAAGTCCAGGCTGTTACCGTGGACTCAACTCCAGGGTACTCTGGAGACAACAAAAAGCCCATCAGAAGCTTATTTTCCTCCATCATCTCCCGGGAGCCACTGGTTGAGAGCTGGGGGGAAGGAGGATTTTAATCTGCACTCCTTCCTACTAGCCTCTGTGTGTCAAGCAGCTGGCTGCAGAGAGCCCTCAGGCACTTAAGAACTGCTAGGTGCTGCAAGGTGGTAAATTCAAAGGGGATATAAGCAGAATGGGTACAGAATCTGCAACATTTTGAAGCTGGACTTAGAAAGCAAGGCGCTGTTGTGGTGGGACTGGGTCTGAAAACAAACTTGGATTAGCTTCTACAAGCCCTCCCCTTACCAATATCCTTCCTTTCCTTCCCCTTGTAGCCACTGTCTGATTTCTCATCATATGTATCTATTACTTTGTTTCCCACCTCCCTTAAGATCTCTTCCTTCCGCCTCACGATCCCCTTTCTGTGAGTTATTTATCCTCTCAAAGCTGCAATTTTCTCATTTTAAAAGAAATAGCATTGACCCTACCTTGGTAGGATTGCTCTAGGATTGGGTTAATGTAGACGACAAGTTTAGGATAGCATTGAAAAATCTCAAGTGTTGTTTATTCATTCATATTTATTTTCTGGAATCTCCACCCAAGGCCAACAGTTCATCAACCACCACTTACCTCTGTGTCCTTCATGCACATTTAATGATCGATGTTTATGGCGTAAATATTTTCAGTAAAAAATTAAAACTCAAGGTACAATGGCATGTGAATAAAAGTGTCATATTGACATCCATTCTGTATGTTGCCTAAAGTATCAACAACTTGTAAAATGGATTTGAACTTGAGCTAGGTAGTAGAGCATTTCCTAGTATGTACAACATCCTGATTTGGAGTTTCAGAAAGACACCATCATCATCATCATGCCAGGTTTATATTTATTCATATAAACATACATTTATCACTCAGAGGAACTGTTTATGTCACTCACCCAAACATGTTTTGTTTGTTTGTTTTGTTTTTAGAGACAAGGTTTCTCCATGTAGCCCCGACTGTCCTGGAACTCGTTCTGTAGACCAGGTGGATCTTGCTCACATATATTTGCCTGCCTCTGCCTCCCAAATGCTGAGATTAAAGGTGTGTACCGCCACTACCTGGCTCATCTGAACATGTTTATGTGTGTAATAGTTTCTTAGCTCAACATACAAAGTGATGGGATTTATCATGACATCTCTATACTTTGCTTTTATTGATTCCCCTGCCCACTTCCCTCCCTGTGTCTGCCTCTCACTCGTCCGTCCCTCCAGTTAGTCCTGCTGGGTGATTGTCATATATATTCTATTATTCTGACTATAGCCCTTAAAATTTCTTCTTCTCTTCTCATGATCTCCTTTGAGTTTAATAATTGACACACACACACACACACACACACACACACACACACACGTTATTTTAAAACTAAATCCCACATATGAGAGAAAAACATGTAGCATCTGTCTTTCTGAGTCTGGCTTATTTCGCTCAATATAATGACTTCCAATTACACCTGTTTGCCTGAAAATGTCATTTTTTTTTACAGTTGCATACAACTCTATTGTGCATATATATCACATTTCTTTATCCATTCAACTGGTGGGTACCTAGGTGGGTGCCTGAACACGTCTTGATCAAGTTTGAACCTGTTTTTCCCTAGAGACAGCAAGTCATATGCTCATGTTTCCTCCAGGGAACTCTAGGGGAACAAGGCCAGGCAGGCCTCTCTTCCGCTCGGGCAGAAGTTGTTCCGTCCTGTCATCTTGGTCACCATGCAGGCAAACATCTTCGAGCCTCTTTGGAAACCCACATTACAGAAGGACGTCTATTATTGGTGCAGAGTTAGGATTTATTATCATAGGAGCAAATCCTTTTCAAATGGTTAGGAGGTAGAAGGTCAAGATTCCACAGACCAAATAAGAAAATAGGAGCAGAGCTAGAGAGACCCTCTTATCCCAAGAGTGGCAAGGATGGGTTTTAAACAGACTTGATGCATCAAGTTTTACTTGGATTGGGAGGGTATGACATCATAGAATGACATGGCATCATAATTTGAAGACTATGACATCATAATTGGGAGGCTGCGACAGCATCAATAGAATGATATGTCATCATAATTGGAGTAATTTGACATCATAATTGCCAGGATATAAATCACCAATGTAACTATATTACATCATAATCGTAAGGATATGGCATAATAAATAGAATAGCATTTTCAGTCAAATATAACCGAATGTTCTACTTCATGAATGCTTTTTCTAGGCCAAGGATTCTGAAAGTGCAAATTTTCCTTGTGCCACTAAAACATTTTGTAAATCATCTCCCTAAGTAGGGAATCAGCAAAGGGAATAGAATGAGTAGTATTTTTTTCCTGCTAGTTTGTCCCCAAGTCTCTGGATCCGTGACTGACAAGGGAGCCGAGAGCTCTCCTAACAATTGCAGGGACTTCCTACGCTGCTCTTTACAAAAGCAGTTACTTACTATTCTGTTTTGGTTTGGAGAAACTCGATAAAATCTTTTTATGTGCCCTATTTATTTTCCTAGACATTTAAATTTTTCATGCCTCCATGCTCAATAATTCAAATAGATTTTTAAATGGCCAGGTTTCGCTCTTCCTAGATTACCCATGGGGACTAGAGTTTTTAAAAGAATGACAGCCATGAAGAATCCCAGGCCTCCCTCCAGCTGTGCACATAGAATGCTAGCTACCTCCAGCAAAAATAAATAAATAACCTGGGCTCCTCCCCAGGAGGCATCCAGGAGCATCCCGACAATCTATTGGAATTAGGGCGCTTCACACAGCTAACTTTAGAGCAATGGAGCCATCTAGACTCCAAACAGGGAAGTACTGAAGAGAAAAGACCCATCTGGGACTTGCCATCAGAGGTTCCCTGGGATCTAGGCATTGAGAGAGCAAAAAGGCAAGGTTGCTCACCTGAGATTTTTAGTAGGTGACCCAATCCAGCTCAACTACATGATAACTTTCCCCTATAAACCACACTAAGTAGAAGCTCTTAGTTATAAAAATAAAAGCAATATTGAGTATTAACCTTTCTATTTTATGAACTTTCCTATTTGAGAACACTAAAGATGAATATATTAAAGCAAAATATTCGGTTAGGGAGCAAATGTTTTTCATAGTTCATAAAAAAAATAGAAATATTTTTTTAAAAACCCCAAAAGTTTTGTGGGCCCCAGGTACTGCGTCTAGTGAATAAGTCAGTCGTGCTGACTGGCACACAATGAAAGCCAGGGTTTGTAAGTCCTGTGTCCTTTATGGACTCAGAGGTGTCTGGGCACTCTCCATACCTGTGCCTATGACTTTGGCTGCACTGCACAATAGATCTCACGCTAAACATGCCCATAACGTGCTGCTCCCAACAGACTCACTGGATTGCGAGCACCTTGGTTTTTCTGTCTCTGCTTTGTGGCACAGGCAAGTGAGCACTTCCTGCTGAGCCATATCCTCAGCCCGTCATAGTTCTTAAATACGTCACAGCTTGCAGTGGAAGTGGCGTCCCAGCCGAGACGAAGAAAAGCAGTTTGCCCTCTTGGAATCTGCCCTGACCCAGCTTCCGACCCACTTCACCATGCACCAAGGGGAGAGTCCTTTGCCATTTCTTTTCCCTTGGAAGGCGCACCACAGGGCTCCTGCTGTGGTTGAAGTGCTCACAAGCCCAGGCATGTTCATTTAGGGATGGTGAAGTGAGGTAGTAGGAGGAACTTCTGGAATGAAGAATACCGTGGTGGCGACCGCTGGATGATGCCCCCTGCTGATCATCCCTCTGTGGTGACCCATTAGTAGAGGCTGGGGTCATCTCTCAAACGGAAGATGGTAGCAAGGTGATGATGAAGAGAAGTGAGCTTCCAATCATTCTGTTGTACCATAATCATTCCAGTTGAGGCAGCAGAGGAACAGATCCCCGTGCTTAGGCTGGGAGAGCTTTGTCAAGCTACATGCGGAGGAGGAGGAGGAGGAGGAGGAGGAGGAGGAGGAGGAGGACGAGGAGGAGGAGGATGAGGAGGAGGAGGAGGAGGACGAGGAGGAGGAGGATGAGGAGGAGGAGGATGAGAAGGAGGATGAGGAGGAGGACGAGGAGGAGGAGGAGGAGGAGGAGGACGAGGAGGAGGAGGAGGACTAGGAGGAGGAGGACGAGGAGGAGAGAGCGTGAGAAAAGACAGCATCGGAGACATCCTCTTTGACCAGAGAACTCATTGATGGTAGTGACATGGTCGTTTCACATCCAGCCTCGCAGACATGTGGGGCTCTTTTGCAGAGCCCTGCCGTGAAGGCTGCTTTCAGGAGTCTCTGCCGGCCCGCTTTTCCTGCAGTTACCAGCTGTCTTGCTTCTTGCTCCTTTTCTTTCCATGTCTTCTGACCTTGAGTTTCTAGAATGTTGCCTTCATCAGATCTACATCACTGCTTTAGTAAGCTTTACCCATCAGCAAGCTGGGCACTGTGATGGTAAAACTCATGTGTGTGTGTGTGGGGGGGGGGGGGGGGCGTGCGTGCATGAGTGTGTGGGGGTGGGAGGGTAGGCCAGAGTTTTATACGAGGTGTTTTAAGCTGTCAGTCGGTTGTTTGTTTTTAGAGACAGGGTCTCTCTTTAGACCTGGAGCCAACAATGGGTTTAAAGGGTCCCCTGGTCTCCACACCCTCATGCCGGGACCACAGGCACATGCTGCAGTGGCCCGCTTTTTACACAGCTGCTAGAGCTTGGAACATAGGTTCTTATGTTTGGATAGCGAGCACTTGACCGAGTTGTTTCTCTAGCCTATGAGAATACTGATTTTCACCATGACTGGGGGCACCTGGGAGGATGGCGGGAGACATCGTTAGCCTCCTTTTTCAGTTCAAAAGTAAGCCAGCACAGGTTCTGTTGGTATCAATTTGTCTAGAATTTGGGTTGTTGTTTTTTTTTTTTTTAAAAAAATATCTTTATTTATTTATTGAGACAAGATGCCACTCGTGCTGACCGGAAACCCTGGTGTAGTCCGCTACCCTCAGTCTTGTGGCAATCCTCCTGCCTCAGCCTCCCCTGACTTCTGGAGCTGAACTTTTAGAAGAATTTGCCAACGGCCCCTTAGGGGCTGCTCTGAGTCTCCGGCTGTCATGTGCTTTCCAGGGGCCCTCAGAACTCGTCCTCAGGAGCCCTAAGCACCCCACGTCACTTATTTCAAGATCAGTACCTTTTATTGTCAGCAGAAGACACTCTTGGTAGGTTGGGCCCAGAATGACTAACCGGGGAGAAAGGAAGATTGGCTTTCTAAGGCTCCGACACAGCACAGTGAAGCTACGTCTTCATGGGAACACACATCATCTCCCGCCATGCTGTTGCCTTCCCGTGCCCACGGAGACTGTGGGGTCTGTCTTCTCCTCACCCCTCTTCCCTTGTCTAAGGGAATGTCAGCAGTTGGGGTACAACCAACGTGCTTTCCTCTGACTGTTCCAGGCTCAGTCTTCATGCTCGAAGGTCGTGGAGCGCCCCTTCCCCCAGGGATTTGTCCTCAGAACATACCAATGCATCACATCGAACATTTAAGAACTATCCCTAGGCCCTGGGTCCCCAGCCCCTTGAATAAAGCCCGGAAAGAGCGGGCACCACCACTCCTATGATGGACAGCGGCCCTACAGTCCCCCGCAGATGAGCTGTAAGCAGGTATCAAACTTTCCCGGACTTCATTATACCTATCCAGTCAGACAAGGGCATACACGTGAATAGTGACCCAGACAGAACACAGAGGAGTCCGGGGGAAAGGAGGCTGCTACTTAGGTGTGCATTGCTGCTTATGTTGTATATAGAAGCACAGAGAAATGAAAATTTGAGAGGCTGGGTTTACTTTCTTTTTTTTTGGTCATCTCTTAGGATCTCACACACACGAGAGCTTTTCACACTGACAAGTATAATCATTCAGAGTAAATGTCTAACTTCTAGAAATGTAGCCATGCATGTATTTTATGTTTAACTCCTCAGTCCCCACTTCTGTAGAGTTCTGAAGTTTAGAATACTAATCGCCGAACCCTGCTAATACTTTTAAATATTAACCAGTGAATGCTGGATTTGGGCCCTGGGAACCGGAAATATTTATTTGATCCGGGATATCTCTGGGGTAGAAAGGGTGATACCCAGAAACTAGGTTGTGTATTTTGTTTACAGGAAGCTAACTTTTAGAGGCCACCTCAGAGAATAGATTCTAGCCAGTGCATCCCGATGACATACTCCCTGCTAGCTCCTCTTGGAAACCAAGACTGTGTGCCTTCTGGGTAGTGTCAGAAAACGGAAGTAGCAAATAGTCTTTATTAGTGAAGATCCAGCTTTTCCTGAGAAAGATCTAATCGTGAGTTACACACATGAACTTTTTTAAAGAACTTGCTGGGGGCTGGGGAATTTCCAAGCTCAACTTCCGTTGGCCTGCAGGTTGAGCAAAACACACATCTGTTCTTTAATTGCTCAGTATTTCAAATCAAAACAAACTCTTCCGCGCGGAAAAGGCTCAGGTTACCCTTTGTGTTGAAGAGTAAGTCTCCTCTTCAGACTGGGAGGTAGCATTCAGACATTCCCAACATCTCCCACATCACCCCCAGCAGCCCGGGCTGCAGGAGCAAGCAGGGGCCACTAGATGGCGGAAGGGGACCGGGTTAGCCTTGGAGGCGGCTCTTTTCACCCAGCCGGAGGAAAACCACTTTTGTTTCTCTGCCTTTTCTTCCTGCCTCTTTGTTTGACTTCACCATTTTCTATCTCCCTTTCTCTCCGCGGTAGTTACGTGCCGCCTTTCATTCAACACCCTTGTTCAAGGAAAGTCTTGTCCCGAGACGCCGGGATTAGGATCTCGCAGCTCCCTTTGCAAGGATTCTGGCTGTCCCGCGCCAGCAGCCCTATCGCCCAGTGCAGGCATCTCCTTTCATGTCCTTCCCACATTTTTTTAAATGTCATCCTGTCACTGACCAGGTGTTTCTTTCATCCTTAGACTACAGCTCAGCTATGAGTAACTTAGGCATGATACTGTGCGTGCAGATATCACCACAGTTGGGGCAGGCAGCTTCAGACGCATAAATCCGAATACTCTGGGGAGACCGGTTTAAGAGGAATGCTCCGTTGTGGAAATGAAGGCCAAACAGGTTGCCCAGACCAGCCTTACTTCCCCGAATTGCATTGGACTGGCACTTTATTGAATCGAACGCAGAAAACAATGCAGAGAGCACTGGAGAATGCCAGCTGCCGATAGTCTTCCTCCGGCATCCTACAGACTGCATCAGTTTTATGTTGGACTTTATATTGTTCTTCATATTGCACACAAACCGGCCTGCAGGAGCTGGGGAACGAGCCGCAGCCCGCCCCCCAGTGGAGAACGGTGGGGAAGGATCCCCTGGTCAGGTGTAGCAGAGGCAAGTTGGGTATCCGAAGCCTCTTTTCACACCAATTAGAGGTCTACGATCCCCTTGCGGCAGATGGGCGGCAATAAAGTTAATGGGATTTATGCTCGCCGAGAAAGAATAGACACTAGGGCTGGAGTCCGAGAGGGGCCCTGCACCCTAAAGAAACGAAATCTCCAGTTAGAGCTGCCAGAAAATCAGAAGGGACCTCAGCTGGTGGCTCTCATCAGTTACCTCCACCTTCCAGGGCCCGTCACCAAAACCTGGTAGTCAGAAAGGCCCCTATACGACTGCTTATAACTGTTCATTTGTGTCCGGTACCAACACCTTGAAAGCCTAAGGAATGACTTTTCAATGCTGTGAGGAAAACATTTCATGGTGGACACCGAAGCAAATACACATCCAACCCCTGCCCTTCCCCAGCCCCGACTCCTGTCCATATTTGGGACCAATTAGCCCAGGATGGGCCCAGTTTCTCGTCTTGCTTCTTGTTCCACGTTGGCACGAGTATGATTTATGGCCCTGAAAGGGAAAGCCAGCCAAAATCAGCTGTTTGAGCTGACCTTCGCCGGGAGTTTTCGGGTCGAAGTGAAATCCAATGGGGTGTGACTTGAATCCCAAGAAAGTCTCCTGGATGCACACTGCCAGCTCCCGGAGCTCCCGGAGGAGGGAAATCAAAGAGCCCCTCCCTCTGCTGCTGCTGCTGCTGCCGCGGGAGCTCACAAAGGGCTTTCCTCTCAGCTCCACATTGCGCTGGGAAGGGCCTGCTGCACCTGGCCGGGGCAATGGGCTATTGTTTCCTAGAGGTGGGCCCCCTGCTCACCCCTGGAATTGGCCCTGTGCCAGCGCCCTCAGAAGCCAGGCAGTCTTTGTCCTAAGGACTCTGAGCTGGTTACACAGAGAAAGTGGGGCTTGGCTGGATGTCTCCCGGAGGCTTGTGAGCCTTTATTTCCACAGCCAGGAAGCAAGTTCTAGCATCCTCCTGCTCCCGCAGACCGCCCCCCCCCCCAGATCCTTGGTAACCTTTTAAACTGGGTGGGCATACGCAAAGTTTGAGCTAGGGCATGTGGATACTGTTAAAAGAGATGGTTAATGTCCGTGGGAAGCCCAGCAGGATTTCTAGAAATTTCTAAAATGACATACTCAGCACAAAACCATAGGGGAAAGTTTCTGACTAGGGAATAGGGCTAAAAGCATGGGCTTCGGAGCCTGACAGACCCAAGTTGTCTGTCCTGGTCCATACTGGTCAGAGCTGAGATAGCCGGACAAAGTCTTTGATTCCTCTGAAATTCATTTGCTGAGACGACGGTCCACTGCTCCCCACATCGCCCATCTAACATTGTGTTCCGCGTCCTTCTCAGTCCACCACTGGGTTTGTAATCATGGTGGCCCTCGAAGTCAGTTGCATATTTTATATTAATCATGTTTAATCATTGAAGTACTTTCATAAGGTAGGCCTGCCTATGAATGAAGAAGCAGAAGAAATCCTGTAAGAGCTGGAGCACGTGGTGTGTGTGTGTGTGTGTGTGTGTGTGTGTGTGTGTGTGGAGTGTGTGTGAGTGTTTGTGTCTGTGTGTGTGTAACCCTGTCTTTCCCCGCTGAAGTCCCAATTAGGGACAGGACATATTCAGTTGTGTTTTAAATACTGTTAGTAACTTCTGGATTTTCCTGCGAGAAGCGGGGCCTAGTTTCATTCTCTTGCATGCAAGTGTCTGGTTTTCCCTGCATTCTTTACTAAAAAGGACATCTCCCTAACTTGTGTTCTTCGCACACTTGTCAAAAATCAGTTGGCTGCCGATGTCGGCGTTTACCTTCAGCCACTCTACTCTGTGGACATGCTCCGTGTGCAGGTTGTCTTGGGACGTGTGTAGACGAGTGTATGAGTGCATACGAGCCCATGTGTGTGCATGCACATGTGTGAAGGCCGGAGGTTCATATCAGGAGGTCTTCCTCAGTCGCTCTGTTTCTTGTTAATTGAGACTGGAACTCTCAGTGAAGCTGGAGGTTGCCTTTTCAGCTAGGCTGGCCAGCGAGCTCCAGGGATATGCTTGTCTCTGTCCATTTGCACTAGAGTTATAGATGTTCATAACCATGTCCAGATTTGTTTGTTTTTTTTTTTCTCATCCTGAGTCCAGGGGATCTGAACTCAGGTCCTCATGCCTGAGAAGCCATGCTTTCAGATCCTCTGAATGGCTTATATTACTATAGCTTTGTAATAAATATACATAGAGAGATATAATAAAACATACATACATACATACATACACACCACTGTTTGTTACATTTTAATTTGTTTTGGGGGAAGCACATGGGTGCTGTAATGTATGTGTGGAGGGCAGAGGACAACTTGCAGGAGTGGGTTCTATCCTTAAATCATGTTCCAAGATTAAATTCAGGTTGTTAGTCTTGGCAGTATGTGCCTTGACCAACTGAGCCATCTCTTCAGCTCTGTGCTTTATTTTGAAGCCAGGAAGTTTATTATCTCTTGTTTTGTTCTTTTTTGATGACAATTTGCTTGACCATTTAAAATTACTTTCCCTATATATAATTTTTGAAATTACAGTTATCTAATAGCCTTTTCATAGACTTCAGATGAGAAAATGGCAATTTTTTTAAGAATATAGTATATCCCGCTTATAATTGAAATGTAATACTTCCACATGCAAAGGGTCATAAGCACACCCATCCATCCAATTTAATCACCTAGTTGTTGGTGAAAGACCAGGTGTGCTGGAGCCTGGGGTAGGTAAACCAGATCCTCTCTGAAGCCTCCACAGCATGTTGTCATGGGATGCGGCAACTGTGCTCCTAGTCACATGTGCAAATGAACGCACAGCAATTTAAGGTATATGTAAATCTTTACAGCAGCAGTTTCCAGCACAGCTGAAAAGTAGAAACAACATCTATGCTGAGCAACTGATGAACTGACAGAATGTGTATCACCACACAATGTAATATCTCACAGTAAAAAGGACCAGAGTCCCTCCTGCTACAAGCTGGATAAACTTCGGTGGTACAATTTTGCACAAAAGACCTGAGCACAGAAAGGGAGCAAACCCATGGAGACAGACAGTAGAAGAGGAACAAGGGGTTGGGGGGGGGCAGGGAGGAATAGGGGTCTACTGCTGCCGAGCAGAGAACAAGAGGAAGTAAAAGGTTGTGGGGCAGCTGGCGCAGTAGTTCAGTGGTGCTGAGAATGTTCTAGACTTGGTTGTGATGGCCACTTGAGCCAATGGTTGCACAAAGAGCTGCTGAGTGGTACGCTTTAAAAAGGTGAATTTTATGATACTTAAATTATACTCGCATTTGAAAAAAAATCCAACAAGATAAACGTTTAAAGGAAAAGAAAACAGGGCAGCATCTTGCTCTCAGATTCTGTCAGTGAGGCCCTGGGGACCTATCAGGCTCCCAAGCGCAGGCGTGAAGCGCTCTGTCTGGGCCTCAGTGCTCCGTCCGTCAGTGCTCGTTCTGTTCAGTGAAGGTCTTGGCAGGAAAGGAGCAGAGAGTCCATCTCCACTCAGGTTTTCCCCAGGTCGGCTCTCCTCAAGCCCAGGATCCAGCAGGGTCCAGCACAGCCTGGATGCTCTCTGCTTGGCCCGCCATAGGCTCCCGCAGCGCGGGTGGTGGCACAGGCCAGGCCAGCAGCCTTCACATCCTGCCTAATTTAAGTGGTAATTTCCTTTGGGGGTTTCACTCAAGTGTAGCCCTGAGAGGACGGGTGGCAAAGAGCTTTTGAGAGGAAATGTTACCCTGGGCTTCCAGGAGCGCTTTAAAGACCCGGAACTTTCCTTTTTGCTCCAAGAGGACCCTGGGGATGGCTGATTAACCCGGGGCGGGAGCACAGACTTCCCAGGCTCCCCCAACCTTTTGACCATGGCACAGGAACTTTGCCAAAGACAGGCTTCACACTGCAGAACCTCGGGAAGGAGTCAGGATAAACAAAAGCTGTCCTTTAAACAAGTTTACGACTTTGTGCTGGGCCACAGGCTTTCACAGCTATCCTGGGGCGGGGCACCTGTGGGCCTGGTACATGGTGAAAGGGGGCTCTTAAAGCAAGTGTGGGGAGCAGGATGGAGAACTGACAGGTTCAAAAGGAGTTGAGATTTATGGTTCCTAGAGCCTTTGGTGGTAAAGAAAAGGCGGGTTTCTTTGGGCGTCAATAATATAATAATAGTATTAATTGCAACAACTTTTTGTTTCGGTTCTCATTCTGAATGTCGGGCGGAATCCGACCTGTATTTTTGTCACTGGGTGTGCCGAGGAGGCTCAGCACAAGTGTGTTTTTGAGAACTCTGCCAGAAAAGATCATTATGCAGACAAGAACAAGAGCTTCTACTAAGCACAAAGTTCTGGCTGCAGAAGGATTCCGTCCTGGGCAGGACAGGATACTACAGGGCATCTAAAGGAATTAAAATCAAAACAGAAGGAAAACCAAAAGCAAAACCAACTGCCAGTCACAAACCTATCCCTGAGGAACAGCAAGGTTGAGAGACACTGGGTCAGAAATACAAACAGGTTCATTAGATTTTTTTTCTCTTTCTCTTTAAGTGTGCATGTGTGCGCGTGTGCAAGCATGCATGTGTGTGTATGGTGTGTATTCATGAGTGTACGAGTGTATGTGTGTGGTGTGTGTAAGTGTATGTGGTATATACGTGTGTGTATGTGAGCAAGTGAAGGCCAAGAGTAGACATCTGATACATTCTTGGATTGTCTTCACCTTCTATATTGAGGCCGGGGTCTCACTTGAACCCAGAACCTGCAGATTTGGCTACTCTAGCTAGCAAACTTATGCTCGGGATTCACTATGCTAGATCGCATGCCTGCCCAGCATGCAGGGGCCGGACACAAACTCTGACCCTCATGCTTACCCACTGAGCCAACCGACCTGCTCAGATTCATTCTATTTCTGAAAACGAGAAAATCGAAAACACCCTACCATTCCCCATCACTCAGTTACTATTCCAGCTATTCATTTGCCTCTCGGTGCAGGGTATGATTTTTAGTCTTGGGCTTGAGCTCTGGAACATAGCTCATTGTAGTACGTGGCTGATGTTGAATGGTGTAGAGTCCACGGCCGCTCAGTGTGGTGCATGACTCTTGCTGAATGGCGTAGAGACCAAATCTGCTCAGTGTGGTACACGACTGATGCTTAATGGGTCCATATCTGCTCCCTGCTACTGATATTCTTTGTCATAGCTTTTCTAAACACTCTTTGAGATTCCCTTGTTTCTAATGTGTTCTAGTGTTCCCATGGGAAGGGACCACTTTACAAGTGTGAAATGCCCCTGAACTGGACCCATGTATCTAATACCATGAAGTCAACACAACTTACCACCCTGATTCTCCAAGTGACCCAAAGATGGAAGGGATGGAGACAGGCAGCTCTCCTATGGGAAAGAAATATTTAACAAATGTGCCATGCTTTTTAAGTAAGACAAACTCAACTTAAAGTTTCAAGTGAGCACAAGTTGTTTTCACGGGAGCTTCACCTGGGCATGGCTGGATGCTGCCGCCTCACTGAAAAGAGCCTTCTTAGCTTACACGTAGAGTTTAACTATAAATGAGATGAGTACATAAGAAAACTGAAGGCTTTCCCATGACAACCGAAGTCTGCCCAGCCATCCTTGCCACTTGTGGGCCTTGCTGTTCTGGCATTTGGGCTATTGTTTTCTTTTTAAAAGCAACAGCTCCTGATTGTAGAAATGATTAAAGATCAGGGGGTTGGAAGTGCGAATGGAAAGGCTTGCATATTACTTAAACTTTCAAAGGTAGGATTCACAGAAGAACTAAAACTAATCGACATAAAGTAGTCCGTGGAGGAAGAAACTTGGAAGACAGTGCTAAATCTTCCCTTTCCCATATTAAGGTGTCTAGACATGTTATCTGAGATTGAAAGATGGGGAAAGGAGGTTAAGCCTCTTATCTAGATTTATGGAGGGAACTTCTACACAGACCCAAAACAAACAGATAAAAGAGGCTGAATCTCTGTGCGGGTGGAGCAAGAGAGCAAGGGATCAGAGGGCCCTGTCCCTGGGCCCTTTGCCTGTCCTTGTTGATTTGTTTCCGTGCGTGTGGCTGGTTGTAGCAGAATCTTTTTCCAAGCAAGAGGTAAAATATTAGGAGTTAGGTTTAGAAACACCTCACATGGACTCACATAGCTCACATAGGCTCACACATTTATTGCAGCTGGGCCACACATTTGGTACAAGAGCAGCTAAAAAGGAAGGGGTTTGGTCACTCCATTCATAAAATTTTCAAGGTGGGCGTCCATCAGCTCTGTGGGAGAATTTTGGCGGCTCTTTACTATTGAATTCACAGTGCAATTTCTCCTGCAAGTTCTGAAGAGGACACAGTATGATAGCAACCTCTGTAATATCTTTAAAATGTGTTAAACAAGAGTTTTCATTCTCACTAGAAAAATTATCAACCCAGACTGCTGGTGTCACACGCAAGCACAAATTAGATAAATAAATTCTATAAGATTCTTGCTCCCTGTTTGATCTAGAGACAGATTTTAGATTAGTTTATTTGGGAAAGAAGGTTTTGTTTTGCAATAATTAAAGGTGTGCAGCCCTACACCTAGCCAAATGTTCAGTTGGTTTTGTTGTTGTTGCTGCTGCTATTGTTTTTTTGGTTTTGTTAATTTTTGTTTTCAAGACAGAGTCTGGTTGTCGTAGAACCAGGCTGAAGTGTTCGGTTTCCAAAACACAACAGAACCTCTGGATTAAAAGGTGAGTTGCTAGCTTCTTTCAGATGCTGTGCCCCATAAAGAAAATCTGAGAGAACCACGAGACTTCAGGAAGGGCAGACAGGTTTTGTGTTTTAGTTGACTGACTGGGACAGGTTTTCAGATTCCTGCTCATGCCCAGGAACTCAGATGTGGTGGACTTTGAGGTTTTGGAGAGAAATTTCATGGTGGCTGAGAGATGGTTTAGTAAAATAAACGAAGTAATTAACTACACAGCCTGAAATGGCCTCATTCTCTTTCACAGTTCTTAAAAGACCCTAAGTCAGCTGACCTGCAAGTGTCTGTCTCTCCCTCGTTCTAGCACTGAGATGGCCAGGGACGGCGACTTTCCTAGTTATTAGCCCTCAGGTACAGTAACTTTGAAACTGTCCCTGCGGCCTTGCTGTCTTATGAGGCTACAAGCTGGAGTGGTTTTGTTTTATTTAGTTTTGTCTTGTTTCTTTATTTTTTTCGAGTCAGGGTTTCTCTGTGTAATAGCCCTACCTGTGCTAGAACTAACTCTTGTAGGCCAGGCTGTCCTCGAACTCACAAGTGCTGAGATGAAAGGATTGTGCCACCACTGCCCGGCCTGAGATGCTCTGTTTATAGAGTTCTATAACGTATGTGCATTTCAAGTTTACAGGGGAAAGTAGAATTGTTTTCCCTAAAAGTTTTGTTCTATATTTACTTGAACCCTTGGCATTTGCTAAAGCTTGTGGCCAATAAGCAAACAAACATAAACCTTACAGATAAGCAGTGAGTAACTGGTGGTAGAAATGGAAAATTTCATGGGAATCTTCTGTTCTGGCTTCATTACTAGTTTTATTATAATTGTTTTGGAGATTATAACATAATGAGATCATTTCCCTCCATCCATTTCCTCCATCCAGCCTCCCAATGCACCTTGCTCTCTTTCAAATTCATGGCTTCTTTTCTTTAATTGTTGTTACATATATGTGTGTATATATATATATACATATATATACACACATATTTGTAATATTTGTACATAATTACAACCTGCTCAGTCCACATAATGTTACTTGCTCGTGCATGTTTTCAAGGCTGAGCATTTGGTATTAGATAGCCAACTAGTGTGCTTTCCCCTGGGGAAGACTATTTCTCCCATTCTCAGCATTTCTTAGCTGCCTGCAGCTTTTTATCAAGGGTGGAGGCCCCAAGAGATTTCCCCCTCCCACATTAGCATGTCTGTGGGTGACCCGTGTTGTTCTTGTTCAGGTCATATTTAGATGGCCATGTTTAGAGAGACTTCACGGGTGTAGAATCTCTGACATTTCTAGGAGACAATCTCACAGCAAACTTCCTGTTCCTCTGGCTCTTACAATCTTTCCATCCTGGCTTCCACAATGATCCCTGAGCCTTCAGTGCCAAAACTGTGCTGTAGATATGTTACTCAGGACTGGTTTTGGTCAGTTATGGTTTTCTGTAACCGGCTCCATTTGTTGCAAAGAGAAGTTTCCTTAATGGGGGACCTGACTCGTCATAACTGGACATTCCTCTCTGTAGTAGACTATCAGTACATAAAAGTGGCAATATGCCTTCTAGAAATCTGCCTAGATTTCAGTTCATAAATCTTGAGAACAGCAACAATTGTCTATCCTGTTATCCTGTGAGGTGCAATGGTGCCACCTAGGTGCACGGCTCTCTCTAGGGAGAACTAAGCTCTAGGGAGACCAAGGGTGGCCAGCTCTTAGTGAATTACAGCTCTGCTAAAAATTCAGGACATCTGCCAAAACCCTTCTCCACCAAATACTGGCACGTACTGATAGAATGCTCCAAGCCCTGTAGAGCGTCTTACTGTGGTGCATGCCTTCTCTGAACCCCAGGCTATAGCAACCGAGCTGCACAGATGGAATATTTCCCTACACCAGTTATCTCACTTCTCCAGGTCCTGGTTGACAGGGGCTGCCGCTCCTACTGTGCCCACGGGCAAGTGAAGGCCTAGAGGGTGAAAGTCTCATCCAAGGCTGTAGAGCTCTAAGTGCTGCCTTCTGGACTGCTGGGTTTTTTTGGTGGGGGTGGTTCTCTGGGATACTCCAATTTCCTGACTGAATGTGGTACCACAAAGCCACTGAGAGCTCTCCAGCATGGGTTTTTGAGAATAATACCTGACAGGAATTGTAAAGTGTTGTTACCGGTTGTTACAGGCAAGCCTGACTAGACAGACTTTTCCTTAGGATTGATAGTTGAAAAGTATTTCTCAGAACAAAATATGTAGGTCTGACCGTGCTTCACACATTAGCCTAGTGGCTGACTCCATCTTTAGCAGGACCTTGCTCTGAGACCTTGGATAAGCTAGGTGCTCATGTTGGGTATCAGATGAGTGCTCTCTCTCTCTCTCTCTCTCTCTCTCTCTCTGTCTCTCTCTGTCTCTCTCTGTCTGTCTCTCTCTCTCTCTCTCTCTCTCTCTCTCTCTCTCTCTCTCTCTCTCTCTCTCTCTCTCTCCCTCTCTCTCTCTCTCTCAGCTCTGACTCTGATACTCACTCACCTTAGTGCATACCCCCAACGCCTATGATGTGATAATCCTTCTGGGTTTTCACGCCTGTCTCTGTGGTTTAACCAGTCAGTGGTCTAGAGATTTAATCCCAAGGCACTGCTGGTGAAAAGCCACTGATCTCACTCACAGGAAAGGTGCAAAGTTGAGAAAACATGAATTTATCTAGGCCGGATCTTCTGGCCTTCAGAGGCTGCTCACAAGGGCGCCCCCACAATGCTCTGTTCCAAACACAGCTCAGTGTTTGTGCTAATCCCACTATGACTGTTTCTAAAGCAAGTGCCACTGACAAAAAAAATGGGAAAACCTCTCATCTTTATTGTGTTCCTGGCCATTTCAAGAGTCATTTCCTTTCCTTTCAGGGAGATAAAGAGACATATATTATGTGGGCAGAAGATGCTGTGTTCTGGTCAATAACGCAGGCCACAGAGGTCAATGGCTTTAAGCCAAGCCTGGTTGAAAGACACCGTAAATTTTCAATGGTGGGGGAGGAGGATTTAGAGACTGGAGTATATGGGCTGTGAGGATGAGAGACACTGGGCAAAAATGGCCCTTCAAAAGGAACAGTATCAGTTCCATTAAATCCTACCACAGTCTATGTAGGCTCCCTGGAATGGGGAGAATTCTGCCCACCCAAGTTTTACTCTGCAACAAAGACTAATAAAAAGGATTTGAGAAAAAATCCTGGCGGGCAGCTCATCCCTCGAGACTGAAACTTGAAGCCTCCCTCTTTGATTGGCTAGTTCATCAGTGTCTTCAGTGTTAACGAGCAGACTCCTGGTTTGATGGCGCAGCTCCGAAACACTTACATCTTACCTGAAATTTTAGCTTGTTTCTCAGAGTCTACTCATGTGAGTATAAAACCATCATTTCTCAACGTCTACATCATGTTAGTATAAAAACATCATTTGTTCACCCTCTTCCAGTCTCCCCCAAACCACTTGAGTTTGGAAGTCTTTGGATTGATTTCTCAGTTTTCACGGAGGATAGAGAGTGGGCGTCTGCATTTGTACATTCATGCATGCGTGTGCGAGGAAGAACAAGAGTATGCAGTGGAAGTGAGGGATGGTGTTGTTTCTTATAAACACATGTGACTGGAATAAACATCATACAACGTGTATAACATTGCATTCACTGGAAGTGCATGATTAACGTTTTTAAAAATAAAAATAAGTGAGGACATTGTGGGTAAGGAGATACTGAGCTGCTATCAAGGCCAATTTCCATTTCCACAACATGACTGATGAACACAAGAAACCACTAATAAGGAAGTTTAATCCCACAAGTAATAGTTCATTAGTGGCTCTGTGTGTGTGTGTATGTGTATACTTACACAAACAATAAGGATTTCCTTCAAAAGATGAAATGTGAATTGAAACAAAGAATAATTACTTCAGAGGCTTAAAAATCTTGCCCTGTGTTTTATTTACTATTTGGCTCCTCACATTGGATTTTGGGGTGCAGGAGGGGGTGGGTTCAAGGGTTTCTCTGTAACTTTGGAACCTATCCTGAAACTAGCTCTAGTAGACCAAGCTGGCTTTGAACTCACAGAGATCCACCTGCCTCTGCCTCCTGAGTGCTGGGATTAAAGGCGTACACCACCCCCATCCAGCCTGGGGCTTTACAAGCCTTCACGTATCCTTGAGTAATTTTCCAAGGCTTTTGCATATTTTATCTCATTTTCTCAGTCCTCTGAGAACCTCAAGCCCTGAGAGCAAACATCTTAGTGAATAATCTTAGGCAGCAGAGCCGCGAGAGCAAGGGCATGCTTTTGTAACTGGCTGGGCGCTACTAAGCACAGTCCACCTCTGTTTCAACAAGGCTCACAGATGCAGGTTCTAGAGATGAGCAAACTGACATGCAAGCAGGGGAATCTGAACAGACATATACAGAAAAAGCAGGCAGAGTCAGGGAGACGCCATGTAGCTGCCAAAGGAGAGAGACGCCGGAAATTTACCAGCAGGCCACAGCCTCATGGTGATACATAGATAATAGAAAGAGGTTAATTTAAAGATATGAGAGATAGTTAATAAAAAGCCTGAGCGAATAGGCCAAACAGTGTTGTGATTAATATAGTTTTTGTGTGATTATTCAGGTCTGGGTGGAAATATAAGAGCAGTCACCATTTATAAGAAACCAAAGTGAATCTTGTCTCTGAAGCATGGCAGAGAAACCCTTAGTTTTCATGTTCCAGCCTTAGGAACTGATAGGTCTAGAGAAACTTTAGATTGCAAATAAAATTAACTATCTCAGTCACTGGTCAGAACCAAAAGATGACCCCCAAGTGTGCTTCCTAGAGAAATCTAAAAAATCAATATCAGGAAGTAAATTAGAATCAGAATGAGAAATAGACCCTCTTAGAGGCTGAAGCAAGCATCAACCATCTGCAAGAAGATCTCGGGACACCAAAAAATAAAGAAATGCATAGACAAATACTTACCTGTTATGGGGTGTGTTAAATGATGACATTTACCTGACTGATGTTTTTAACACACACCCCCAAGTACAGTGCACTACAAATGTCCTA
Source organism: Arvicola amphibius (assembly GCF_903992535.2). Classification (NCBI taxonomy): domain Eukaryota; kingdom Metazoa; phylum Chordata; class Mammalia; order Rodentia; family Cricetidae; genus Arvicola; species Arvicola amphibius. The sequence goes on along the minus strand of NC_052052.2, from coordinate 58,798,320 downwards.
CTCACAAAATAATTACAGGGTATATAAAAATATTAATTTATAGTATTCCACTGGGGGAATACTCCATTAATGGGACACTCACTTAAAGTTGTATGATGAATGCCTTATTTCACTACATTAAAATGAACAATTAAACCTGGGCTTTCATGTACTCACCCCTAATTACTTTCTACCCTGGATAATTTTATTCCAGAGTCTGCGATTCCAGCTCTCTTTCATAACCTGCTCCCAGGAGGAGCCTTGTGGAGAGAACTATTTATTTTCATTATATTGCTCGGGTCCCTTTCCATTGGTTCTTTCTCCACTGCCGTTCTAGCATCTCTTGTTCATCTCAAAGCCTATATATCGTACTTCTGAGCCTCCAACCACCCAGAACACAGTTGCTGCTGAGAATCAACCCAAAAGATTGAGAGGACCTTGTCTCTTCTCTAAATTGATAGAGGACGACTCTGCATATAGCTCTCTGATGACATACGTATGTAATGTATGTGACTGACTCAATAGAAGAGTGTTATTTACAATTTTCTAGCTTTTTCCAGCATCACAGGTAAGAAAGATGCCATCATCTTCTCCTTTCAGAAAGTTTCCCCTGTTCTAATCACTGATATGTGAAAGCTACTGTCCATTGTTCATTCATCAAGATGAGGTCAGAGCCCTAGTTGGTGAATGATAGGAGGAGGGTATTAAGAATATAATGGTAACTTTTAAAAATGTCTACTCTTATGGGCTTAATCCCAGCACCATATTTTCCTAAACAGTTTACAGAGTATGTGATTTAACGGAAGAAGAAACTTAGAAGGACTGACTCAATTTACTGAAACAAGTAGAATTTGGAAAAAGAACTTTTTACTTATAATTGAATTCCCTTCTCCTTGATAGGTAGGTATTTCAAGATAAGGATGTCACCTTCCTCAAGACTTACGTGTTGGTAGCATGCTCTGTGGGACAGGGTCATTCTGAAGCTTTAGAGCCCCTGTGATTCTAGTAGAGCAGGAAGCATGTCTTCTCTAGAATTCTACACATGCAGGTGGTCAAGAAGCCATATGTGAATCCAAGGGTAGATGTCTCACTTCCCTTAAGCTTCTCCTCCCAATAAGAACATGCATAGAGTGATGAGATATGCACTATAGTTTCAGGGAAATGTGTATTCTGAAGGACTGGGCTTAAAGCCATAGGTTTCCACTTGAAGGGAATGAGATAATCATTTCCAATGATCTAGCCTTCCACAGCCTCTCAGTAATCTCCATCGAATGTGGATAGACTGGTCCTTCTTCACATACATTCCTTTTGTGTATACAGAATGCGCCTGATCAGTCAAACTGTGCACATCGACATCTATCTCAGCTGCTCCTCTTTAAATAAAAAATCAAGATGCCTACATCAAAAGAGTAGCATGTTGAACATGCCTTGAGTTGTCACAGAAAGCCATAGAAAGACATCAGGTTGCTGATTTGGCTGGTGCGATGTCATTAGCAATTCCTATCAATCAGAAGTAGAATGCCTTTGCCTTATACAGTCTGAGGTCTTTTAGTACAAAAACAAGGGGGGGGGGAGAGAAAAAGAGAGATGGGGTGAGACGCAGTGAAAAGTCTGTAAGAACGGACTCGCCTCATATAAGAATCACCGTGCATCTGTCCACAGATGCACACACTAAACTCCACAAAGCATTTTGCAGCTGTACTTAACGCATCTTCCTTTTTCTATATTCAGTGATACACATGACTGTACCTAGAATGAGAAAGGATGATGCTCCTCCCCCCCCCCATTGCTTGGTGTCCCTTTAGAGGTTGGGGGCAAACCTCAAGGATTACTCTGCAGAGGAAACAGCAGGCACCAGACACTGTGCATCCGTCCTCACATGGAATGCCTGACATGCTTCTCTGAGTTACAAATTATCATCCTTATTTTAGAGAAAAAGAATGGAATGCTCAGGACTTTCACAGCAAGACACGAGGGCAAAATTTCTCTAAGGCCCGTGTTTTGAGTCTTCAGTTGTTAGTTGTTGTAATGGAAGTCACTCCCCACCCCATCACTGTAGGAACAGACTGATTTTAATCTGTTCACAAGGGACTTGGGCACCCAGAAAAGACCATCTTCCCTGAAAGAGACTGACAAATTCCTACTCCACACCAATTGTGGCTTTGGAAATAGTGGAAGATTACAGAAGCCATGTACTGTCTGGGAATTTCCTCAGGTAGGGAAGACTGTCACCTTGGGGTCCTGACCAGTTTCAAGATAAAGCAGCTAGCCTTTGGACATCCACGGGGTTTTGTGGTCAGTAGTAAAACTGCTTAAAATTGTTCATACCCCGCTCTCACTGTCAACCTCCATTGAGTGGCTCATGATTGGCTGAGAACAAAGACACTCACCCATTTCTCACCCCACCACCAGTTCTGTTGTTATGGAAGGCTGCTTAATGGTTTCAGTGGCGCTCTAATTAATGAGTCTGACTCCTGTCTAACACGGGCTCATTTTAACCTGGTAAACTCATTAAACCTCGGTTCTTCCTTTAGCCACAGGTGACCAGGATATCATAATTTCAGCCAAGTGTGTTGCTCAGTGACTGAATGAGCCTTAAGTTTCCCGCATTCCCATAGTGTCCCATCTGAAGAGTTCAATCACTCCCACCAGAAGTTTATCCAGCATGAGGAGCCGGCTCTCTGATCTGTCCTGAATTCAGCTGAAGGCTTTAAAGGCGAATGAAAGCAAACCGCTGGCTCCACAATTTCAAGTGACCCGTTTTGCTTTAACCATAAATCAGCCAAGAGGTCTCAAATGCAGACAGTTTCCAGACAGGCCAGGTCATCTCCTGAGTTAATGAGATGGCATGTGTTCGCATAAACACCGTTTACCTTTACCGGCAGATGCCAGCACCTCCTTCTTATGGATGAGAAAGAACTTGGGGTTTGGACTCCTCACATTCTGAGAGTTAAAAAAAATAATTAAGAGCCAGAAAAACAACAACAACACACACACAAAGACACACAGACACAGACACACACAGACACACAGACACACAGACACAGACACACACACACACACACACACACACCACTCCAGCTCTCTGTCTGTCGGTTTTCATTCCAAGTTTCTGCTCAGTTAATCACATCAAAGGGAATTCTCAGGAAGAGATGTCTTCTCATTGTTCTTACTGCTGTGTTGTTTGTGTGAATGTGTAGATATCTAATAAATGGCTTCCCTCTCCCCATCATAAAAGAATTTTCAAAATGTAAAGCAGGCCAGGAATATCTGATTTCAGATTTTAATGGGTTCTCATAAAACCCCTGTCAACAGCGTGTTCCCAGTCAGCGTAGTACACCAGTGGCTGCGTTGCAAATACTGTGACATATGTAACTTGGGCTGGGTCAATACATGGTGGGGAAATCAGGCTGTGAGATGGTGAGCTGTTCATTTTGGCTGTCTTTGCCATCCATCAGTCAGACCAACTGAGCCTGCAGAGACGCTCACTGATGACAGGGAAAGCTAGAGCAAATGCATTCGCCGCGCTGGCTGCCAAGGCTTGTCCAATAGCGGAACCACTGTCAAGATACAGACGGGTGCCATCTTTTGAAGAGCAAGGTTATTAGAAATAACTCGGGTCCTTCCAAAAGTGAGCCCGTGCTCTGGCTGCCAAAGAGAAAAACGAAGGAAGAACAAATGAGCAGAAGGGTTTGTACAATGTATTCCAATAAACTTTGCTGGGTACATTTGCAGACCGACCCACATCAGAAAGAAACGTTTATAAGCTTTGCAGAACACAGCAAGGGCCATTTCTGTGTCAGCCCATCTTGTGTTCCTTTGTTGTTCTTCTTTGGATGATTTTCTTTCTTAAAATGTGTTTTTAAATTTTTTTGCGCTTAATTCAAAAGGGGTAAAGAAACTGCCATCATCTGAAATATATTTTCTGTCTGTAGTTATACCACTTTGATTACATTCTATCCCATCAAATATAGTTTCTAACTGTTGTTTGGCTATAATCTTAACAACTATGATAATAACTTTCTTTAAAAAAAACAATACTCAAGTTTCAAAAGTAAGATGGTGACTTCCTAAGCCCTTTCTTTTAACATGCGCCAGTAGCTGGGTGCAGCATGTGAGCCCAGTTGCTGACTGCATTCTTTGCATCCAGCCAGCTTATCCATGACTGCTGGAAGGATGAGACAGACCATTGTGTGAGTTGTCTAATCCAAATGTCTCTGAGTTGCTCGGTTTAGGCCAGGACGTTCCAATAAAAATGAGCAGAGCCTCCCGCTGCCTGCACTTGATTCAAATCACATCTGTGTAGAATGAATTACCGTCACAATCTTTTCTCCAGGGGCCTCTCTGGTCATAATAAAGATAAGAAAACAAAAGCTGCTTATCAGCACTTGCAGTTAGAGAGAAAAAGGAGAATTTAAGCAAAATAAATCTCTTGGAGGACACTGTTTCTGACTCATTGAGCTGCCTTAAAGATGGTAGTGATTCAAGACTTAGGCGGGTAAAAGTGGACTCTTAGATATTTAAAATGCTTATTATTTGTCATCCTAAACTATTGATTTGGGGCCATACAAACATTAACTGCCTGTTTCCATTTGATTAGAGTTCTGGAGGAATCGAATTAAAGGAAGTGACTCAGGAGTAAAGTTGGTTTTCTTGAAGACAAAAGAATTCCTGTGCCAGTCAGCAAAAGGGAAAGGGGAGGGCTAGAGGGAGTGTACACAACCTGTCTAAGAGGAAAGGCATTGCTAGGTGTGATGAGACAGTCAAAGGCTTCCATATCTGCGCTGGTGGAGACCGCAGCTGGCTCACCATGCTTCCCTTCAAGAAGACCCTCAAGTTACAGGGCTTCCTGTTTACAACGGAAGGACGCCTGGTTAGAGACTCTGTGGCTCCTTCTCGTCTGCAGAGAGGTGCTATCTCAGGAGCAGAGCACAGAGCAGATGTACAAACTTTGTTCAAGCCCTAAAAAGGAAGGTGGCGACTCTTTACTTTCTCCTCTATCTGTCCCATGGGCTAAGATGTGGTAGGGATGGCCTCTTACCACCTGCATGGATTAGGGCAACCTAAGCGCATGATAAAAAGGAAGAAGGCAGCTGGATACTGACCCAGTAAGACCTCTCCTACATTCTGGATTGCTTATCCATTTTGATCCTCATGAGAGAGGAGTGGAGTGGAATGCCTGATCAATCAGTGTGATCCTCAGTTCAGCAGCAGTATCTCGGAGCATATTAGGAGCACAGAAACTCAGGCCTACTTAATTACCATTTGCTTTAAATTTTTTTCCAGAAATTTATAGATACGTCGAAAGTCATATATGTATGTATGAATACTGTGGTTAAGAGCATTGATTCTAGGTGGATGCTGTGTTGAAATCTAAACCGATAACTTAGTGATCTAACTTTGGGAAAACCTTTAAAGCTCTTTGTGGTTCACTTTCTGGCTCTTAGGACAGAAGGTGATACCTCCCTCATGGGGTGCTGTGAGGACTATATTCATTAATATATGTAAATAAAGTGGTCTACACCTTGCTGTTGTTACTATGGAAATTAACTTCTAATCTGTTTAAGTCATTTGATCTCTGATGAAGCTGTCAAAGCACTGTTAAAATAATGGGCATAAATGAAGATTTGGAGAAAAACATTGCCTGTTTTAGGATGTTCTTACAGTAAAAACCATTTATGCTCAACAAATATTCATTAGGTATGTTTTAAATGTTCTACATTTTTCTAGATGCCAGGTAGTGTAGTTGGAGGCTGATGGCTCATTTCCCAGCCACCCAGAACTGAAATAATCACACAGAAACTGTATTATTTGTGATACTGCTTGACCTATTAGCTCACACTTCTTATTGGCTAGCGTTTATATCTTAAGTCAACCCATTTCTATTAATCTGTGTTGTGGCCTACTGGTAAGGTTCCTTCTGGCATCCAGTGTCTGTCTTTTGCAGTGGCTACACGGTTTCTCCCCGACTCCACCTACTTTCTCCCAGCATTCAGTTTAGTTTTTCCACCTAGCTCTATTCTGCCCTTCTGTAGGTTCAAGTGGCTTCTTTATTCATTAACCAATAAGAGCAACCATATACAGAAGTACCTCCCACATCAAGGTAGAGATAACAAAATCTTCCACTCTCACATGGCTGTACTTAACACTGGAAAGGATGATGCCTCTTGCTTTCTTTCCCCTTTGAGGTTGGGAGCAAACCTTAGGGATTACTCCGCAGAAGGAAACACCAGGCACTAAATACTTTGCATCCATCATCACGTGGGATTCCTGACATGCTCCTTTGAGTGAGAAATTATTGTCCTTATTTAAGAGAAAAAGAAATGAAGGCCTGAGATTTTCACAGCAAGATACAACGACAAGATTTCTCTGAAGTCCATGTCTTGAGTCTTCAATTGCTAGTTGTTGTACTGGAAGTACAACCTCCTCAACTATAAGAATAGTGATTCCTGTTCCTTAGAAGAAGTTTGGGAGACAGTTCTGTCAATGATCCTGCAAGTTAATGACCAGTATTTTGTAAATTAGGAAACTAAAGACCAAGGAAATAAAGGTGTTTGCTGTTGCTCTCTGTGGTAGTTGAGCTAACGCTATCTTAATTACATACCTTTTAAATCCTGCTTTCAGTTGGAGACTTTTATCAAGTCTAAGATGCCTAGGTACTCACTTTATTCTCTCATTATGGGTCTTACAATCAATGGCATACCATAATGAATTTGCTACATTGTTTAGGTGTGTTGATAAATAAAATTTTGATATGTGTTTTTTGTTTGGACCAGAAGAGCTAAAGTTGTTCATTCATAATATGATAATAAACAGGTTGGAAGATGCAAAGATTCAACAATGGACTTTGTTCACTGGTAGGAAGTACTGCACAGTGAACGAAGACCTTGAATAAGAGCAGAAAGTCTCAGGTTCTTTTTCTCCTCAAAAAGATAATAAGGAATCTGGAGAGAGAGAGATAGAGAGAGAGAGAGAGAGAGAGAGAGAGAGAGAGAGAGAGAGAGAGAGAGACAGACAGACAGACAGAGACACACACAGAGAGAGAGAGAGAGCTCAGAAGTTAAGAACACTAGTTACTCTTGCATAGGATCTGTGCTTGGTTCCTAAGTACCCATATGATAACTCAGACTGTCTGTAATGCTAAGGAACCAAATATTCTCTTCTGGCCTCCCTAGACACTGTCTTTTGTTAGGGTTTTATTCTTGTGAAGAGATGCTATGACTACAGCAACTCTTGTAAAGGAAAATATTTACTGGGGCTTGCTTACAGTTCAGAGGTTTAGTCCATTGTCATGGTGCTGGAGAAGAAGCAGAGAGTTCTACATCCAGGTCATCAGGCAGCAGAAAGAGGGACTAACACGCTGGGCCCGACTGGAGCTTTGAAACCTCAAAGCCCACCCCCAGGGACACACTTCCTTCAATAAGGTCACACCTACTCCAAAAGGCCACCCCTTCAATAATGCCTTCTCTATGAGTCTTTGGGGCCCATTTTCCTTCAAACCACCACAGCCACTAAACTTTCATGTGGTTCCCATGCATATGTACAGGTTCTCACATATGCACATAAAACATGTGGTTCCCATGCATATGTACAGGTTCTCACATATGCACATAAAACATGTGGTTCCCATGCATATGTACAGGTTCTCACATATGCACATACAACATGTGGTTCCCATGCATATGTACAAGTTCTCACATATGCACATAAAACATGTGGTTCCCATGCATATGTACAGGTTCTCACATATGCACATAAAACATGTGGTTCCCATGCATATGTACAGGTTCTCACATATGCACATACAACATGTGGTTCCCATGCATATGTACAGGTTCTCACATATGCACATAAAACATGTGGTTCCCATGCATATGTACAGGTTCTCACATATGCACATAAAACATGTGGTTCCCATGCATATGTACAGGTTCTCACATATGCACATAAAACATGTGGTTCCCATGCATATGTACAGGTTCTCACATATGCACATAAAACATGTGGTTCCCATGCATATGTACAGGTTCTCACATATGCACATATAACAAAAATAAAATAAGTCTTTGAAAATAACAAGGTAGTATGATTTTTGTTGATAAAATAATCTCTACATGTGTGATGAAGGACTCAAGTAAGTAACTTTGATAATTTTTGTCCCCAGGTTCTCTTTATAGGAAGGCCGCATATTTATATAGCTAAAATACTTTACCCATAAAAAGCAAGTATTTGAGACAGGGTTCAAGTCACGCCTGAACACGACACAGTGAGGAAAATGAAAGGGCTGTCTTCCGATTTCCTCTCCCTAGTAAGACATGGAAGCATGGAGGGCCATGTACAAAGACTCTTTGGAGGAGAAAAATACCTTTGTACAGAAAAACTTCAATTTCTTCCATTCCCCAGAGTGGGAAACTTCCAAACCTGGGGAAGATGAAAAACATTAATCAGGATGATGCTAGTTTCATATGAACCCTACAATCACAATCTACCAGCAATTACCATTCAAGCCTTTACAAAAAATTTACCTTCTGTTTGGTTAGAATGGGAATTGTCCCCAAAAGGCTCATGTGTTTGAATATTTGGTCTCCGGCTGGTGACACTGCTTTACAAAGCTGGAAAACCTTTAGGTTACAAAGTCTTGCTGGAAGAAATGGGTCACTGGGAGTGGGTCTTGATATTTTATAATATTGCCCCACTTTCTGTCCACTTTCTCTTTTCTGACTATGAATACAATATAACTAGTTACTTCTGCCTCTTGTAGCTATGACTTCCTCACCTTCAAAATATAAGTCAAAATAACATTTTCCCCTTTAAGTTGATTATGTCAGATATTTTGCCACACCAGCACGAAAAGGAATCAATACACAAACAGTACACCAAGTTTCCTTACAATTTCCCATCAAAGTAGAATTAATCGATTGATGTGGGATTTCCCTCTGTGTGCTGTGATCACCATCAATGAATAAAGAAACTGCTTTGGACCCACAGCAGGGCAGAACTTAGGTAGGCAGGGAAAACTAATCTGAATGCTGGGAGAAAGAAAGGTGGGGTCATAGAGAAGCCATGTAGTCCTGCCGGAGACAGATGCAGGAACTTTGCTGGTAAGCCACTGCCATGTGGTGATACACAGATTAATAGAAATGGGTTGAATTCATATGTAAGAGTTAGTCAATAAGAAGCTAGAGCTAATGGGCCAAGTAGTGTTTTTTTTTTTGTTTTGTTTTTTTTTTTTTTTTTTTTTTTTTTTTTTTTTTTTTTTTTAGACAGAGTTTCTCTGTGGCTTTGGAGCCTGTCCTGGAACTAGCTCTTGTAGACCAGGCTGGCCTCGAACTCACAGAGATCCGTCTGCCTCTGCATCCCGAGTGCTGGGATTAAAGGCGTGCGCCACCACCGCCTGGCTGCCAAGTAGTGTTTTAAGTAATATTGTTTCTGTGTTGTTATTTTGGTTCTGGGCAGCCAGGACAAATAAGCAGCCTCTGCCAACAATCCATCTTACTTTAAAATGTAGGAAAAGATGCATTAGTGTGCTCTCTGTGGCACATAAAAGTGAAGCATCCTTCAGGCAGCTCTGGTTTGAGGGGTACTGTGTTAAGAACTGACTGCAGGACAAAGTTACCCACAGTCTACAAGAAGCAGGAAGAGATGAGTTAGCAGGGAGGAGGAACCTGGCAGGTTGGGCTTTTGATTTTCGCTAGATCTGAAATGGATAGTTGGTCTCCCAGTAGACAAGGCCAGAGGATAATGCAAGCAGGGTGCCAGAGGCAGGAGCTGAACATCTTTCTATTCCAGGGAGCATCTTTTTGTGATGTGTCATGCTCACATCCATAGTGATAAGGCCACCAGGAAGCTTGGGTTTTGAAGCAGTATGTATATCACTATAGACCAAATGCTTGTGTCCTCCAGTGCTCGCATGGCGACCCAGTCTGACTGTAGTAGTGTCTGGAGGTGGGATTTGGACAGTAATGAACTCATAAAGGCATAGCCCTTACAAGTGCAATTAATGCCCCATTTTTGATTGTCTTGTCATGTGAGGATCCAATAATAAAAAAGCTAAGGCCAGGAAGTGGACCCTCCTAGACACTGTACCTCTTGTGCCTTCATCTTGGACTTACTGTCCTTCAGAATTGTGAAGAATATATTTCTGCTGTTTATATGCCATGTACTTAGTATACGGGGTTCTGCTGCAGCAGTTTAAAGTGACAAAGAGAACATTATTTGCCTAGCAAGCTCGATAAAAGAAAAAAGTGTCACAGATCACTGTGGAGGCATTGAAACTAAAGCAGAACAAAAAACTTCTTCCATACAAGGAGGACACACTTCCAGTAGAGTTTCTTACAAACCAGCTGTCAGGCAGGAAGAAAGTTCATTTGGCAAAGGACTATGAGGACTCAGGTCCCTGGGACCCACAGAAAACCTGGGTGTGTGATGTCATTCTAGCATTGGGTAGATAGGCATAGATGAATCCCTGGAGCTCTCGGGTCAGCCAGCCTCTTCTTAGAAAGTGCAAGTTGCAGGCCAATGAGAGACAAGATGGATAACAATCGGGGAATGGCACCAGGATAACAATCGGGGAATGGCACCAGAAACTGGCCTCTGGCCTCCAAGGCTTGTGCAAAAGTGTGTCTGTTCATGCCACACACATGTGTACCCAGTGCTATTCACATTCACACACACACGCACACACACACACACACACACACACACACACACACTCAAAGCAATACACACCAAGTCAATTATCAATATCCAAGAGTCAGAGACAGGAGAATTAGCAGCTCATTAGAAGCTCAAGGCCCACCTGTGCTACCTGGCGTACATAGCTAGTTTTAGGCCAGCTGGAGATATATGATAAGACACTGTCTCAAAAACCAAAACAAAGGAAGGTCAATATGCTTAAGATGTGTCTAATCTATACTGAGGCATAATTTAACTATACACATTTTTTTTTTGTATCTGTGCCAAGATGAAAAGAGAGCAGGAACAGAATACGACCCACAATCTCTGCAGCAGAAAGGTCTCTAAAACCCAGTAGGGATGACAGCATTTCAGTTTCAGATTATAGTCTACATATAGACTCATTCTATATGTCCTGTTGCTCTAGAGAACCCCAGATGATGCAATTCTCTGCAAGAAAGCACTCTCAATCTCCAAGTCATCCCCCTTCCCCCCAGCCATTAAGGGTTCTTGAGAGCATTGTCATGGCAGGACATCTGGAGACTTACGTGGCTGACAGGGATACCTTGCCTTCAACCCATCTATCACTGCTGGTTGTTTGAAGACAATGAAAGGTGGGTTCACAAATCTCACTTTTTGGCCACCGAAGGAAAATGGTAGGACAGTATGCTGGCAGATCTTATTGACAAACATTGTCCAGCCCGTAAATGTTAGTGAAGCTCCCTGGCAGAGTCTGTTTCTCCACTGTCCATTGGACTGCCTATGATTCAAAGCTGAGATATTGCGTTGTACCGGACACTAGTCATGTCTGTGCCTCAGGCGCATCCTGGTTGGGCACAGGATGTACAACTCTCACATTCCAGTGTTAACTCTTTGCTCACAAAGTGATATTGGGCACAGCACACTGTCTCCGAGCCTCAAATTCATTCTCTTAACTACATAATGAAGACCAAATACCTACTCTGTCTACTTCCCACCTTTCCCGCATCAAAACCCTCATTTTAAGATTCTGTGGAGAGGTAAGATAACTGGATGAAGTAGAAGACACCGATGTGAAAACAGAGAAAAGTGTACAACCTAAAATAAGTTTTGAGAATTCAAAACAGTAACTATGGGGTAAAGTATCATTTTCATACCCTTTTTGAGGCCTCGCTTTAGTTCATGATTCTTTGAGATGTCGTGCTACTAATACATGCACCCCAGTGTTGGTGTGTAAGTTCCTCACCCCCTGCCAAAACCCAAGGAAATATGTCAAAGGATTAGGAATCAATGCCTCAGTGTGCCGTGGTCTTGCACCCCAACACTGTATCTTACCTCATTCTAATCCCACCTCTTTTTGCAAACTTGTGTGGGAAACCTGTGAAACACAAACCTCAAAGCCAGAGATCAGCGAGACACAGAAATGGAACCAGTGATGGAAGAAATGGCAAGGAAAAGGTGGGTGGATGCGGGGGTCGGGCGGGCCTGGGAACTGGAGAGCGGAAATGACAATGTACACGGAAAATCAATTGTCCTGAAAGTCCCGCGTAGAAAGAAGGAGCCAAGCCATAAAAATGGAAAGTGGGCACCTCAGGTCCAATCAATCAGGTGCCGGGCAGACAGGGCTCTAAAGAATGAGGCTATTATCACTGGGGTTCATTTGACAGAGCCTGGGTGGAAGAGCCACCACGTGATGAGCGCTCTCATGCACAATCAGGAAAGCCGCGCCTGGGTGATGTATCGCTGAGCTCCTCTCGTACACCCGACTGCGAGAACCGTTGATAAATGTGGGTCCCACCTTTAGAAAAACTCCATGGCATTGTAGATTATCCCAGTGTCTGGCACACAGTAGGCATTCAATAAAAGTACAATGAATAAATGTGTGATGGATAAACAAGCTTCGCCAATGCAGACCTAATGCCATTCTATGGTTTCATACGGTCCCAAACGGAGGGATGCATTGACTCTCGGTTTATGTATTATTGGCACTTACTGAACGGTGACGGTGCCAAAGGCTGAGCTGAGCGGTGCTCAAGATCTTGTTCAGGGAGCCAGGGAGATAACTCGGCCATTAAGAGAGCTTCTCCCTCTCACAGAGAATGGAGTTTGGTTGCCAGAACCCGCTTCAGCTCCAGCTGAAGAGCCCTACACCCTCTTCTGGCCTCAGCAGGCACTCACACACATGTACACACCCCACTTCCTGCACAGACCCTATAGGTAAATACATCATTTTCAAAATAAATTAAAAAAAAATCATTCGTCTCCCAAGCAGCTGGGGATCACATGACTATACCACTTTGAGAACAGAAAAAAAAAGCTAAGATTTAAGGAAGTCACTCTTAGAGTCACCCTTAAATCTTTAGTCAAGTAACTTGCTAAAGTTCATTTACCTCGTTTGCTGGGATCAGGTTAACCATTTGTACATCGTTCTCCTTATCAATCGTGTTTTATAGAAAAGGTAGCAGGAAATAGTTTGAGAATTTTAATTACCATATATGGAAATGTCATAAGGAAATTCTTTCCTTTGCAAAAGAAATAACACTATTAATATACTTTAAAAGAATTATACTTTTCCTTGCCTACATTGCTGAGGCCTGAGAATGTATACATTTAAAGGTAAGCTCCTGGCAGTGACGTTAAGAACAGGAATAGCTATGGAAGGGACAATTGGTTGCTTTGTGGGGCAAATAAATAAGAAATGCATCTTGCAAGCTGATTCTCTCTCCTCCACACATAAACACTCATATGCATTGATGTAATTAGATCAGGCTTGAACTAAGCAGGGCTTACTCACGTTTCATAGGCCTGCACGGTTTCTTCTTGTTCCTTCCCTTCTGCTCTATCATAGCATGCTCACTGGTGGCTAGATGTGTTCATAATTCTCTGTGAACTCATCAGTTCATGGTTCACACTTTGCAAACTACCAAACTAGAAGACCATAAAGGTCATAGAAGAGACATAGACTCTTGATTCAGTGGGGGACCTGCACCTCAGGTTGCTTTTACTCTGTGGGCTAAGTCAAGTAACTTCTTTGAACCTCAGTTCATCATCTGCAGAATGGGGGTATTAATTCCTACTTCCAATTATTGCACAGAAGAGCAAATGATGACTTTGCAACTGTAGCAACTGTAGCATTTGTCTCCCTAAAACACAGTGTCAACATATAAAGAGGTTAGGAGTTTAGTGTTGTAGGAAGGCCGCTTGTTTGTTTCCCGGTTGCGCAGATTCCTGAAATAACCATACAGAAACTATATTAATTAAAGCACTGTTTGGCCTTTTAGCTCTAACTTCTTATTGGCTGGTGCTTACATTTTATAATTTAACCCATTTCCATTATTTTATATTTTACCATGAGGCTCAGGGCCTACAGGCAAGGTTCCAGTGTGTCTGTCTCTGGCAGCAGCTCCATGGCGTCTTCCTGACTCCGCCTCCTTTCTCCCAGCATTCAGTTTAGTATTCCCCACCTAACTCTGTTCTACCTTATCAGGCCAAGCCAGTTTCTTTATTCATTAACCAATAAAAGCAACACATATACAGAAAAGCCTCCTACATGAGTTTAGAATGCCTGTCCTAGAACTAACAGTTTTGCCTTCCTAGTCCAGTCACAAATCTCAGAACTCTAGTTTATACCTGCATTGGAAGATGGGGAAACAGCAGGACCTACCTCTTGGGACTGTCGAGGGTGAAATAAAACAGAGAAAGTCCTCCATACAACTGTGTGGTGCTTATTCGGTGTTCAGTAAATCATCATCTTTATCGGCTCTCCAGAAAATGTATCTGCTATTATTGCTCAACTCCCTAGAGTTACAAGGTTCATTTTATTGAAAGAAGCTCGGACTTTGGGCGCATGTGTGGTGTCAGCATCGCTCTGCATACCTCATAACTTACAAACTCTCTATGGGCCAAATCAATCGTGGATAGAAAAGAAATTATGTCAGTGAAATGCGATTTGGTACAAACTCTCCTCCTGCTCTGTGTTCCTCTATGTCTCCACAAAACCAAATCCTTGGCTTGATGTGAAAGATTGTTTGGAGTGGGAATGCTTTCCTGACCAACAATATGAACAACAAAATGAACGCAAGGAGAAGAAACAAGAGTCTAGCCACAAGATAGAGGAAAGGGAGTTTAATTCCTTTGAGGGTGACTGAAGAACTGTATGGCAGCTTCCTCCCCACTCCTTAAAGCCCTTCCTTCTAATCATCTATGCCAGACAGCCCGGAAGAAGGCCCACCATCCCTCTCTGGCATTCAATGTCTGTGAAACCCGCTCCTCCTGTTGGATGTGGGTTAGTCTTGGTGAATCACTTCTAACTAATAATGTGGAGACAGCAATGTATGACAGAGAGAATAAGTCATAAAAGATTGCACAACCTTGCCTCTCTTCTGGAGCTTGCTCTGTGGAAGCTACCATGTGGGGGCAGTCACACAGAGAGAACTGTGTGTTTAAAAAAATAAAAGGAAGTCTGTCTACAGCCCTGTAAGTGAGCCTCAGAGTGTCAAAGCCCAGTATACATTGGCTATAGTCCTAGACAATGACTTGACCTCAACTTCAGCAGAGCAAATCTCCCCGAGATGAGACACTCCCTGAGTCGCGACCCTCAGAATCCAGGATAAGAAATGTTGTTTCAGGGACATCTTGGTATATCACAGCAAGTCCCTAACACAGAGCTCATGAGTCTCACTTCCCACAGCAGTGTTAGGTTAGTGATTAAATGACTTATTTATTCTCTCCCACATCCATGGACTCCTCGGAACTTCTCACCATGTGTCAGGTAGTGTCAAATCTCCAGATCCTAATTTGAGGAAGCTTTCTGTCTCGCGGTAGGAGGCTGATGATTAAAATGGTAGAGACATGCTAAATTTCATCGCGTAGGTTTTTATTTTATAATTTGTTTGTTGAGTATGTGCATGCACTGGAATGCCATGGTGCCCATGTGGAGGTCAGAGGACAATTTGTAATGTCAGTTTTTTCCTTTCAATTGTGGGGTCCAGGAATCAGACTCGGGTTGTCAGATTTGGTAGGAAGCACCTTTACCTGCTGAGCCTTCTCATTCCATCATGGTTTTGATGGAGGGCCTTAGAGATGCATCAAATATGCCATGTGGGTAGATAAAAACACCGGAGGAATTGACACTTGACCTGAGACTTGATCCCAAAGTCTGAACTTTCCATTCGATTGGGCTAAACTACATTCTCAAAGATTCTCCTTGGTCAGTTCGTTTCTAGCTAACTACTTTTGCATTGCTGTGATCAAAAACTACAAGAGAACAATTAAAAAGGAAGAAGCATGTATTCTAATTCACGGCTCTAGGAGTTTCAGTCCGTATCTTTGGCTGGTTGAATCTTTGAGTCTGTCACCAGGGAAGGAGACCATCATGGAAGTGAGCATGTGACAGGAGCTCATTGTAGTCAGGACACCGAGAGTGAAGAATCATCTGGAGACCAGCTACAACCCTCAAAACCACATTCCAATAATCTGCTTCCCCTACCTAGGCCCAACTCTCTAAGTTTGCAGAACCTTCCCGACTAGCAGCACCGACTGTGGACTAAACACTCTACACTTGAACTTGTGAGAGACAGTGCACATCCAAACCAAAGCAGTGAGCCCCAAGGGGGATCCCAGCAAAGACAAGAGACATCAGTCAGGGCCAGGTGCCTGTTCACCTTTGTGACTGAAGACCCCAGCTTCTAGAGGAGACCCACAATGCACGGTAGCCAAGAATCGATCAATCAAGATGAGTGTTCACCCTCATGCCAAAGCAGGGTTCTGAAATGCTTTCTACACAGCTGGTGATAGAAGCTTTGAAAGTGAGGGAGAAATCTGGGTGGTTTCTGGAAGGCCACACGAATCAGAATTTGGGTATGAAACATGACTACTTACCACTACTACAGAAATATTTTAAATTAGTTTGTACTATTGTATGATGTGTTCCAGATGGATGCAAGCTCTGAGGCAGTGTGAGGAATGCGGGGAATGTGTGAAGAACGAGCTGTTTAGCACCACTGGGTATGGCTGCTTTGGCACATGGCTATCACTGTAAGCCTTACTCCACTCAATGCACTTTTCCCCTTATGTGGCCATAGACAAAGTAGTAATTAAGACTGCTTTCTAGAAACATGCTACCTTTAGTTAAAAAAAAGTTGCTACAAAAGATTGGGTAACTTTTCCACTGAAAGAGGAATCAGAAAGCAGGTATAGGGGCCTCTCTCCTTTGGTCACTGCCGGCAAATCACTTTGCTTCTTAACACTAGAGCCCCCAAAGTCCTTCAACTCTGTATTTCTTGGCTCAGTACCAAGATTTTAGATAGTCACTGTTAACTGATCCCTTATTATTCCTCTCTCTTGTAGTTTCACAAGTGTGTACTTTATCAGTCCACCCCTTCTTTGGAATGCCTTGCTCTCCCAGTAGATAGATGCATGCTTTACTGATTCGTCCTGTGTCTTGTTGTCTAGAAGTCTGAACACAGAAGGTACCTGATCAATTCTCCAACATTCAGATATCATTCTTGTAAATTTTCATGTTCCAAAGAAGAGTCAAACAGGACTTCTAAATGAATATACTAAGGGTTTTGGATTGTGTACAGCTCTGCATGGTCTCTGCCTGCATGAATAATTAAGAATAGAGTTGAGTCTCTGCGTGTGAATGCCTGTAATGGCGCTCCCGTGCATTTTGTGATGGTGTGTGAAACAAAGTCTTTCGCTTTAAATGAAAAGTCATCCTTGTTTAGTAGTGAGTAGGTCCGAATGCAAAACCTCCTTCAGCCGCTAATGTCTCTTAGCCAAGCTCAAGCTACCCAAACAGAACAAAATTTTAGTATCTTTTTTCATTAAGAATAAATTCAAATCTTAAATGGGAAAGGAAAGCATGCAGTACACGCTGAGACATTTTACGTATGTCGTCTTTGGAGAGTGAGAGCTGTTTGGTACAGTTTCACTATCTTACTAATAATGTCTCTACTAACTTCGTCCTTTGGTAAGTGAGAAGGTCAGGTTGAATATTCCACTGGGGAAAATGAAAGCAAGAAGATGCCAAGTGAAAACAAAGAAAGAAGATGGCAACACTGTTGGTCAAAAAATAAAATAAAATAAAATAAAGCTTCTGAATTCCCATAAAAGTAGGTAGATAGATTCTCAATGTGACTTCCAAGAATTCTGAGTACAAATTCTTCTCAGACAATTAGACTACTTGAAAAATTACTATGAACAAGCTAAACAGAGATGACCACGAACAAATAGAAGTCCCAAGCTTTGTGTGTTAGTGTGAGCAAGAATATTCCTTGTAGGTATGAAGCATTATTGAAAATCAGAGAAGAGGTAAATATTCCATCCTTTCTGTGGGGGTTTGTTTTCCTGATTTGCATACAGTAGTAAATTTGAGTATATTTCCTTTACCTAAGGGTGACAATATTAGGCTACACATTTTCTTTATTTATTATGTATACAATATTCTGTCTGTGTGTATGCCCGCAGACTAGAAGAGGGCATTACAGATGGTTGTGAGCCACCATGTGGTTGCTGGGAATCGAACTCAGGGCCTCTGGAAGAGCAGGCAATGCTCTCAACCTCTGAGCCATCTCTCCAGCCCCTAGGCTACACATTTAGAGTAACCTTGTGAGGTATGGCAAACAGAACACACTGAGACTTTTTCTTCCTCAATCTATTTCCTCTGGAAACAGCATTTCCACTATTAGTGACCATCTGTCAATAGTTCAGCTCCCCATGGCAGCACAAATGCATTTCTCCCCAGCGCAGGAAGCTGCTGACCACCCTCTTCAACTTCTGTAACAATAGCTCTTGATCACTCACAGATACGGCCAGGTGGAAATAGCTCTTAATTTTTTAGCTCATTTCTCATTCTGCAGCCAAGGTCATATGTCATCATCCATGCCAGCACTCTTTAGTCAGAATTGGTCTTCCGAGCCCACGTTTCCGTCTCCTATGGGATTTCCTTCATAAAGAGCACACAGGAGCTCTGCATTCATGAGCGTTCCGAGTCAGCCCTCTGCCGTGGGGGCTGCACCGATGCAATTTATATTTAGTTCTTCCTGTGCTCTGCGGCCTGTTAGCGGGAGGATAAGTGAGCCAATTGAAAAAGGTTTTGAACTCTTGGCGAAGCTCATCACAGAGTGCACTGCGATACTGTAATCTGAATGCAATCTTCATTAAGTCTTTCCGCCACCTGCTTGTTGAAGCTGCGCTACGGCTCTGCTCACAGTCCCCACGCAGGGGGCAGCATTAGTTAACTCCATTAGACAAATGTGTCGCCTCCGTGAGCGTGTTCAAGAGAGTCAGTTGGGAGCATGCAGGAGGGGAACTTTTGGGGCTGTCTTCTGGCCTGCACATCATTATCCAACCCACACCAGCATCCTTGGAAATACCCTCACCTTTGCCTCACCCCCATACACCCCTAAATAAGAAATGGACTTTTCTGGCTTTTCCCTCCCTCGCATATTTGAGGGAACGTGTCACCTGCCAGGATGACTAAGGCAAGTGCAAAGAGGACATTTTTCCTAGCCTGTGGCAATGAGCAAGTCCAATAACCTGCCTCATTTTTTTTCATCTAAACTAGGCATGGTATGTTTATCTATGACATCCTAGGTGTGGCATAGAGACTGAGTGAATTGGTACAGACAGCGCCCACAGTGAGTCATGTGGACCACAGTGCCAGGTTTGATTTTGAAACATCACAGCCTTCTTGGTTTTTTTCTTTTTAAATCTTCATCCATGGGGCAATTCCTACACTCCGGTCACCATGTAAGGCTCTTTGCAATCACTTTATCATGAAGACTTCACAAGCTTAATATGATGGGGCAATATAATTTCTTTTTTTATAGGTCAGCAAATTGGAGTTTGCAGCAGCTAATTTGTTTATTGACTTGAGATCTGTCGATGCTAAGTGGGTGCACGTATTGTACTTTAGACTAACCACATTTTATAATTGCCTCAAGGCTAATTATGAAACAAATTTTATTGAGTTGGAATGGCAATTCTACATTTTAAAAAAATACAGCTCAGAGAAGTCCATTGCTGCATCCTAGATCACACAGCTGGCTGTGCCCGCGCAGAAGCAGACATTTCTGCCACAATAGGTTCTGTCTTTTATCTCCATACTGTTTTTTCCTAATTGATAGTTCTCTTCAAATGCCCTTTACAGACATATTTAAACGTACGTCTTCTTCTTAGCAAGGGAACCATAGACGAAAATGGAAAATAGATTGCAGGGGGAAAAATACTTCGGATAGTTTTTAAAATTTGATTTAAAATTAAATTCAATTACTCAAGTAAGCAACATCTTAAAAGATGGCTTTAAAGTCATCCCCCAGAAGCCACAAATATGATAATAAATGGTTTACAGGGCCTGTTTCCCCAGACGTTCTTCAATCCCATTTTCTTCCCGTGTTTATAACCAGCACGGAACTGGGGGGAATTAAAAACAGTTGTCTTTCATCTTCTCTAAGACTTCTGTTTTAAACCTGAATTCCTGAGGGCAAAAGGGAACTCCCTGGGCTTTACATCCGCCACCCTGTTCACACCACACACACACACACACACACACCCCACTTATTCTCCCAGAATGAAGTGTATTTGGCTTTTCTCATCCCCCCCCCCACCGCAACTTCCACTCCCTCCCCCAAATATAAACATCAGAACTTGGCTCAATGACATTCTCTCAAGATCAAAGTCAAAGAATAATTTCCATGAAAGCCAAAGTCATTTCAGTCTCAGTTCCCTTTCTCACTGAAAGCCTGGGTCTCATGCCAGCAAAACCCTAAATTTCCACCCTCCTCCTCCTCTCGAGATGAAACACCACACACACCCCCATTCCTTCTCTTCTGCTTCTTGTCACCCAGACACACCACTGCTTTACTGAGAGATATTTACAGAAAATTTCAGCGTAAAACCGAAGATTTTGTTACTTCTTGCTCCCCCTCCCCTCGCTGCCCTCCCCTCCCCCTTCTACCCCTCTGGGCTTTTCTGGTTAAGCGACTTCTATGGGACTTGAGGTGACGATAAAGAGAAAGGCACAAAAACTAAGAGCTGGAAAGTTGTGCTATAAAGCGAATGGTGACGAAGTAGGGACAAAAATCACAGTGACTTTGCAAGCATCGAGCATAACTAGATATAAGAAATATGTTTTTTATTTTCTTTATGAGTAATCTTAAGTTTATGAAAATAATTTCAAATTTTCAGATGATTTCCAGGGTTTGTAAATGATCTAGTTAGAATACTGACACCCAGCCATCTGACCCTGGGGTCCTAATCTTGTGCAGGAGTGGGAAGTCAGGGGCACAGCCGTAGGAAGACAAGCGCTACACAACACTATAGTCTCACCTTTACACACATCTATTGGCTTGCTCCTCACATGTGTATGAGGAATTATCCAGATGACATTATTCAGCCCAAATAATGGGCCCAAAGCAACTGCCAGCAAGAGTAGACAACAACCCCAACTCTCTCATCAACACAAGATTCCTCCATGCAGAATC
Source organism: Arvicola amphibius (assembly GCF_903992535.2). NCBI lineage: Eukaryota > Metazoa > Chordata > Mammalia > Rodentia > Cricetidae > Arvicola > Arvicola amphibius. The sequence goes on along the minus strand of NC_052052.2, from coordinate 58,777,201 downwards.
TTGGGCGTGTCCAGAGACCACCTTCATAACAGGGGGATGGCATTTCCTCTTACAGTGAGAACCCTCTGAAATCATGGTACTCCTTAGGAACCCTTCCAAAAAGCCGCTGCCTGAAGAATTAGCTGATAGCAGAGGGACAGACATCACATTTGCCTTTAAGATAACATCCGAGAAGTTTTATGCAAATAAAAATACTTTTATTCCACTTTTTTTAAAAAATGGAATTACCAATCAGCCCCTTAGTTAACACATCAAGGAAGGAAAAATACAGTGGAATGCTTTATTTTTTTAAAATGAAAATAGAGGAAGGTATCAGATTCCTAAAACAGGAAATCTCCCTAGAGTCTACCTCCAGTAAGACAGCTTATTTTATATTTTACAGGTTTTACCAGAAACGCATTTAACCATAATAAGTAGTTATTTTAGTATTATTTCTTGAATGTTAAATTCATTTGTTGAGAATACCATAATACCATGGGATGAAGACTGGTCCCAGTAGGAATTAGGAATTATTCTAGGGATTTCAACAAGAAATGTTCATATATCCATTATTAAAAATGGGTCTGTTTTCTGCCCAGCAGGAAACAGAAAAGTGCAGGTTCTATTAAACAAATGAGCAAACCAAATCCAGAGTGCATATTCCATCTACATCGACAAGCACAGCATCTGCTCTTCCTCTTCATCTGACTTGGTAATCTGAATCACCAAGTAGCTGTTCTGATATAATGAAGAAGAATACTGAGAAATGGAAGGCAGAATCCACAGTTAGTGCATGTAATGCCAAGGCTCACTGCCATCAAACTTCTTTGTGTTCTCCTGCCTCTTCTATGTTCAGCCTCGGGACCTACTTTGGCCCGTGGGATTTTACCAAATGCTGTGTAAACAGAGTCTGGCAAAGAGCTGATGAGCTTTTCCTCACTCTTACACTGTATTAAACCCCAAGAACACACATCTTCCACAGCCTGCTAGGGGATGGAAGACACACAGCACAGCCAACCCACCGTAATCATTCTAGCTGAGACTGTCTGTCTCAGCCATCTTTCTATTACTATGGCAAAAATACCTGAAATAGTCAACTTCTAAAGAGAATAAAATGAACTTACTTTAGCTCAGTTTAGAGGTTTTGGTCCATGCTTGGCTGGTCCTGTTTTATCAGGTCCTGTGGTAAGGCAGTATTGTGTCAGGAATGTGTGGTAGAGCCAAGACCCTCCTCTTGTGATGGGTACACGACAGGGCGTCATGATCCCCTTCAAGAGCATGCTCCCAAAGACTAGAAGACTGTCCTCTAGACATCACCTCCTAAGGACTCCATCACTTCCAAACAAGGCCTTTGTGGACCTTCAATAGCCAGTCTAGCGCACCATCCTAATGAGTACAATGAGTCATCCTTCACATGTATGAGCAAGTTCAAGAGAGACCGGAAGCTCAGTCACACCATCTAGCGCACTTACCACATGCCTGAGTTATGAGATGTTTATTGTGTGGTTTGGGTTTGCTGTGGTTTTTCACATAGCACTCCTGGGATGATGGAAATCTTAGGTAATAGGTGTAAAACCTCAGTGAGGAAACAACATATCTAGATATCACAATGATTAGGTTATATTAAATGCTATATAAAAGATCCAGTGGGGATATACGTTCAGGTGAACTGATGGGTCTCTATATAGGCAAGCTGTAACAAGTAAGTGAAATGTTTTCATTTAAGAGGTTAACTCGTTTGTGGTGCCAATCACTCACAGAAAGGGAGGTTTTCTACAAACAGAGACTCTAAGAGGAGGAATCTTAGGTGAAACACATAGCTGAGTTTCTCCTGGGCAGGAGCCTCTGCCAAGTTGTTCTGTAAGGCTCGCTCTCAGTGACTTCTGCTCTGTGGAGACTGACTGGAGCTGAGGAGTTTAAGGACCTAGAAAGTTCCATATTATGGTCTGAATCTGAAATGTCCCCCCATAAACTCATGCACACAGTCCCTAGCTAGTGCCTGAAACCTATGTGCCATGGATTCGAGCTTGCAGATGTAGACTATTAGAGGCAGGATTCTGCGCTTCTGCTTCTGGTTCTGCTGTGTTTTGATTTGCTAAAGCGAGAAGTAGCAGCTACAAGCTCGTGGCACCATGGACCACCCTGCTCCACTCCGCCCTCCCAGACATGATGAACTGTGTCTCCTGAGTCTGTGAACCAAAGCGTACATGCTATCAATGACGGTAGCTCACACTCACTGGTCAAGTTGCGTACTATGTCCCAGGTATGACACCCAGCTGTGAACACATCAGTTTATTCATCCTCCTTAGCAACTCTCCATTTTTTAATTACTTTTTCTCCATTTTATACTTGAGGAAACTTAAGCCACAAACCATTAAGATTTTATGAGAACAAATGACTATAGAGCTGGCTCGTCACCATTCTGGCTCAAGAATTTTATACCAAAAGCTTATAGAACCAAACAGCAGATGAACTGAATTAGGCTTAGAGCTTCTACTTTGTATGGTGAGTTGTGGATCAACCTTGACCTGTTATGCTGAGGAACAGGATTTTTTTTTTCTGTTCTGTTTGTTACCACAGCAGAATAAGAAGGGAAGAGACTGAGAGTTGGCATGAGTAAGTACTGGGAGGTGGGGAATCTTGGTGGGAAGGTAGGAAGTCACTGTTAGGAACAGACTCATGGCTTTCAGTCAGACTTTGCCTTTCCTTCCATTTCTCCAATTATCTGTACTAATTTTTATTTCCTTAGAGATTCTGGTTTAATTTTTTCTAAGGGTGACATTTGGTCATGTTTCATATGTGCCAGAATTTGTTGTCTTCACAAACTTCTTTTTTTCTTTTAGTTTTTCAAGTCAGGTTTTCTCTGTGTAACAGTCCTAGCTGTCCTGGAACTAGCTCTTGTAGACCAGGCTGTCCTTAAACTCAGAGATCCACCTGCCTCTGCCTCCCAACTGCTGGGATTAAAGGCGTGCACTACCACCGCCCTGCATCCCTGCAAACTATTCACATACATTAGGCACTGAACTCTAGCAGCCACCCTTCAAGCCAAAGGGATGTGTTTAGCCTTGGTTTTAAAGATCAGTACTATTCAAAGTGTGTGGTCCCTGCATTGGGGTAGGCTTTGAGCATGATCTGCCCAGACCATGGTGAGATATCACAGAAACAAAGCTAGGGTTTTAGAAACATTTAGAATCATAGTAAATTTGTGGTTGACAAATCTAACAATGAGAAGGAAAAAAAACTCTATAAACCAAGTATGTAATTTATGTATCTTTGCTTTCTATTTAATTTACATGGAAATTTATTTTATATTTTACAAAAACATTTTTTTCCTCAAGTAGATTGGATATTTAAGGAAGGCAGTTTGAGGCTCAGGACTCTGAGGACAGACGTAGGTAGATCTCTGAGTCTGAGGCCAGCCTGGTCTATATTATGAATTCCAGGACAGCCAGGATTACATAAAGAGATCCTGTCTCAAAAATAAATAAATAATCAAGAAAAAAAAAGAAAGAAGAGAGAAGGGAGGAGAGAAGAATGGTAGTTTGGAAGAGCATTCTAGATAATGGAATCAAGTGTTGGAGAATCCTAATAAACTTTCAAAGTCATTTAATTAAGAGCCAAGATGGTTCAAATTCAAGTCTTCTGAATCCCACACCCATCAAACAATTGATTTCTACTAAAAATTTTCCAGTTTGACAAAGACTGTGTGTGTCCAACTTGACTGATCCGGGCAGAAGAGGCAGAGTGGTGGGCACTGGCCATCCCCACTGGTCATCACTGAAGCGATCACCGAATCTAGAAATAGGACTTTAAACATCAAAATGAATGGGGGTGGGCTGTAGCCCATAGCCCAGTGGAAGAGCAAGTCCTTCTGTGTGTGGGCTCTTGGCTTTATGGCCAGCACTAGAAACACGCTCAAATGTGTGAGTGCACGAGCACACCCCCCCAAGTGACACTGCCATGAGGTTTGTGTAGTAGACACAACTATGACTCTTACAAGGCAGCGATCCCTGAAGCTTGACCCAGGGACAAATAGGGCAGACCTTTTCCCTGCTCCCTAGGCAACTCCCTTGAGGAGCAAAATAGAAAATTCATAAAGTTCTCATCTAAGGTAACAATGATCTGACAGACGCTTCATCTAACGAGGGGGTCCTTTTGAAGGTTGAAAAACCAAAGGTATTCTCTCTTGTCACCTGTGAGACAGAAGCACATGGCAACAACAGGTAAGGGCAAGGGTGAGGAGTGGGCATCCCAGCAAGGTGCACTTGGACTTGGGTCTTGCTTTCTTCATTTCCTTGCTTTCTAACTCTGGCATAATGCTAATATCTCTCTTCTTTTTTTCCCATTTGTTAAATGTGAATTATACTTCAGGGGATTGGGGATAATTGAATAAGGTACACACTTTCAATACGTATGAAGTGCAGGGAACAGTCATATCAGAAATACTGCACCTAGATGAATTGAACGTGTTTGAGATATTTTCAAATGTGATTGTTCAAGTTCAAGATAATTAACTAATTTTTGAAAACTTTAATTATACAACTGGCACTGTTTTTTTCAATAAGAAATAAAATTAGGTCATTTGACTCAACTGAAAAACTTTGAATTAACTATAGTCTGCATGTTTGTGCTTCATGACAATCTAATAATTCTGAATGATGCCTTCCTTTGTCTTATACTAAAACTAGTTCCATTAAATTATGATTTGTCCACTGTATGAATTATTGATAATCTTTTAAGTACATTAGGATAGTCAAATTAGGTTATATATTATAGTTTTGGGGGGCATGATAAACACTGAAATACAGTCTTCCCTTAGTGCACTTAAAAGTGTTTTGATTTTTAGGTCAGTGTCACCTGATAGCATTTAATTATGTGTAAAATGGGTTAACTTTGTCAGCTCTTTCAGGGTTAATAGAACTAAACCATTGCCAAGTAGAAGGGAGAATCGAGAATTTTGATGATTTCAAACTCCAGGGAATTTGCACCAAACTCCTAGAATGAAATCTCTCAAAATGAACAATAATAAAATCTGTCAGATAGATGATTTTCAAGCCCACACTCCAGTGAGTCTCTGGAGCTGCATGGTTCCCTAAACATTTCCCCAGCAGTTGGCTCCAACGCTGTCTCAACACGCGCCTGTGTGCTCTTTTCAGCTTCGCCAAGCTCCAGTTCTTCTCAGAACAAAACACAAATGGTTTGGGCAAACTAATTGATTTTCCTTGCAACACCCTGAGGGGTTGTAGTCCAAATCCTCCTTCAAGGATTAGTGGGAAAACCACCTGGAAACATTTGGTGACTCCAATCCTGCCACTGCGCTATCACTTAGGGTTAATCTGCCAGGTTTTTAGATCTTTTCAGACAAACATGTTAACCAGCTTATGGTGTTTCTTAAGCA